>NC_041810.1:14150400-14466900 GCF_900964775.1 Scleropages formosus
CCGGGACATCTCTACAGGTAAAAACTGACAATATATCGATGACGCACCCATTTTTGTGAAGCAGGTGTTTTCCATATTGAAAATTTTGCAGATATGAGGTATAAAAAGAGACACAGAGGTCAGATGTCGTCCTCAACTGCTCATCCCGCCAAGCTGTAGCAATATGTGGAAAACACTGGAGACTTTGCAGCCTTTTAAATATTATTCTGGTTTACTGTATTTAAAAGAAAAATTAATTGTTAACAACCACTGGGTAAGGCTGTGAAAATGGAGGAAGTATGGTTTTATTATGGGATGTCCCAGGGACCTGTTCTCATTGGAAACGGCCCATTTCAGCAAAGCAGCAGCAGTAAGAAGTGCACGTCAACTTTGCGTACAGTGCGCTGCTCTGAAAGCCACCTCCACGGCAGGGTGAAGATGCCAAAGTGGGCAGCGGTAACTCGAGAGGCGAAACGGGGTGTCAGGATTCAGTGACAGACTCCTCCTAATCTCCCACAGCTCTGCGGGTTATGATCCCCAACCAGTTGTCACGTAGTTTGCAGACAGCCAAGGGGAGAACAGGTGCATTGCCGTTTTTACACAGCTTCTCGCTGAATTAGGAACGCAGCGGGCTTCGCCACGGCATCGTCTGCCCCGCCAGGGACTCGCTCGAGGATTCTGGCGCGAAAAGACGGTATCAGACGTGAAAGGCAGCAAAAAGGGGGCATTTGATCTGGGCGAGGGAGCAGTTCAAGGCCTATAAAGATGGCTCGGTTCGAGAGCGCGGCACGGGTGCGGCTGGCTGGCGCGGCCAAGTTTTGATCCCCGGCATCACGTAGCAGGTGCGCGTGTTTGACCCAATTCCCAGTCCTTCAAGATGACCTTCATGTCTTACCACCGGCATGCCCTTCACCGAATGGTCCTTGAGAAGGTTCTAGAAGCAATAAAAGAAGGGCATCGTATTTGTGAGAAGCATTTCGGCGCACATACCCAACAGACATCCCATGCGTGGGTCACAATCTGACACCTTCAAAGAGCCCGGTGTTTATGTCTATGCTGACGTGCTTAAGTTGCCCCACTGCATCATCACAGAGACACGCTGAGGATGGAGGCACGAGTTGCCGTCCAGCCCACCTACGCAGGAGAGCCATCCCCGTAACATTCACACGGACTCCTTTTGAGGGGTAAATGAAACACTCGGGTCACATCGGGGTTAAGCCCGCTGACATCAGCAAGAGGCCATTAACACATCCAAAGGGCTCTGCGATTATCTGCGGCCAGAATCCGATCCGAGAGGCCAGCTGCACAACTGGGATGTGTGTACGCGAGCTCTGGGGCACGAGTGTGCGTGTGAGACAACAGGGTGTATTCAACATTCTGATCGATGTCAGAACCATGCCTTCATTGCTCTCCAAATGCTGCCAACCCAGCTCACTTCTGCAACAATCACTGACCTCCCACAAGCACACCTGCGGCAAAGCGGACCGGCCAGAAGACATCAATATTTTAGGACATGAGCATAAGACACATAGCTGCATGAGGGAATGAGAGATTCTTACTGTCAGGGTAAAGATCAGAACTTGGCCTTTTTTTTCAGCATTACCACTCATCACTTACAGCACCTTTCTGTCTCCCTTTTTCTTTTTCCCAGTTTCTCTCTCTCTCTCTCACACACACACACACACAACTCAAAATCCATGTTGAAATACACAGCCCAAGTACTGTGAGACAAACTGTGCGACCCTATTATTATATTATTATTTTTAATGCGTGGTGTAGATGTTTCAGGTGAACTGGTGAATCTAAATTGTCTTGTAATGTACCCTGTGTCACACTTTATGTTTCTGAGATAGGCTCTGGACCAATGTGATCCCATACAGGACAAGCATGGATGAATGTATTATTATCGTCACACTTACATTACTTCATTTCGCAGATGCTTTTTCGCCAAAGCAACTTCCAGTGAACACTATGTAGTTTTATTAGCCCAAACACCTTATTCACCAAGGTGACTTACACTGCTAGATACACTACTTACAATGAGTCCCTTATCCATACATCAGTGGAACACACTCTCTCTGTGTCACTCACACACTATGGGGGAACCTGAACAACATGTCTTTGGACTGTGGGAGGAAACCAGAGCACCTAGAGGAAACCCATGCAGACACAGGGAGAATTCACATGCAAACTCCACACAGATTGAGAAGGGATCGAACCCATCTCCTCTCGTAGCACCCAGGTGCAGCGTGACCTGTGCCCACCCTATTCTTAACTATTATTCATTCATTGAACAATTGCTTTTCTCCTTGTGTAAAGTGACACTGTTGAGTCTCCAAGTGTGGACTGGCCAGTGGATGAATGTTAAACTTGCTATTGAAGATGGAACTCTTTGTCGCATCCCATGTCTTTGAGCTGACGTGGACAGATTTCCCTGGTAGGGATGTGCAGTGGACAGGTGGGCAGATGTTACCTCTGGCTCGAGTCACCTCCAGAAATCCTAGGATCACATGTCTCGCACACACCTTGTGCACGAGAAGGACGCAGGTTTAGAGGGTCCAGCCTGAACGTGCTTATGTTTTCGGCGCAGCTCCGTGTCCGCGGTCTGCGGCTGCGGTCAGATGGCGAGCCCTGGTTTGGCTGGAAAAATGATCATTTGTGGTACGTTTTGCGAGGCCTCCCATTATACAGCCCGACTTCCTGTACTTGAGCGAAAAAATATTGTACGCATCATACTTTATTCATAAACGTTCAAAAATATCGTTTCTTTGGGATGCTGGAAGATGACACATTAACCTCCAGTGTCAGACCCTCTGAAGGCTGGAGGAAGAGGGCAGCGTGAGGATGCAACGGAAGCATTTCCACAGCCACCTTGTGCTCAGGACCCATCTCTTGCGGAACACATCCGTGTGCCGTACCACGATTTGTTGCGAGGAGGGAAAAGCGATACATCCGCACGGACCCTCGAAAACTAAGCCACGGCGCTACATGTGGGGATCGGTTATTAAACCTGGGATCGGGTCCAAGATATGCACCGCAGGGGGCGTAGTAGCTGGCAAAGGGAAGCTGACCTTTCACCCCCGTGGCGGCGACTCGGTTCACCAGGAACCCCTGTACGCCAAGTTATGCTGGATATTCAAATTTGTGCCATTTTAAATAATCCTTTTTATTTAAAAAAAAAAAAAAAAAAAAAAAAAAAAAAAAAAAAAAAAAACTCGGTTCGCTTACCGAGGCTGAAACTTTCGCAACGACCCTTCTGCACTTCGGGGAGGTTCGAGCGTGATTATGTAAGACACTCGGCGAGCAACACAGCGACACTTCACTGGAGAGCTGACACCGTATAAAAAGATGTGTTTTTAACTACTTCTACCATTTATTTCAAACGTCTTCCTGCGGGAGAGACGGTTAGAGCGTTAGACAACCAAATTATTGCTCGGCTCTTCTTAAAATGCAACAATCGAATTGGATGAAGTAAAAATTTAGATTCTCACGGATGAATCGCTGTAAGAAAAACACGCAATCCGTCACTCGTCCGACAGCGTTTGGACTTAAAACCCATTTCTTGTGCGTCCCTCCGTATAGTAATTAGACGCATTCAGAAGCTGAAAATACCCCGTCTCAGTCTGGCTGTAATACAATCTTGCACGCGAAGATGATGGACCGCAACACTTAAAACGGGGGTCCCAATCCTCCTGTCGCTCGCTGGGCACCGTCTTCCTACAGAAGGGGAAACAACGGTGCCTGCCAACAGTAACAAGCAGCATCAAAAAGCAGGGATATTCGTTACGCCTCGGGTCGTGTCCGGCGAACGCAAACAGCCGCGAGCGTCCACGTGCCGAGGAGCGCGGCGGTCGGACGCCGGTCCCGCCGAGGCCCAAACGAGGCCGTAAGGTGGGCCGAAATCGCCTTCCTCACTAAGAGCCCCTGTGACTTGCGGACTGCTCGGTATGTTGCCTGGAATCACACGGCTGAATTCCTTCATTGTTTCCGGGATGTTCTGGGGCGGGAGTGAGGTTTTGAGTCTGCATGCTTGCAAACAGCAGAGGGGAACGGCGAGGAACCCAAACGTTTACGTAAATGTTGGGAGGAATATTCCAGACCATGGGTGGCCAACCCCGGTCACGGATGGAGGTGATCAAGGTACTTACTCTGCATCCATACAGTAAAAATTACCCTGCTGTATAAATGGGTTAATCAGTGTAAGTGGCTTAATACTCTAAGTCTCTTTGGAGAACAGCATTGGCTAAATAAATGTTAATGGAAGCGAAAAACTGAAAGCCCTCACGTACGATACCAGCCCATATTTGCACTTATGTGTTTCGCAGTGGGGGGGCACGGTGGCGCAGTGGGTTGGACCGGGTCCTACTCTCTGGGGGGTCTGCAGTTCAAGTCCTGCTTGGGGTGCTTTGCGACAGACTGGCGTCCCGCCCTGGGTGTGTCCCCTCCCCCTCCAGCCCTCCGCCCTGTGTTGCTGGGTGAGGCTCCGGCTCCCCCCTAACCCCGGAGGGGACAAGCGGTTCAGATGACGTGTGTGTTTCACAGCCAATCAAAAATAAAAGTCACAGTTGAAAAAACTGCTGTTTAACTTACAGTCTAGATCTTAAAGTCCGCCCCAGCCCTTAGGACCATGGGCTAAACCCCATGACCCACCGGTAGCACACACCTGGCAGCCCCCTGACCACCCATTGATGCCCTAATCATGGGAACCATTGAACTGACCTAAATGTAGCCATTCACCAGTTCCCCAGGATTTATCTGAGCCCCTGGACTCACTTCCCACAATCCTCCGCTGGCCCAGATGTGGGCCCGTAACACTCTACTGCCCGAGTAAACTTGGGGAGCTCTAACTGGGGTTTATGGGCCGGCGGCAGAGCTTCTCCCAAGGGCACCTGCTTCAACATCTCAACACCTGCGAGGGATTTCAGCGTGATTTAAAGGTTAAAATAACCACAGCTCATCCACGCATGACTGGACCTTAGGTTACCAGATAGTGGAATGACTGGACAGTCCAGTCCAGAACATCAAAATATTATCTTTAATTATGTTTTTTTCATTGTCTAAGTGGAACACGATTCATGTAATCACTATTGGAATATCTGAGTCATTTATTTCAGTAAAACATTTCATAATAACATTAAAAGTATTTCTTTATAAATCTAAATTCATTCATTATTTACTATACAAATACCCGCATTATTGTCTTATTCTGTCATGCTACATTTATTAAAACATTTTATTTGCAGGTAACAAGTTTACTATAATCTTAACATTTTTAAAAAATATCCGTCATATGACACATTGCAACGTCTCGTCAATCACGTAGCTGGACCCACCTCACCCCCCACAGCCGAGTCAGACAAGGAAAAACTGTCCATAAATGAAAAATAAAAGTTCCTTGAACTGTACCTCGGCTTCATGGTAAGGGGTTCCAGTGAGCCGGCATGCCTTCAAGGGCACTGGGTCAGTCCCACTGCCCCGGGCTGGGGGAAGTAGCACGGTGTCACTGCGGTGACCTTGGCCGAGGTCCCACGAAAGCCACAGCGGGGGGATCGGACACAGAACCAACCAGCCTTATTAAGCTTGTACATTGGCAGCTCACGCACGACAGAGGGGAGGTGGGAAACGGCACCTTCGGAAGCACAGTGCAGAGTGACCGGACCTTAAATGGCGAGATGGGTAATTACATTTATTCATTTAGCTGACGCTTTTCCCAAAAGTGACTTACAATTTTAAGGTTACAGTTATTACAAGCATATAATTACTCACCCATTTATACAGCTGGGTAACATTACCGGGGCAACTTAAGGTAAATATCTTGCTCAGGAGCACTACAGCCAGAGGTGGGAATTGAACCTGCAACCTTCGGATCGAAAGGCAGTAGCTCTAACCACCACACCACCAGCTGTCCCTCTCACTAGCACAGTAATTAGGATGATGGCCAGCCTCCCACAGTTCTCTCAACACTCAGACGTCTAACGGACGGCACCACGGGAGAAGCGTTGGGGCGAGCGGTGTCTCGACACCGTTCGATATCTCCAGCACAACGGCTCCTTTTCTCTGGCGTTCAAGCTGTGGTGTGCGTTCCAGGCTCATACACAAATCCCCCCATTGACCTGGGTTGGAGGACAATACACAGGATTGTATGGAAGTCCTCCCACAATTGCAGACATTGTGCCATGTGTGTTTTAAGGGGAGATAAAAATACATATATATACTGTACACACACACACACACACACACACACACACACACACACACACACCAATAGTACCTTGCCGATAATTCAGATGATGGACTCCTGAGACCCCAGTCGTAGGGACTACTGAGAAGGCAGACCAGGCTAGAGCTCACGTGACACTCGGCCAAACCTGTTAGATGTCAAAGGTCTTCTTTAGAGGGGTCATTTCCGAGATTGCGAACAAAGGGCTTGTTGTTGGACAGCGCTGCGTAGGAGTAGTCCGGGGCCAAAGTCCGTCAATGAGGCATCACATCCTTTTTACTAGAGTGTGGCCACAACACAGGAGACTGAACCTTCAGAAGGGCAAGGGGGTCATGAAAGGACACCAACGTGGGAAAGACAGGAAACTGAATACTTTTATTCATCTTTTATTTTAAATATTTATTCATTATGTTAAATTATTTGTAATTCATTTCTGTTGCAAAATGCTGGTTGTGATGGGGAGCAATAAGTGGCGTGGCATTCTGGTCTCAAGTACAGTCTGGGGAGGAATGAAGATTTGACACTGTAGGTTTCCCACATTAACAAAACCTCTGCATGGAACTAAACACGATATTAAATACTCCATTCTAAGACACACCCTAGTTTTAGAGTTTGCAACTTTGCAAAAAAAAAAAAAAATCACACCATCTGAACCACTTGCCCCATACGGGGTCGTGGGGAGTCGGAGCCTAACCCAGCAACACACGGCGAAGGGCCGGAGGGGGAGGGGACACACCCAGGACAGGACGCCAGTCTGTTGCAAGGCACCCCAAGCGGGACTCGAACCCCAGACCTACCGCAAAGCAGGACCCGGTCATCAATTATTCACCAATTTACTTCTTCAGTTTCCTTTTCCTCTGCGTCGGTCACCCCACAGAATATCGTCCTCTACGCCCAGTTGGGGTTAAATCCGACACACGTGACACCAGAAATGTGCAGTCGTGTCAGGGACTCCACGATGCAGCCCGAGATTTACTTCATTAACCTCTGAAAAATGTGGGTCTGAGCATGAAGGAAATACAGTACGTGGTTCTAATAATTCAGATGAAGAGGACTCTAGAAATACCAGGGTTTTCCAGCACCATCCCATCCATGTGCGTTTTGCGTGCCGTAGTCAGTCCGAGCGGCATTTGGGCCGGTCCTGGTATTTTCAGTCGGTGGTCGGCGAACCGTCAGAAGAGCTCGCTCGCCACATGAAAAGAGCGGCTGACGGAAATCAAAGGGAGCCGAGAGACGTCGTACATTAACCCGGAGAGACGGGAGGAGGCGCGCGCAGGCCCAGCGGGGTCGGCGCGTTTAAACCGGGCCTCTCCGGTCGAGCGACTGCGGCGGACAACGTGACAAATAACAGGGACGCTTTGATATAACGTGCAAATATTGACGCTCTTCACACTCTTCGGCGCCTCTGCCACGCGTGCGCACCCCACCACCGCGTTTACACAACACTGGTCGGAAGCCTCAGCTCGGGCTACGAGGCAAGCTCTCGTGCCTCTTTTATGCGGGTCCTGCGGCGCGCGCTCGTTTTCGGGCCCGGGAGCCCCGCCAGCCGCCGTACGGAGTTCGGCTGCTGCGTCCGCAGCCGAGAGCAACCGTAACGCACTTTTCTAGGATGCTGCTGAGAAAACTAGCGGCGCCCGTCTTCGCCCAGCTGCTCTTCGCTGCCCTTTAGGCGTCAGCAAGGGTCACCGCAGCCGAGGACACGGACACGTCGTTCCGAGCGTCCGCGTTAGTCGTCAAATCAGGATTATTCCAGCTGGAAATGCATTTCTTCTACGCAAACCAGCTTCAAATGTACTTTTTAGAGACTCCCTGGACAGCGTGTTTGAGCTCTAACCCCGATGTTATGTTGACGTTATGCTCTAAATGCAAAGCCGGATGTTACACCTCGAACCACAGAGCGGGAGACGTTCTTATACCGTACACCCCCCATCAGGAAGCGGAGCGGTGCGAGCGAACAGCTGACCACTTGGCTCCAGCATCTTTATGTGCATCGAGACTTTGCTTTTGCCGCTCGCCTTTTGGGCCCCCGGCGAAGCGCAGGAATCGCCGGCAGTCGAAAACGCAGGCGGCAGCACAACGAAGCGAGCCGAGCGCGGGCCGATGGGGGCCGGCTGGCGCGCGTGTGGGAAATCCTCGGGCGCAGGAGCAATTAAAGGCGCTCAGATCGGCAAGGGCCGGAACGTGACCCAATTTCCAGATGAGGAAGGCGGCAGCCGTGCTGCACCCAGATTAATCCTCCTCGAGGACTCCTTCACTTAGCCAGCGTCTTGCTCCATTTTCTGACGACTTCCCTTCGTTCCCAGGCCTCGCGATGGCCTCCCCGCTACGAATACACGCATGCAGAACCGTAGCTCAGCAAGCGGACCTCTGATTACGGCCCACATATCTTAATCCGCACAAATGAGACTTTGTGCAACATGTTGCGAATAATTATAATTGCATGGGACGTTCCATGCGTGTGGGGAACGAAGGGATGTGGCGAGAACGGTCCAACGTGCGGCGGGGAAGAGGGGAAGGCAGAGAAGGGTTTTACACTAGCGCATGCCCCAGCGGTGATGTTTTCATTCAAAGAAAATTAAATGAGACATTTTGTGGCGTTCACTTGCTGTGGGAACAACGGGATGTGTCATCGATGAGAAACTTATGAGAACGAGGAGACTCGTTCCATCCGCCTCCTGGTCCAAGGCTGCTGCCATGGAAACGACCAGGGGAGGAGAGTCGTACCTGGCACCGGGTGAGGAGCTCGCGACCGGCCTCCCGGCACTCGAATCCCACATACGCAGCGTCCCAGCCGTTTAGCTACGTTCGACTTGTGCAAATACAGTCAGTTCTGTAATAACGTGTGTTTGCATTACTCTATCTGGATACAATGGAAAGAAAAAGCAAAGTGGCGCTGCTGTCTCACAGTGCCTGGGTGGTGTGAGAGGAATGGGTTTGATCCTTGCTCAGTGGGTGCTCTGGTTTCCTCCCACACTCCAAAGACATGCTGTTCAGATTCCCCCATAGCGTGTGAGTGACAGACAGAGTGTGTTCCATTGGTGTATTGATGAGTGACCCAGTGTAAGTAGCGTGTCTAGCAGTGTAAGTCACCTTAGTGATAAGGTGTGTGGGCTCATAACACTACATAGAGTTCGTTGGAAGTTCCTTTGGAGAAAAGCATCTGCTAAATAAAGTAACACCAAAAGAAGAGGAGCACAATTTATATGATGCAGAGTAAAAAAAAAAAAAAAAAAAAAATATGAGTGCGCTTTGGGAACAGTGCAGCACTGTTCCAAAAATTCAAGCTCTTACTATGCATTTGTTGATTGTTGTATCTAAATTTTACTGACTGTACTGCAGGTGAACATGGCTGGTCGAAGCGTTGCATGTAAACAGTGTAAAGAGTGAGTTTTGCATTTATTTCCTATTTTGTGTGTTCAGAGCCATTTTTCTCTTATTAAAACATATTACATAAATCAGTGCAACAATGTTTCGCAGGAACGGGAGTGTGGCGTTATAGCAAAAGTGACGACCACATTTCCTTCTTCGGCCTAATTGAGATTGCGATCACGTTCATTGGGTTTCTTTTCATCTTCCGTTTCTAATATGGAAAGAGGATATGCACTTTAATCGCTGACTATGAGGAGACTCCCCTCTAACCCAGTGTACCTTAGGGTCCAATTGCCACGAAGCACCTTCACATATTCTCCGACTCTTGACTTATGCTGTATTATCCTCGATTACCACGGTTCAGAGAGGTAACACGAGGTAGACCAACCTCTGACCAGAGAGAACTCCCATCATCCATACATCCATTTTCCATACAAGACATTTTGCATTGACCGGTATCAAGTTCCCGGTGAACATGTTCACTCTTGCCGGATGGTTCTACCTCTAGTGGAGGACGCTGTATCTTAAGCACAGCGATTTAGCAGGATGAAGACAGGTGGAGAACACATCACCAACCGGTGCCACAACAACCTTCGTGTTGAGCCTATCCGATGGGTTCGGATGAAAGTGTAGAAGGCAGCAAACACACCTCTGTGTGACGGGGCATGGAGAAGCGGAGTGCATCGAGCGGCACCGGCACGATCAAAAATTCCCTGCGAGTCAGCAGCACTCAGGAGGTTGGCGTGAAGCAGATTTTTATTACGAAAAACAAACCTGTGCTTCGCCTCTGGCCTTTCGTTCCTTCGTTTCTTACTACGGTGGCATGTTAAAAGGCTCCCCTCGGACAAGGGTTCCGTTTTTCCTTGTTTGTTCTGCTGGAGAAAGTTTGCCGGAGCGGATTCTGTGAAGCAGCGCAAAGTTGAGATCACATTCTGATACGAATATTAATTTCTATTAACTATTATTTATCGGTGTCACTCAAAGCCACTTACACTGATTTACCCATTACTACAAGAGTCATTTTTACTGGATGGATTCAAGGTCAGCACTATATCAACGGTACTACTACAGCAGCGGGGTGCAAACCTGGATCCTTCAACTACAAGTAGATGCTCTACCTGCTGCGCTGCCCCCCTAAAGGTGAAATAAGTAAATCTGCTCCTGTTTTTGCCCCCAGGTGGGTCCCACACTAACGTCATACCAGTGACATACGATGCAGAAAAACTCTTTTAAAATCCTATTTTCCCCATTTATAGACTGGAAGGCTGGTTACACAGACGGCATAGAATGCGTGTTCATGACTCATTCTGCCACAGAAAAGCTGAATCCACTTCCTCACCATAATCTCCGTTAATGGAAAGAGCCGGAGGTTATCCGTTTCCCATTAATGCCGCTCTCAGTCATCCTTGATGTTACGTGTGACCGTCTACTACCGCCGAGCCGGCCCGCTGCATCCTGTACCCTAGATAGAGTGCGAGCCCCTCGTCTCCATTTCAAAGAACTGAGTTTGCATGGGTTTCCTGCAGGTGCTCTGGTTTCCTCCCACAGTGGAGAAAGACATTTCACATGTTTTAGGTGGACTGGTGACTCAACTGCTCTTACTGTGTTTATATGCGAGTAAATGGGTGTGTGTGGGGTGCTCTGTGAACCCTACCTCGTACTCAGTGCTTCTGGGACAGGCAGTGAACCGCCACGATGTGAACTGGACAAGAAGTTATTGATAATGTATAATAATATAGGTACCATTCATTGCAATTATCTCTAATAACTTATAATTATGATTCTTTATCAGCTGATTCCTGAATTGCACAAGTGATTGCTAATCACATGGGAAAAGCACTAAGACCTGGAATCTCCTTCTCTCCTACATGGAAACTCAAGTTCCGGGCACCATCTTCCCAAACACAATCGCTTTCGAGTTTCTCGAGCCTCTGGTTTAATCCACAGAGAAACACCTCACTGGAAAGCAGTGTGTTCTTTTTCAAATACACACACACACACACCAGGTGGGCGCACCTCGCGTCTCCTCATTTACCCCCAGTGTTGTGTGAAGAGCGGGAGCCGAGCACTCGAGACGCGTCCCGTTTCCTGCCGCTTTCTGGAGCACGCAGCCCACTTCAAACAGCCTCCCCTCCATTAACCGGTCAGTTGCAGCCAGTGAACTAGAAACGATGGAGAGGGAAGTGGGAGGGTGAGGGGATACTGAAGGTTATGTTTATTAGTCTTTCAGACATGGTGCATGAGTCAGATTTTACATCACACTGAACACAGATTCCAGCCGTAGAGGGGCTTTTCCCCCCGATTACCCTCCCCACCCGGGGGGGGGGTGCGGGTCTAGGCCAGGCTGGAGGTCATTTCCCAACATTGTGGACCAGCAGGTGATGGATGGTGAGCGATGGAGTTGGTGTGAGGACTCCGGTTGATAAACATAAGCTGGACTTCAAGTCATTTGTTCCCTTCAGTCTTCACTTTTTACCCACTTACACCTGGGACCCTCAATCCTGGACGGGTGATTGAAGCAGAGTTTCAATGAAGATTAAAGTGTCTCCATAGGAAAGAAGCGAAAGAAAGAGTGGAGCTTTCTTTACGGGATGAGAATTGGCGTCCTTCAAGACACCGCTCCAGATCCTTAGAAAGCACCGGAAAGACGGCCCGTCTGGAGCGGACACGGCACGGTCAAAACACGGTATTCCGAGAACGACAGCAAAACTCTTCTCCACAGGTGAACAGAAGGTGCTGAACGGGCACCCAATTGGTGTTTGGACCCAAGAAAGCGAGAGCCCTCTCATTCACCACACCAGAGAAATTATGAAAGCTGTAAAACACCAGCGCCTCCTAAAATAAGGAAATTCTGACATGCAATTACATATTCAGCCTTTATGCACCTAAGACCACTACAAGTGTTTAAAGTAAATATAATGAAACATACACACCATCTGAAACCACTTGTCCCATATGGGGCTGAGGGAGCCAGAGCCTAACCTGGTAAGACAGGCACAAGGATGGAGGGGGAGAGGAAGGGGACACACCCAGGATGGGACACCAGTCCATCACAGGGCACCCCAAGCGAGACTTGAACCCCAAACCCACCAGAGAGCAGGACCCAGTCAAACCCGCTGCACCACCGTGCCCCCCTATAATGAAACAGAGAGGGAAAAAGACAAAATTCCACTAAGGTGTAACTGTCTGGTTCTTGAAGTACTCGTTATAGAAAGTCTGTCCCTAAATTACTTCTTTTTAACATACAAAAGTACTTTACCTATACACTATAATTATAATGTCAGCAGTGGAGTCTGTTTTATTATTGCGCATTATTATATCATTATTGTCACCGAGTATTTATATTGCATTTCAACCTTACTAAGAGAAGAAACTAAATCTTTTAACCTCTAAGTGTCGCATTAATACGAAAAATTCTAAAGCTGCGTCTCAAAATGTGGAGTTCGGACGCAAAGCAGAGAAGAATCGCATTCCTATCGTCTTACTGTTCTATTCCATGCACACAAACCAAAACATAAATAGCAATCATTTGCTTCATCAACACACAATGGAGCTACTGGATCCTATTTTGGAAAGAAACTACATTCGGCCTTTGTTCCGTCAGGCTATTATACCATAAAGTCTGAAAGAACCATAAAAATGCATTTCAATATGGCCCCTTTTGAAATAAAAAAAACCACAATTTGCGGACCCGTCTCTTCATGCGAAATAGCCATGTGCAGCGCAAATCCGTCCTGTGGCATTCAGATGTTCCGCAGTATTTTTATAGGTGCTCCTTGAAATCCCTTAAACCTCGATTTAAAAGCAGCGAGAGCGTTTGAGTGCTGCGCTTATGGTTTCCGAGCAGATCGGCGGAGCGGTCTCACCACACTAATGGACGTCCGGCTCTCTGCTGTCGGAAAGGGCCGGTGGGGGGCCGGCGGGGGCCGCGGGGGCCACGCCGAAACCAACGCTAAAACGTCTGCGTCGGCTTTGCGCGTCCCTGATTTACAGCTGTATTCTCTTTGGGCCGCGCTGCACCCAGAACTTAAAGAAGTCTCCTCCTCGCCCCACTTCGCTCACACGCATCACACCGCCGGCGACTCCGTCACTCCCTCGTGGTAGTTTTCATGTTTTCATTTTGCTCAGCTTCTCGACATTTTTTCCATTTGTAGTCACCGTGCCCATTTCGGCGACGCTTGCGCTCCCCACGCACCTCAAGGGCGCGCAAATGTGTTCCGGCACCAGCAGGGGGCACTCTCACAAACACTGGTCGTTAGGACCGTTCATTTGTCGCTTATGTGAAGCTTTAATCCAAAGCGACGTTCAGTGTTTTGCCCATCTATATACGGTGGTCCAATACCAAACACACACAGGGCCACAGGCCTGGTCATAACTCATTTTACATTTACATTTATTCATTTGGCTGATGCTTTTCTCCAATGCAACTTACAGCGTTAAGGTATTTATAATTATTTACCCATTTATACAGCTGGGTCATTTTACCGGAGCCATTTAGGGTAAGTACCCTGCTCAAGGGTATTACAGCTGGTGGGAATCGAACCTGCAACCTTTGGGTCCAGAGGCAGCAGCTCTAATCACTACGCTACCGGCTGTAAAATTTTGTTGGTAAAACTGCATTTACTCTATGCGATAATGAATAAAACATTAACATTAAAGTCATTTCTCAATTTCTTCATGGGTTAGGTTCTACAGTAAAATTTTAATAAATACACAGAACTTGTAAGACTTTGATTTTAACACTGTATTTGAGCTACATTAAAATTAATATGAATTTAAAATTATGGATATAAAGTAAAAATACATAATTTTCAAAAACTGCTTTTCACTGCTGATTGTTGACCAGGTCCTCCCATGAACATGTGCAACATTCCTAACCCTGTTACTTATCATCAACACTCTTGAAACACAAATATGAGCAGTAAATACTGTGGAAATGAGTTGAATAAGCTGGTCCTGCACTCCTTTACTGCTTGGGTTAGTTTTACTGCCATCTACTGGCTTGGAGGGTAAACACTGCTCATGTTTGCATCCCTGCAGGAATTTTTTTAAATATATGGGACAAGCAGCTTTAGCCAATGTGTGTATGCGTATACATAAAGACCAATTAACAAATTAAATTTGAATTAATTGATTATGATATGCGAAATAAACACACTGGGGAAAAAGTGTCTGACAACTTTTAACGTGACTGTTCATAACAAGGGGAATGACTTTATTATAGAGGCATCTGGGAGCCGGTTCTCAGAGAAAGCTGTAAAGTTTTCATGAAGGAAGCAGGCTGCCCCCCCTCACCTAACCAGAGCAAATCTCAAATAGCAGTAAAACAAACATCATAAATCCATCCCGATCGACCTGTTTGAATGCGGCTCTCTGACCAGTAACGCGATACTGCGGTACGCGGAGCCGTCCAATACTGCAGACAGGCTATGGTGTCCGTTGACATTAAGGTTGTGATTTAATCCCCTTTGTTTCTGATTCGGAGCGAACGACTCAAAATGCTGTTCCGTAAAAGCCCTGCAATCTCCAACGGTCCACCCCGGCTCATTTGCATGCTGAGGAAATCACCGGGAAAAAGCACCAATTTAACCCGGCAGATTGAAAACGTGGCATTAGAAACACTGCGGACTGAAATCGGAGACATCTGGCGCTTATAGAAGCCGTTTATCATGTTATGAACGAGCATAAATACAGAGTACGACACTCAGTCGTATCTCGGTACAAATGAGGGATTAACCCTAAACTGCGCAAATGAAAACGGCAGAGAAAGAGCCTTGGAAACGTGCGTTAATGTGTCACTGATTTTTTTTTTTCCCCCCCAGACAGTCCTGAGTGTCACACGCTGTCACCGCCACCGCAGAGAAGTGGCCTTTCCAACTGGGAGCTTTCAGGGTCCAACTGGAGTGACAACGTGGGGGGAGGGGGGGAAACAAAAAGGACGCTGTCTTCAGACACGAAACGTCCGTAGCGTCGAGCGGACACCCCGGGGGGTCCGCAGACCACCTCCCGGAGAAGCCCTCAGAAGTGTCCGAGTGCACGGGGGTGGGGGGCGGCTCAATGGTAGGGCGGCACGTTGCTTAATGGGAAACAAGTGCTCTTCAGTAGGGGCCAAGAGGGTGGCAGGAAGGAAGGAGGAAGGACGGCACTAAGGGACTTGACCACGGTGACTCAACAGCAGGCCACAGGGACAAAGTGTAACAGGACAGTGCAGAACACAAACAGGTAGCAGGCAATGGTTACAGCCCCCACCTAACTGATTCAGCCAATATTACTCTGCTGTTCGAATGGGTTAAACAATCTAAGTATTTTAACATTGTAACTTGTTTTGGAAAAAAATGTCAGATTTATTATTATTATTAACGGGGGGCGCGGTGGCGTGGCAGGTTTGGCCAGGACCTGCTCTCCGGTGGGTCTGGGGTTCGAGTCCCGCTTCGGGTGCCTTGCGGCAGACTGGTGTCCTGTCCTGGGTGTGTCCCCTCCCCCTCCAGCCTTACGCCCTGTGTTGCTGGGTAGGCTTCGGTTCCCCGCGACCCTGTTTGAGACAAGCAGTTTTTGTGTGTGTGTGTGTGTGTGTGTGTGTGTGTGTGTGTGTGTGTGTGTGTGTGTGTGTTCCCACTTCCTGAAGAGGTAGCATGTTCCTGGGGGTGTGAATTGGTCCCAAGTGGTTCAACACAACTCAGCCCGTATTTACTACAGCTACAGTTTGAAGTGTAGAAGGTGAGAGGGCAACATGTAGACACAGCACGGCGTTAGAAAACGCAGCCCGTGCCGTGGGGTCAGAGAGGCACTCTGGGTGGAACGCAGCCCTTTACTGCGCCATTGTGGCCAGGGGTTAGTTGGCACAAGGACCCGGTTCGAGGCGGGCAGGGAAGTCCACGTTTCTCTAATTCCAGCAGATGATGCCCCCCCGCCACCACCACTACACTGTGGTTTGGGGGGAACCCAGAATGGGTTCGAGAGCTAATAACTGGGGCTATACCCCACCCCACCCCACCCCACCCCAACACACACACACACACACACACACACACACACACACACCACCCCCCCCCCCTCCTGCCACTCATTGCCGTTCCAGGAGAGACGCCAGGAACTCTGGGCAAAACAGGGTAACGGCTCTCGGAGCTCCCTCCTTCCCCGCGTGAGTGTTTATGTTTGTGTGTGTGCGCGATCACTTTAATGTACCCACTTCATTCAGGCCTCTAATAACGACATCACTCACAAAACAAAACGTGTCCCTCTCTCTCTCTCCTTTGGACCTGCAGGGCTGAGCACACAAAGGATCATTTTCGAGGTTTGCCAGGCTTCCTTTTTCTCTCACACACACACACAAACACACGCGCGCGAGCTCTGTCGGAACGCCTTGCACTCCTCTCGGACACAAGCTCAGCACCCGCGGCTGAACCAAACAGAACGCTGACCACGACAAGCTGTCCATCTACAATCTATACAAAAAAAAAAAAAAAAAAAAAAAAATTGTCATCTTTTGTAAAATTAACATTCCAGCCTTAGTTCAAACTTATTCTCCATAAACCCCAAACATTTTTATGGTCCTGTGATGAATTTTGAGTTTAATATATGTGACACTACCATTTAATATATTAGAAATGTGAAAGTACATTACATTCCCTGCTGTGCTCCATTATACCCAAGTGTTTCTATTGATTTATTTTAATGAGGAGCTGTGTAGTATCTTTAATATGACTGAAAGAAAGAGTAGCATTTCATACTTTGTGTCTCCAGCAAATTTTCTCTTCTCATCTTTGGTCATTTAACAGAGAAGAACAAGGGCAGAACACTGCTTAATACTTAGCTAATTCGTTTTAATTTATTTTTATTAATTATTATTGGTACTTTATCAAGTACGCATTTTTTTTTCCCTATTTTCTCCAAAGTCACTTGAGAAGGACACGTTTACGTTCGTTCGTTTACCTGACACCTACCTTTAACCTCAACTATAGCGCGTGACTCATTTCAGAATAAATACCAACATTTGACACTTTTCCCCAAGGCAGTTTAACAGTATTTGATTTGTACATTAATCTACTGATCTGCTCATTAATACAACAGCAGGAACAGGGACTCGAACCCTGCCATCTGACTGCAAGGCAACAGCTCTAACCATAACCACTGCGCCACCTGCTGGGTAACGATCCCAAATAAGAAGCACAGATGTTACGGTTGGATCACCGGCTACAACAAGCGATCGCTGTCCAATAAATCTATTGATAAATTTAGCCAAATTGAAGCCACCTGTGTGTTATTAATTACTGCATAAAGTGATTGCCTTAACTGGTGCAGTATATATTTGTCTGGCCTATGTAAAAAAAAAAAAAATATTAAATAAATAAATTTTAAAAATTAAATTAAAAATCTCATCTTTGGCGACGAACTCTTGGGAGCGAGACCCGCCCGTATGAGCGCAAACATTTTGCCGCATCATACAGGACACACAGAACATGTGGTTCCAGCGGCGTCAACCGTGACCCGCAGCTGAACTTCACAAGAGCTCAACATACGAACCGGAGCTTCATTAAGGAGCTGTAAATCTGCCGCCGTCCCCAAAGTCTTGGCACGTCCCCGTCTCCCCATAACGACAGAGGTGTGTAACACGCTGTGCCTTTCAATTACTGGGCCCTTGGAAGCAATGAGAGCACGGATATGATGGATATATAGAAATATTGTTCCCTATGAGCGCATGTTGTAAAACCAGCGATGGGTTTTAAGATCGGGGTGCATGAGGTAATCTGGAGCGTTGGGTGTCAGGAAAGGTCAATGGATAGCGTTGCGTCTCTGAGATCGAGTCCCCCAGCCTCGCAGGTGTCAATATGCCCTTGCCCTTCCCTGAGAGTGACCGCACGTGGTCCGTCCACTGCGGTTCGACCCATTGGCCCCCCCGGCCCCCAACACGGTGCCCAAATGCTACAGACTGCCCCTCGCCCTGTGGGTAGAGGGTGACGTCACAAGCAGCAAGTCAGGCCTCTCCTTCCCGACGGACAGCGGAGCGGTGACCTGACTGGTTGGCCTCAACCTGCTAACCTTCTTCTCGTTTCTAGTGACCATTGGATTGCCTGCCAGGCCAACAGAAAACCAAGAGCCATCGATCAGTTCTTTATGGAGGGAAATCGCTAAAGATGGTTAAAGACACATTTACCTGGCTGGAGACCGATCCTGAACAGGCGAATTCAGCGACAAATCTAGTAAAGGTAAAACCGTGTTGTTTTTTTTTTTTTTTTTTTTTAACTTATGTAATTTTCCATCTACTATTTGTGCCCTGGGGGGTGCGGTGGCGCAGTGGGTTGAACCAGGTCCTGCTCTCCGGTTGGTCTGGGGTTTGAGTCCACTTGGGGTGCCTTGCAATGGACTGGCGTCCCATCCAGCCCTATGCCGCCAGGTTAGGCTCTGGCTCCCCGCAACCCTGTATGGGACAAGCGGTTCAGACAGTGTGTGTGCGTGTGTGTGTGTGTGCCCTGAAATATTGGCATTGTCAGCTGCTGCAGAATGCCACCAAGAGGTGGTTCCGCCTTTAATGACTTAGCACACGCAATGAAGGAGCCAAATGAAGACCGTCGGGTCCATGTGGAACTCACAGGTGACCAAGCAGCTCCGGGTTCGAACGCACGCAGACCCCTCGGGGAGCTATCTGGGAGCTGTCAGTGGTCGCGATGGAAGATCACCAGAGTGCAACATCCTTCTAAATGCTTCGGTTTCAAGGCAGCCCCCCCCCCCACCCACACACACACACACACACACACACACACACACACACTTCACCACTGCCGGTTTGGATTCTGCGGGGAGATCAACACACCCCCAAGACAAAAAACAGACTAAATCGTGGGATACACTGTGGTCTGATCCTGCAGCTCTCTGCTCACGTGTGTCCCTGCGTGCCTTTGGCGTCAGAGCAGGAAGTAACAGCTTCGGTGCCCAGAAACGTAAACAGCCGACTGAACTTTATTACGACGGCTGAAACACGTTTACTGCCAGCGCTGTGGTCATTTCCTCATTTCCGAGCCAAAGCTCTGGATCAATAACCTCCTTTTTTCCATAAAATACATTTTAAAAACACCAGCCAGCAGGTGGCGTTGTAGTTAGAGTTGTTGCCCCGCAACCAGAAATTCCAGATTACAGTCGCTCCTTCTTAATCAGGCTACCTACTCTGAACTGACATAGCAAAAATTACCCTACTGTAGAAATGGGTAAATCAGCGTAATACAGTGTAACGCAGTGTGCAACCCTCACACCGTAAGTCGCCGTGGAGAGAAGTGTCAGTTAAATGAATAAATAATTTACCAGTCACATTTACCACGGTACTCTGCAAGTTCCGCACTGTCCCTGGAGCTGAAAAAGAGACCCGTGGGCGAACACAAACAGGCCAACTTGTTGAGCACCCGGGCATAAAAAACACCCGCTGAGCTCATTACCGGAGCGGAATGTGCCCAAATTGCGCTCGAACCACAATAATTGTGACGCACGACTGAAGCTAAACGGCGCCGTTCGACTTGAATCTGGGCCCCGTGGCACACAGGAGGACACTATCCTGTCCACCGCCACTCTTTCAGACTGGGCTGTTTCCACCTACTGGTTGAAGTGGCTCATTTCACTGGTTCTGGTGCACTCCGAAGAGGGAGGTACTTTGGGTCAGTGTGGAAACACCAAACGAAACACCCGGTCTGTTGGGCACCACCTGGATTGTAATAAATTCCATTAGAATAATATGCTGCTTATGCACAGTGACAGATGGTGGACATCTCTGTCTGACCAGGTGAGCTGCAAAGAGGAGACCAAAACACGGGTGACGCGGTGGCACAGCGAGTAGCGCTGGGTGGTGCGCGAGGACGTGGGTTTGTCAGTCTGTGTGGAGTTTGCGTGTTCTCCCCGTGTCTGCGTGGGTTTCCTCCGGGTGCTCTGGTTTCCTCCCACAGTCCAAAGACACACTGTTTAGGTTCCTCCATAGCGTGTGAATGACACAGAGAGAGTGTGTTTCACTGACATATGGATGAGTGACCCAGTGTAAGTAGTGTATCTAGCAGTGTAAATTACCTTGGTGAATAAGGTATGTGGGATAGTAATACTACATAGTATCCATTGTAAGTCGCTTAGGGAAAAAAACATCTGCTAAGGGAATAAATGTAAAACACTTTTACCTTTGCCATTTCCTCACTCATCAACAGACCTCATTTCTGAAAATATATTCCAAATATTTTCATACACACATAAGCTATTCAGAAATACATAAATATGTCACTTATTTTGTATAAATTGCATCTTTGGGACTAACAGCAGTAGAGCCTGACGGTGGGCGGGTTGCACCGCTGCTCTTCTATGTAGAGCTCTTATAGGTGCCGGTACCGTGCTGAAATAGCAGCGATCCAGCTGTCGGCATCCTTCATCCCTCATCAATCACCCCTCAACAATGAATCCGTCAGTCTGCATGCATTGCATTTTGTCTCTCATCCATAATCTCTCAGTTATCGGCCCTCGTTAATTATCCCTCATGCATTTCCCATCATACCCAGTCCACATCCGCCATCCCACATCTCTCATAGTCGCTCGTCACTTGTCCCTCACCCTTCATCTCGCCTTCATCCTCCCCTCACCTCTTACTCGCAGTCAGGCCATAGGGTAGGAGGGCACCCAACAATCGCGCTGCACTAATCTGTCCAGTGACCCCAGAGGGAGAAGCGAGCCCAAAGAGCTACTCAGTGACAGGGCTTCACCCCCACCCAGAAACGGGTTCGTTAATTTCTGCATTTAGAGGGAAAGTAGAAAAACTGCATACAAACATTTCGCGGAAACACGGAAAATAAAGTTGGCGCAAAATCAATTGACCATGAGAATTTCACACCGATTTGTGTTTTTAAAAAAAAAAAACAAAAAAAAAAAGTCTCATAAATCAGGGCGGCACTGCACACATGAGACCCCCCCCCTCGCCCCCTTGGTTCGTGCTCATCACGCTCGCGAGGCGCCGCACCTGGGCTTCGCTGCGCTGGGGACCACGCCCCTTTCAGCCAGACCGACAGAGCGACGGACAGGTGAGGCACGTGCTGCCGCCGTGGGCGGGACTATTCACTCATTGCCCACTAAACATTGAGCGTCATTCAGCACGACTCACCTGGCGGACAGGTGCACTCCGGAGTCGCTTGTCGCGCAGTGCGGATCTTCACCAAACGGTCATAGGAGTGCTGCGAATGTAAACGAAATAGTTAGGTACGGGGGGGAGGGTTCGAGTCCCACATTCATTAAATGAAGCTGCGGTCCGTCCGGCGGAAAGCGCACCTGGGGCAGAAGCTCCTCCAGCCTCTCCCGGATGAGCGCGTCCAGGTGCTGCTCGGACGGTGCGGGGCTCTGCTGCTGGCTCGGACCCCCCATGTGGGCGCGCTCCAGCTCCTCCACGCGGGCTCGGATCTCGGACGTGTGCGCGCTCAGCAGCACGCAGAGCGCCACGGACGCCACGGAGAGCGCCGCGGACAGGACGCTGACCGAGGTGCTGCAGCGGTCCCGTCCCGCGTGGGGGCTCTTCCGGCTCTCCTCCATGCCTCCGGCACACGAGCTTCGACCGCCAGTCGTCGGCAATGCGCTCGCGGTGTGTCACGCGCGCCCCGCATATGCGGCTCGCGCGCAAGGCAAGGGAAGGGGGGTGCGGGCGGCTCGTTCCCGGGTGCCGAACCCTCCGAACTCTGGGGAGCAGCGCAAAGAAACCTGCCGAGGGTCTCTGTCGCCCCACCTGATGCAGGAGCGCCTCGAACTTGTTGCGCTGCCGCGAAAGACGCAAAGACACGCGCGCGCGGAGGCTCAGCGCTGTACGCAGGAACGCGCACGGCCGTGGGCTCAGCTGCTCCGACAGACAGGTCTGATTGAGACGCGCAGCCACCCTCTCAACTCTCTCCACGGTGAGCTGAGCTCCACGCCCTCGGACCCTCGCACACCCCTTCTCTAATTAGCATAATTTATCGACACGCGCAGCCCGTGCACCTAATTTGCATATGCGGAATGAATATGCAGAAGGGGTGGCTGAAAGGGGCAATGAAGACACGAAGTACTGTATGGTCGGGTGTAGGTGGAGAGGCTGCGTCCTGCGGTGCTGGAGCTTCTGAACTTGTTTTCTCTGCCCGGCACTGCAACTCAATTTGAAATCATCCATTTACATTGCTTTATCTACTTACCTTTTCTCCAAAGCCACTTATATAGTGGTAGTTATTTACCCATTTACACAACTGGGTAATTTTACTTGAGTAATTCAAGGTAAGTACCTTGCTCAAGGGTACTACAGCTGGATGTGGAATTGAACCTGGACCCAAAGACAGCAAGTCTAACTGCGATGCTGTCAGCTGTCCCCATCTGGTATTACATGACACTTTTCTCCAAAGCAACTTACAGTGTAAAACTTACAATTATCTATTTATACAGTTGGGTAATTTTACTGGACCAATTAGGGTAAATACCTTGCTGAAGGGTGCTGCAGCTGGAGGTGGGATTTGAAGTTGCAACCTGTGGGTCCAAAGGCAGCTGCTTTATCTGCTACCCTACCAACATCCCTCATTAAAATACAGTGTTATGCTTTCAAATGTGTTTAGAAGAGAACATTTTTATCTTAAATTTAGTTTTGCATAGCTGACAATTTTGTCCACAGTAACACACATTTATACAGCAAGGTAACTTATTACATTAATTCTGCATTCTGCCTTAATAATGGGTACTGTAGCAAGATGGGGGATTTGAACCAACAACCATCTGAGGGGCACACAATACTCTCTCCCACCTATCAGGTAATAGGAAATAGAAATAACATGTTGTCAAACTCAAGTGTGAGACCAGAGCCCACCCCTAGCTACAAACATGCCCACTCCCACCTGTAGCCATATGTATTTGGACATGTGACCCCACATACATCCTCAATCGGCACACCTTGGCAGAGGAGGGAGGTAGTATTCCCGTATGAACCGCAGCAAAAAGGGTCATGGACTACAAGATCCAGTGAAACCAACTGCTATCAAGTCCCTGCCACCCAACAGGTGTGTTGGTCAGAACACATCCCACCAGGAGGTCTGGAAGTGACACTCCAAGTGTGTGAAGGTCAGATGACACATTAATCCAACTGCTGGAGGAAAGTTTTATTACCTTTGATGGGGCAAGTTGAAAAAGTGTTTAATAATTGATTTTGCTCATACCTGTATCCCAGCATGACCCCAGTACTCCCAGTGTGCTTCTGGAAAACTCTTTCCCAAAACCCCCAGCAACCCAAACACTAGTTACAGTAACTGAATATTCATACGCAGTACCTGAGTTACCAGTCTGATGATATGTTCTGCACTAAAATGTGCCATTTAGTTCTCCTCCAAAGTATTATTTTCCCCGAGTAAAAAAAATGTGGCAATAGTGTCACAAAACCTTGGTTTAAAGCAGCTTGGTTCCATGCACAGGGCTTTGACCACAGCTGGGGACGTCACATCATAAGAGAGTATATGTACATCAAGAACAATATTAACTGCAACTGTTCAACTTACAGGAAATAGATGAGTCGAAGGGTTAGTCATCCTGACATGAATTGCAAAGGAAACCCTTCCTTATATCAAAATAAGATAATTAAGATGTCAAGAATGAATTATTTGAATTGATATAACCATTTGTTCTGGATTGATTATTATTAATTATCAGAGTACTTTATCTAAAACAACTTATAATGGTGGAAAGAAACAAACTAACTGTACTTAAGACTCACGCTTTGGCATCTAAGTTTCTCTTCCTGCTCATGTAATGCACACGTATTTTCTATGAGATGTACGTCACTTTAGAGAAAAGCATCTGCTAAATGAATAAATGTAAATATAATGTTAGATATGAACTTTACTGATATGGCCTTTACTGTGACATAACCCCTTGACATAAGACACAGTATTCTTACTGTATCAGTTCAGGGTAAATGGCTTGATCAAAGGTACTACAGCAGTACTATGATTCAAACCCAGAAAACCTTAAGATCGCAAAGTGGCAGCCCTAACCACCTGCTCTCACAATCAATGCATTGATTACTTTTTATCAATACATTAATTACGTCGCGGGCGCCGGAAACGTCGAAACTGATGTAATAAGCTAAATGAAACACGCTCCTTTCATAGTGTGAAATAGCAGTGAGTGAAGTCCTCACTGGAAGGTCTGCTGCTTGTTCCACCTGCTGAGATGTCAATGGAACTTGATTTCTGACAACGCTGTTGGTTCAAATCCCAGGACAAGTCCTCTCCTTGAACATATTTATTCGAACCGTAACATAAATAATTAAAAATATACGTTAATAGTAACGGATAATAATTCTGTAGAATTTTGCTGTGTGCACAGTTATTAAAAAAACAAAATCAACTTTAAAAAAAAAAATTTAAAAAAATCCTTCCCAGAGTTTATTCATAACGTTATTCCGCCCTCTAGTGGTCAAGTTAATCAAAGACCACACGTGTGAGATTAATCGCAGTCACACACTAATGTTGCCATCATGAACGAGAACATTAGGGGAAAAAGGAATTTGAACGTGAAATTCTTCTTTGTGGTGTTTGCTTGTAAGAGAAATCTTGGAAATGGAAATTATCCTACTGTAAATGTAATGTCAAAACTGTGAAGGAATTTGCCTACAGAAAATTGGGACTGGTCCTTGTGATACTCGTAAATCAAATATCGTTTTGCCCAAATACGAACGAACGAACGAATGTTTATTAATCCTAGAGGGAAATTCATATCGGATGCATGCAGTGTAAGAACATACAAACAGACATACATACGACAGATATACTAATCATATCATACCACACACACACACAGATCAAAACGTATAAAAATAAAGCTAGGACGGAAATAAAAAGGCAAACATGATTTAATTTTAAATTCAAGAGATGCGCATATATTTTTATGAATAATATGAAACATCCATAAATTGAAAACAATGAGCTATTGCTGCAGTCTGCATTTTTGGTAAACAGTGTTTAATACATGCTTGTGTTGCATTCAAATATTTTCTCACTTTTTTTTACCAAGGATAATTTTGTTTTTAGGATTATTACATAATGACCATGAAAACTGCCTGCATTTCCGATACTGACCGTTTCTGCACGTTGATGGTCATCTGACTTGAAGCTCCAGAATATCATTGGTTCACTCGGGTCCAGGATTAATATCCACGGCTCACGGTTGGTGAAAATCCACGTCTGTCAAATTTCAAGCCTTCTGATTGGCTCGGCGGGTATTTCGCCTACTCCTTCTTCGCTGGAGGTCTGACGTTACTGGGTATCCTATCTGCAGAGCTGGGCGCCTTTTGCTCCGTTTCTGCCTTTTCGTCCATTATTCAAATAATATTTAGTTTCAGAGGGAAATGGACGACTTTGGCAACGGGGTTGTGGTGGAAGAAGACCCGGCCGCCGCCTTCCTGGCGCAGCAAGAGAGCGAGATCGCGGGGATCGAGAGCGACGAGGGACTCGGCGTCAATCTGGCAGGTGAATAAGAATAGAACCATGGAATAAAAACGCGGTGTTTTGTCTTAAAAATCATCGAACTTCGTGCAGACGGGAACATCTTAATAACAGCCACCGTCGTCATAATGTCAGGGAATGTATACATAATGCAGAAATCATGTCATGATCATGGCGACAACATCTGAGAGCTCAGGGGGGTTTAATCATATCTTTCTTATCCATCCATTAATAATTGTCGATTAAAATTATCAAGTTGGGAAAACGTCTGCAGAACTGACGCACGTTGCTTGCGAAACTTTGAGAGCTCTGAGCGCGCTGCGGTCACGACTCAATCGCTGGGATTCGATCCGACACCCATCGCGGCGTCTTCTGTAAACAGAGAGGTTGTCCTAATGCCCGACACCTCCGAGGATCTGATCCAACACTCAATACGAGGTGCAGTGAACGAGCTGAGGCTCTTTGGGCATCCATCTTGCCTTGGGACTGGAGCCAACATCCACCGCATGGTTTTTATGCAAACTTAAAATCTGTGCTATAGCCCCTGACTCTCAGATGTGATCCAACACCCAATACATGGTGTTGTGCAAGCAGTACAGCTGTTTTTATGCGCATCGTGGCCTTGGAGACCATCCAACACCCACTGCATGGAGTCATGAGAACAGTAAGTCTATTCTCGTGCCCACCCTGCCTTGGGCGTCGATCCAACACCCACAGCATGGTATTGTGGCAGCAGCAAGGCTGCGTTAATGTCTGCCAATCCTTGCGATTCAAGCCAACACCCATGGCACTGTGTTGTGCAAACAGTAAGACTGTTCTAATGTCCTCCATCCCTCGGGAGTAGATCCCACACCCATCTCTGGGTCGTAGCTTGCAGCTAATCGGAGGCGAATTCTCGGACAGATGGATAGAGTTCAAGCAGAGGACTCTTGAGTGTGAGTCACGAAATCATGTGATTGCTCCACGTGTGCCTGGGTCTCGACATTATGGCTGTTTCGGGGGGGAGCCGGTAGCATGTTATGTCAAGGACGCAGACGGAAGGTTGCGGTTTCTAACACGTACCGAATCCTTCTCCCACCTAGATGGGGTCAACGGAGCCATCAATGGAGAGTCACAGAGGGTAAGTGGCCCGCGGGCCATCACCGCCATCGTCCACCCTGCGACGCTGTGATGGCGCACCCTCCTGTCGCTGATAGTGCCCCTGTGCCACGCAGGTGAGCAACGGGCCCTCGGACGCCTACGCCGCCCTGGCGCAGGTGGAGCGGCAGCCCACGGAGCCCGAGAGCCTGCGCAGGTGGAGGGAGGAGCAGCTGCAGCAGCTGGAGGCGCTCGGTGAGTAAGCGACCGTAGGAGACCCCGGGCGAACGAGGTAATCGCTGGCCCTGCGGAACAAGGTGCGGCCCCGAATGAGCGCGTTGCCGCCCTTCCCCCAGACGCCAGGTCACGCACGCAGGAGGTGGAGTGGAAGGACCGAGCCAAGGTGGAGCTGGAGGAGTGGTACTCGCGGCAGGACGAGCAGCTCGAGAAGATCAAGGCCAACAACCGGTGAGTGCGGCGGCGTCCCCTGGAGGTGGTCCCTCACAAGGAGGCGCCGGTCTTTCCATACCAATATTGTGTCCTCCTTAAGTGCCCTGCAGGTGATGAATCGTATTTATATTCACAGCACACGTGACGAGACAAAACGAATGCCGACGACTGTAAATTCTGCTCCTCTTTGCACATTTCTGACTCCGAAGGCAGCGCTCGCTCTTTCCTGCAAGTTATTTTCATTATGATTATGTATTGCAGCAAACCCCACCCCCACAGGCGTTGCGCGTGGTCACACTGAACTTGGTTGCCGGCCAGCTGGAACGAGTTGTGAGCAGGCACCGAGGTGGCCTCCACCCGTTCCCTTGTGACGTGCGTGTGTGCGTTTCTCACTCTCTGTCTCTCGTTCTCTCCCGCTAACCGCTTTCCGCTGGGACTCCAGGGTGCTGGATGAAGATTTCTACAAACAGCCCCTTTCTGACCTCATTGGCTATGTGTACGTCCTACAAATCAACTGCGCGTCTTTTCACACACGGTCCTGTAGCTTAATGACATTTGTCAATGTTCATTTTTACATATTTCTAGCATTTTCCATCAAGCTTCTATGGTAAAGTGCGGTATTTGGTGGTGATTGTAAAAAGTCAAACAGCTACACACAAGTTAGTGAAAGATAATCGATCGTGATGTGGAGCCACTTAAGACGACTTTTCAAAGAACTTATGTTTTTTTTTTTTTTAAAATCTATCTTCTAAAATCCCACCCCTGGAGTAGCATATGCAGCCTAGATTTACCTGCCAAGCCCACAGACGGGAGTATAGAGCAGCCCGATAGGAGTGTGATACCGTCTTAATTCAACCCACTTTCTCTGCGTTTTCAGCTTGTATCTGGTGGTCCTGAATGTTGGTGATCAATAAGATGAACATTGCACACCTTTGAGATCAATTGGTCAACAGGGAGCACAGGATAGGGGTTTTAGATGAAATGTTCTTCAGTAACTTTTCATTTAACGTAGATCAAAGTAATTACTAAAATTTTACGATATCAAATTACACACATATTAATATAAAAGGTCTTATTTAAAAAAAAAAAAAAAAAAAAAAAAAAAAAAAACTATAGCTATATGCAATATTTTTACAGAACCAAACTGGCGAATAGATCAAGGAACGCTTGCATTAAGCTGTTGTGGACTGTGACACAATGTATCCCGAGGTTCTTAAAGAAGCGTGCGGCTCGTTTCGCTGTACTGACTGTCGAGTTTGTGTGTTCCGGGGCCTCGTGACATCGACTGAGCCGCTATATCCACTGATGTCCGAATAGTACCTAAAATACCGCGGTAGGAACGTCAGTAACTGGAAATGAAAATTGAACTCTGAGTTGAATGCTGTTCAGCCTGATCACATTTTCATATGTTTGCAGAGCATTTCCAAGTTTAATTTTTAAATTTTAGCATTACGTTAAGGCCCTATACCCTGACTGGAACGAAGAGAATTAAAGAAAAGCATTACGTGAATGTTGGCAGCATGTCCACATGTATTCATATGCGTGTGGTTGTTACTTGTTTAGCAAAATAAATCTGGAACTACGATTGCATTGCTAAATGATCTATTTAAAACAAAATGTACATCAAATATGCACTCTGGTATGCGATGTGAGCACTTTAAGATTGTACTGGTTAAGAGTTCCAGATATACATTCATACACACATGAATCAGTACTTTGGGAATACAATCAGGAGATGGAAATTTAGCAGAAAAACCAAATGCACTGCAGTCTGAAGAGGCAGATGGTCTCATCCAGTAAATTGCATGGTGCTCGTGTTGGGCAGCAGGCATCTTTAGTGGTTGTGTGGGACGGGGGATTTAGAGAAGTGCATGCTGGGAGCGTGTCACCTACCCCAATCTGCAGTTATATTTTCAGAATTGTGCTGACCTCTGATCTGCTCTTTCTTCCTTCTTTCTTTCCTGTGCATCCCTAAAGCACGCACATTAACCACCCCTGCTACCGCCTCGACCAGTTAAGTAAAAAGAAAAAAAGACAAAAAAAAAAAAAAAAAACCCACCAATATTGTTGTTTTCCTTGCCAAACGGGACCCCTGCCCCTCAAACCATCTGCATCCCACTTCTCCCTCTGTAGATCTGTGAATGTGGATCCTCCTGTGGAGCTCATTCCTACATGCTGTGTGCACGCACGTGTGTTGAGATGCCCCGGTTGTGCTGAGTGTCTCACATGGAGGGAGGAGCTGGACCAGGGACACTTCCTTACCTTTTCAGCATAATGGCGCTGTATGTCTCTGTCAATATGGTTGCTATAGTGACTGTCTGTCTTCTTCAAGGAGGACAGAGACGAGTATTGCGAAAACATGACGCAATAAGGGTACGCAGTCGCGGTGAAGCCCAAAAAAATCTTGAGAATTTGGAAGCAAACGTTTCCTGCTTTGCAGGAATGCCGTTTCACACGTAATATAGCTGAGGCGCGAGAAAGGGGATGATCCTGGTCACAGGCCCCCCTGTCATCTTCACTGAATTGTTGGTGCATATAAGTATGGCACTTTGTCAAAGGGAATTTTATCTCCTGCTTATGTTCTCACACACATCCTCTTTCGATAAGTGTAGTTTTGCTTTTATTGGAGTGGCAGGGCCTGTTAACATGAGCACTTTGGGCTGTTAAACACTGACCGGGGGGGCTGTGCCTTTCCTTGCTGAGAAAAACCTACACAAGAACAGTGGAAAGACAGAGCACAAATGGTGTTTTAACAAAAGGAGAGCCAAAAGTAATATATAAATATATTAAGGAAGTGACATTTCTCTGAACCTTGTTCCAGCCCCTCCCTTCCTAAAACTGGTCAACCTGTCACAGTTTATGAATGGAGACAGCGCGCAAGGGCATGCTGCATCAGAAATCCATATTCATTGGGATTTCCTTAAATCGGTCAGGAACGGCACGTTCCACCGTAAGTACGGTCGTGATCCAGCTTCAGTGTGTTGGGCTGGCTGTGTTACGATTGTTCTGACCCCTCCCGTTGTTATGCAAACACAACTGTGCCACAGCAATGCATTTAAATATGTGCTTTAAGTGAACAGGTGGAGTTCACTTGGAGCAGAAGGGCCATTTCAAGTGACCGTTGTGCACCTGAGTGGAAGCTAAACGCAGTCGTGGCACCAGGTTGTACATGTACTTCAGCAGAGCTGTGAAGCCGTGATGGCTGCACCCCTATTGGCACTCACCTCAGTTTGGCAGGCGGCTGAGGGGAGAGACGAACCTAGCGGGCCACGTCTTCTGCCCCAGCTCACCGTCCTCTGTTGTGCCTCCAGAGCGGCTGAGGAAGCCGTAGCGGCGGACGGCGGCGGCGACGAGTCAGACCCAGGCACAGAGTGGCAACGCGTGGCTCGCCTCTGCGACTTCAGCCCCAAGTCAAGCAAGCAGGCCAAGGATGTGTCGCGCATGCGATCCGTGCTCATCTCCCTCAAGCAGACGCCCCTGGTGCACTGATCCTGTCCTTCTGGCACTGCCCCTGCCACATGGCTCCACCCCCCTCTGCAAGGGGGAAACTGCACTACAACCTGAATATCACCTGCGTGACGCAGAACACAGCTGCCGTAACTGTGGATCAGTCTGCGCACTGACACACGGAAAAGGATTATTTCGGTTTGTTGGTTGTGCTGTTTTAGGACCAAAATTCTGTAATGTTTATTTTCCTTTGTCTCCCAGGAATCTCAAGTACTGAGTATTTGTACGTCAAGTCTACAAATATGGTATATGTGTGCGTGTGTACTTATGAATAGAGAAGTATATAAGATATATATTGTACATGTGGGAAAACAGAAATGACTTTATTCAAGATAAGAGCTGTTACACTGGTGTTCCATGTGTGTTAAATAGTGTTCCATACTTGACCTAAATGTCATTTAAATGTAAGTGAATGAAACCTCACTGATGTTGGACTGTTTATTTCCACCGAGGGTGTTCACACATCTAACAAACAGCTGAGAGGAAAAGCTACAACAGGGACAATCCATTATTGACAAAAGCAGAGTGAAAGCACGGTCTTTCACGGATTTTACCTGACACTAGAAGGTTCAGGAACAGGCCGGATGGTTTTGGGCTGAGTGCAACATCAGGCTGACCTTGTCAGAAAGAACAGGAATTTCAGATAGCTGCTCCCCGACAGCCACGCTGGTCAGCAGTAGCGGTGTTAACGGGTCTTTCTGCAGCAAACAGCACAGTGCCTATTGGTCACAGCTGGGGGTAATAAAACTGAACCCCCTCAACAACAAAAGGTCATAATTCATAAAGAGGAAGCCAATGTCGCAGGATTGCTCAGGAGCGATGAGGAAAACATGGTGTGCTGCAAGAGGCTTCACTGTGTTTTATAAGTCATAATTTAGCTATAATAAAATGTTACAGCTTTAGCTTTTCCTGTTAAACTCTTTGTTAAAGTTGTAATCTGCACTAGATTTGTGTGGAAATCATCCCTGGCACTGCTGCAGTGAAAGGAGAAAATTTCCCAAGAGCACAAAACTAAAATTAATATTCACTGAATCAGATACTCTTTCACAATTCATACGAAACTGGTGGGGGGCGAAGGAAAAAAAAAAAAAAAAACTATTTCTCCAGTAATAGGGTTGAACTTAGCAATGATTTAACCTTTTTTTTTTTTTAAAAAAACCAGAAGACTACTATGAAAGCGTGAAATTGGCACAATCCATCTGACAGCCACCGCTACAAGGGCTCGTTGTCCTGCCCCTGGAATACAGGCGTGGCCCTTCAGGAGCTAATGGATGTTTGTGCAAAAAGTAGCAGCTCAAGAAGAATTACAGGCATCAGTGCCTCTGTAGTCCAAGTCAAAGCATCCAGCTTAGGAGCCTCTTTCCAGAAGAGGGAGGAGAATGCCCTGTCCTCAGCTGTTATGGGCTCTGACGCCATTGCAGAGCACAAAGTGCTGTGCTTCAGGCACAGCAACGTCAGGAAATGTTAACCATCAGCAGTCTTACATCCCTCATCCTATTTCATCGCTGACACAACCTCTGCGGCTGAGTGACCTTGAGAAGGCTGCGTACAATGCGCCTACTAGCTCTGCGCTGCCAGTCCCTCTTGAACCAACAGCTTACTTGGGTGCTCATGAGGAAAACTGGGAGCGGCGTGCACTTTCATGTCGAGCGCTGAGGGAGCGCTTTCGGTCAGAGCCGCTCTGTGCCTCATGTGTCCACTGTCGTCAGCAGCTCAAGGCAGATGTCTACCGCTGGGAATTTTGGAATAAATAAATGAATGAATAAATACAGTACAGCTAGTTCCGTTGTCTCCAGGCATGGAATAAAACAAAAACATTTTTCACATACGGAAGACCATTAGAAAATAATATTTTCAGACAAATAAAAAAAAACACTGTTTAAATGTTTCTTATTCTGTCGAGATGATGGCCTCAGTTACTAAAATATTTATAAAAGTGGACAGACTGGATTGATTCCCAAAACAGTTTTGGTCAAACACATTCAAACAATAGGTCACATGTCACACAAGCAGTTCAACAACATAAAGGCTTATCGGTGACACACTTGCTGAAGTTTCCATGATGGTCACACCAACCCTGAACGGTAAAGCTTCGTGGCCGAGAGTCTCGGCTCTGCGAGTCCCGTTTGGCCACACGTCAGCTGCTCCTCCTAACAGAGCAATACACGGGGGTGACGGGACATCGAGATACAGGTCATCCGTATCTGGGCCCACAATTAAAATGTCTGGATAAACTGAACGAACGCTTTGTGTTGCATGTGAAGGACACGGACATGCTGGACTCCCCAGGAAACTCTTCGGTACCAACAACAAAACGAGTGTTCTTTCACATTAAGACACGTAGCACCAACATGTGAAATCCCATACTTCATTTGCTATCTTTAAGGGGGAATGTCCATGGGTTCGAGTGGTCTCGTAAATGGCACTTTGTCCACACAGCGTCCCAAACTTACATGAACTGTCCCAGTATGCTTCAGCCTTGCCCTGGGTAAGCAGCACTAGTAGGTCCTCCTGGTGGTATAGTCAAGGACCATGCTGGCAGCGCCCAGCAGGGCGGGCTCTTCCAGTTCAGAGATCACCACATGGATGCCTTGAGCCGAGCTGAGGGCGCGCTGCCGGATCGCCTGCTGCACGGGGTTCTGGTAGAAGGAAGCCAGGATGCCGGAGAGGACCACGAGGCCGGGGTTCACCGTGTGCAGGATGTTGACAATGCCCATTCCCAGTGCTGCGCCCGCTGTGTGTGTGTGTGTGTGTGTGTGTGTGTGTGTGTGTGTGTGTGAGAGAGAGAGAGAGAGAGAAAAAGAGTGAAAGACAGGTAGGTTGGGAACTAAGTTCATAGCAGCTCAGCAAAACATTTTAACTTGTGAAAACATACACATGTGGTTCATGCTGAGGAGAAACGCAGGTGTATTTTACTCATTTTCCTCAGGCAGTGATGAAGCCTGTCTCTAAAGGACCCACCTACCTGTCTGGAGCATGGCCTCAGCCTTTGAGTTCCCCAGGTGGGCAGCACTGATGAGGTGGGCAGCAGTGACCTGCTCATCCTTCTTCAAGGACATCCCCTCCACCAAGAGAAGGTCCTCTGGGGTGAGGACAGCATGGGTGCAAGTCAGTCACCAAAGAGGCTCACTCTCTTTCATACACACAAACATGTCTGTATCATCATTAAGAATTAATGACGACTGTATTAATAGAGGCAAGTGGCATAGCGGTTAGATATGTGGCCTTACACTGAAAGGACACAGGTTTGAATCCTACCTTCTGCTTATGGCACCCTACTTACCCTAATTTGATACAGCAGAAATTACCAACCAACGTCAACAACCACTTATCCCGAGTGGGGTTGCGACGAGCCAGAGCCTAACCCGGCAACACAGGCCACAAGGCCGAAGGGGAAAGGGACAGGCCCTGGATGGGATGCCAGTCCATCGCAAGGCACCCCATCCAGGGCTTGAACCCCAGACCCGCCACACAGCGGGCACTGGCCAAACCCACCACGCCACCCCAACAGAAATTACCCTGGTATATACATGTGTAAACCTGTGTAATTAGTTTGGTGTACAACTCCAACACACTGAGTCACACACACAGTCTGAAACTGCTAGTCACTCGTGGCAAGCTGGAGCCGAACCCGGAAACACAGGGCAGAAGGCTGGAGGGGGAGGGGGACACACCTAGGATGAGATGCCAGTCTGTCATAAGGCACCCCAAGCAAGGCTTGAACCCCAGGCCCACCAGAGAGCGGGACCCGGCTACTGCACCCCCCCAAACTGAGTCACCTTGGAGAAAAGTATCCACCCAATACAATGTAACCATAATAACAGCGCATAACTAACACTTCTTAGTGCACATAAGTGTGACATCCTTGATAAGGCACTGAAACTCAAGTATGTTTTCTGCCTGAGGATGCATCTGTAATATTTGTCCATTACACTGCAACACATTACAAAAAAAAAAAAATTTTATAACCTGTCATTCCACTGAAGAACAGTAAGTAAAGAACCTATTGTCCCCATAAAGAACAAAGCATATATTTTCCCATAAACACTTCCTCATGGCCCTGCCCACTGGTGCATGCTGGCAGCCACAGTTCCGTGAAAAAGTATTTTCTATTTTTTCTATTTAAAGTATATTCTATTTCCCCGATTTTCTATTTTTTTTGCATATTTGTCACAGTTAAATGATTGAGATCAAACAAATTTTAATATTACACAAAGATAACCCGAGTAAATACAAAATGCAGTTTTTAAATGATGATTTCATTTATTCAGGGGAAAAAAAAAAAGCTGTCCAAACCTACCTGGTCCCGTGTGAAAAAGTAATTGCCCGCCCGCCCCTTGTTACAATTATGAATGAACTGTGATTAACCACATTTTTTGGAAATCTGAGTTAAATTTCACTTGCCACACCCAGGCCTGATTACTGCCAGACCTGTTGAATCAAGAAATCACTTAAACAGAACCGGTCTGAGAAAGTGAAGCGCATTTCAAAAAGCAACACATCATGCCGCAATCTAAAGAAATTCAAGAACAGATGAGAAACAAAGTAATTGACATGTATCAGTCTGGAAAGGGTTACAAAGCCATTTCTAAGGCTTTGGGACTCCAGCGAACCACAGTGAGAGCCATTATCCACAAATGGAGAAAACTTGTAACAGTGGTGAACCGTCCCAGGAGTGGCTGGCCTACCAAAATTGCTCCAAGAACGCAACGACGACTCATCCAGGAGCTCATAAAAGAACCCAGAACAACATCAAAAGAACTGCAGGCCTCACTTGCCTCAGTTAAAGTCAGTGTTCATGATTCAACAATTTAAAAAAAAAAAAAAAAAAAAAAAAAAAAAGAAGGACTGGCCAAAAATGGCATCCATGGGAGAGTTCTAAGGCGAAAGCCACTGCTGACCAAAAAGAACACAAAGGCTCGTCTCACATTTGCCAAAAAACATCTTGATTATCCCCAAGACGTTTGGGCAAATATTCTGTGGACTGATGAGACAAAAGTTGAACTTTTTGGGAGGTGTGCGTCCCGTTACATCTGGCGTAAAACTAACACAGCATTTCATAAAAAGAACATTATACCAACAGTCAAACATGGCGGTGGTAGTGTGATGGTCTGGGGCTGCTTTGCAGCTTCAGGACCTGGAAGACTTGCCGTAATTGATGGAACCATGAATTCTGCGCTCTACCAGAAAATCCTGAAGGAAAATGTCCAGCCATCAGTTCGTGACCTCAAGCTCAAGCGCACTTGGGTTATGCAGCAGGACGATGATCCGAAACGCACCAGCAAGACCACCTCTGAATGGCTCAAAAAAAAAAAACACAAAATTAAGGTTTTGGAGTGGCCTAGTCAAAGTCCGGACTTAAATTCGATTGAGATGCTATGGCATGACCTTAAACAGGCCATTCATGCTCGTAAACCCTCCAGTATGGCTGAATTAAAACAATTCTGCCAAGAAGAGTGGGCCAAAATTCCTCCACAGCGATGTGAAAGACTCATTGCCGGTTATCGCAAAAGCTTGATTGTAGCTGTTGCCGCCAAGGGTGGCACAACCAGTTATTAGGTTTAGGGGGCAATTACTTTTTCCACATAGGGCCAGGTAGGTTTGGACAGCTTTTTTCCCTTAATAAAAGAAATCATCATTTAAAAACTGCATTTTATATTTATTCGGGTTATCTTTGTGTAATATTAAAATTTGTTTGATGATCTCAATCATTTAACTGTGACAAATATGCAAAAAAAATAATAAAACCAGGAAGGGGGCAAATACTTTTTCACTGCACTGTAGGTGCGGGGGCAGGGCAGCCTTAGTCACTAACCGTCATGCAGCCTCTTGGCCTCACGCTGCAGGGCAGCACCGGACGCGTAGGCCTCGATGCAGCCACGGCTGCCGCATGAGCACTCGGGTCCTTCCAACGACACCATGATATGGCCCAGCTCGGCTGCGCAGAACGTGCTGCCGTGGACGAGCTCACCGTGTTGCACGATGCCACCACCAATGCCTGTGGGGAAATGCCAGGCGAGATAAGAGCAGGAACCCTGGTCTAACCATGCACCATCAGCCGTGGTGGGCATCCATACCTGTGCCGGTGATGACAGTCACAAAGTTCTCCACTCCCCTCCCATGGCCGAACTTCCTCTCTGCGAGTGCGGCGCAGTTCCCATCATTATCCACCCACACGGGCAGGTGCAGCGTGTCTGACACAGGTGTGCGGATGTCCACTGAGCTCCACTCCTGGATCAGCTTAGTGGAGTGTAGGATCACACCCTTGTGGGGGTTCACGCGGCCCCCGGTGGAGATGCCTGCAGGAGCCCAGAGAGACAAGATGCAGCTTTGGGGCCTCACGGAAAACAGCCGCACACTACGTGACCCAACGGCCACTTACCCACTCCCAGGATGCGGCAGTTGAGGTTCACTGCAGCGTCACATGCTGCATCGCTGCACATCTTCAAGATCAGAGCAATTCTGTCCTCGTAGGTTTTGGGGTTTGGCTGGCTGTATTTCTTCACAATCTTCCCCTGTCGCGAACATTGGCACTCCCGTTTAGACACGCCAGCAGGGTTCAAGCCAAAAGCAAAAAAAAAAGTGCAGCAATATGAAGATCCCTGACAGGTGAAGGTGGATGGTTTTTATACATTTTGAGATACGCACCATGGTAAACCTGATTCTGGAAGGGTACAGTGTGGGTCAACACTTCATTTAGCTCAGAAATACTGTAGATAATGTAACGATGCACTAGCTGACCATCTCAGCACTAATGATTTTAGTGATTTCACTAGAGCCCACAGTTTCACTAGCACACCCATGCTACAGAAGATCAGATGGAAAGCACCAGCCCCTAACAAGGAAAGGATTAGATTGCCCAAAGATGTGGTTCCTCATCATTGCTCAGGTTCGGGGTAAGGGCCACGCAGTCTTACCTTCATGCTGACAATGGCCACTCGCAAGTTGGTGCCACCTAGATCCACAGCCAACGCGCTCTGGGTCTCCAGGATGTGGTCGATGTCCTGCGAGATGCATTCCTTCACCGTGGGGAAGCGGAAGGTCTTCTGTAGCGGCTCGTCCAGGTCGATGGACTGCAGGAACTTCAGGATGCGCGGCACTGCATTGCCATCACCGTAGATCTTGGAGCTGCAGCATGGGGGAACATTTGATGGTCAGTTGCATTGTGGGTAATCTTCAAAAAAGCTTTAATGTACCATTTCCTCCAGACTCAATTACACACAACATCCTCAAGAGTTGTTTATATTCAGAGTAATGCTTCAGTTCTTTGACATTTACTTAAGTATTACAATGCATACCGGCTCTTCATCTTAAGAAGAAAACTCAGACCAGAAGTCTGTTCATATTTTACTTTGCAAATCCAAAGTCATTTTCTATTAAGTCACAATCAATAAAGGCTTAATAAGACATCCCTCAATTTATTCACCATTTAGATTCTAATATCATTAAAATAGCAAAAATATGATACAAAAATAATCTCAAACTTAACATTATTAACTGAGCTGCGTCAAAATTACGACAAATTTCAGTTTACTAAAAGCCAAAATGTGTTTCCACAAATTTAATGCGGCTCAATGTTCACCGACTTGTTACTGATCTCCAACACAACATAATGAAATTTTTAAATGACAAGTGGCAAAAAAAATTTAAAGGGGGGGGGGACAATAACTATATCTTCGAAAATTCAGAACTCAATTGCTTGTTCCTTGAGGTGCGAGTATATGCTGCAATAAACAAAAATGACAAACTAAAGGCTGCCGAGTCCAGTCACAGAAGAGGCACACTTGAACTGCCCTAGTAAAACATGCGGTGTTATTAAATGTGCAAAATAAGCCATAGAACTAAACCATAATAATTATTAGAAAACATAATAATAAATAATAATAGCAGCAATTAAAGCACAATTTTCTCACAGAGCTGTAGTGGTGCATGCCCATTAAAATGACTCTGAAATTCAACCAGAAATGTTCTTTTGCACAAAGTTGGGAGGCAGTCTACCCGTGTGTACCATGGGTAGCGCTTCCCAAACTGCAGCTCCAGGGCGTGGTAGATCTTGTTCTGGGTGTCCGCATCCCGTACATGCAGGACATTCTCTCCTGCAAGTCGAGCACAATTCTGGCTATAAACATCTCCTCCAATAAAATGACAAAATGAAAGTCAAAATTCAACCAAATGTGTTGCTGCTGATGATGCTGATCAAAAAGGGGCAACGGACCGTACCCGTCTCCCTGCCCGTCTGCCGGGTGCCCAGGTTGATGACAGGTGTCCCAAAGGCGCCGGCCTCGCGCACGCCGCAGCTGCTGTTGCCGATCATGCAGCCAGCGTGGGACACCAACTGGATGAACTGCTCAAAGGGCACATGCTTCACTGCCCGGAAGTTAGGGTGCCGCTCGATGCCTTTCTTCCGCATCACGCGCACCATCTCCTTGCTGCCTGTGGGTGGGGATGAGACGAAGAAGGTGGTGATGAGTGTCCCCCAATGAACGGCATTCACTTGTCCAAACAGGGAAACAGGTAGTGTAGTGAGTACAGATGCTTCCTGTGGATTCAAGTTTACAGGTTCGAATTCCACCTCTTGCTGCAGTACACCTGAGCAAAGTTATTTACTCCAAACTGTTCTAGTAAAAATTATTCAGCCGAATACCGGTCTATAATTGTAAGCAGCTTACCATTACAAGTCCAACACTATGGCTCCACAAAAATAATCAACCTCACAATGCTGAGTTCTTCATCACACCTGCTACTTTCTGCATCAATCACACCCACGGTATAGCAACTGCTTAAACTGAGAGTTGCGGCAAACTGGAGCCTAACCTGGCAACACAGGGCACAAGGCTGGGGGGGGGGGGGCGCACACCCAGGACAGGATGCCAGCAAAGCACCCCAAGCAGGGCTTGGACCCCAGACCCACCAGAGAGAAAGCCACTGCCCCCCCCGCCCAGCATCAATCAGCCCTTCCACAATATTCTGAAATGCAACCTCTTCTAATTTTCTATTAAAGTAAATCTAGATCTGGACAAACACATACAGTGCTTTCCCATGTTCATAGTTCTTGTGTCTCAACTGAACTCTATCCCCTTATTACTTTTAATAAATCCCAAGCAGGGTTCTGTCTGCAACGTACCTGCATCAATGTTGGGGAACAGGATGAGGGTCCTCTTGTTGAAGGAGATGAGGGCATCCAGCATGAGTTCGTAGATCTTGATTGAGTTCTTGATGTCAGTGGTGACGGGGTGCTGCAGGGCAACGATGTAGTCCTGCTCTTTGACGTCATCCCCTGTGGAGGACATCCACTGTCAACACCAACACCGAGAGATTCCTGCCCCGCACCAATGACACCACCTTCTCCCATTTAATGGGTCTGCAGCACCAGATAAAATCATGTTATACAGCTGACTTCAGTAAATTTTAAACAAAATTATGTGAATTTTTAACTTTTTGCATAATACAAAAAGGAAACTAGTTTATAGGTCATTAACCCTGAATGAACATTTTACAACCATTTAAACCTGCTTTGCAGGTCTGATTAGTTCAGTATCAGGAAAATAGATCAAAGAATATCCTGGTAGAAACAGTAGCAAAACATTTTTATACCTAGTGGATGCATTCTGATCTGACACAGAACTCAAAGTCAAATGATCATTACAATCTCCTTAAATACCATCTCAGACTGAAGCAGCGTTCAGAAAGCAGCGACACTCCGGTCACTAAATGCTGTTGGTGAGATGTCTAAAGTAAAAGACACTGCGCTGGGTCCTGTTCCTGCAAATAATGGTTCAGAGGTGATAGAAGGTTCCACACCCACCCAGCCAGCTGTGAATGATGTCCATGTAGTCATCGCGGCGATGGGCAGACAGCAGCTTGTCATATGAGGGACAGCCGGTGAGCAGGATGCGAGAGTGGTCCTCGCACATGGCGATGAGGTGCTGCTCTGCACTGCGGGTGCAGCAGGCGTGGTAATGTGCCAGCTTGGAAATGGCATGGCGGATTGAGTCATCGATGGTGCCGCTCACCTCGCCGCCCTCCAAGTGTAGGATACGCACGTTCATGAGCGCGGCAGCTGTGGCCAGAGCCAGTGCATCAAAACGGTCGCCGTGCACCACCAGCACGTCCGGCTGAAGGCGCTGCAGCACGTCGGGCAGCTTGACCAGTGCCAGGCCCACCGACTCCACCATAGCCGCCTCGTCCTCCCCGCGCACGATCGTGTGCAGCTTGGAGCCGATGTCAAAGTCGTCCTGCTCGATCATGCGGAATGTGTTCCTGCCAAAGAGGACACAGTTTTGTCTCTCCGGATTCTGCTGTCACCACAGACGCCGGAGTGCTTGCAAAACAACGGCTCTGACGGACCACATGGGTCCCATGTCAGCAGGCACATCTCTAATTTGTTACCACGAGTGGGTTAAACAAAGCAGTAAATTAACTTGCCAAAGCGCCATATTTTCCTTGAACAACCAATAATGGCATTATGCCAGAGGAAGCATATTTTTAATTCCACTCATTTACTACATTCCATTCATTTATTGCTTGTGGTTCGAAACAGCTCAATGACATCAACAGAAACATCTCTTCAGCTCACACTGTCAACACCCTGAGCAATAGGAAGCAAACACAAAGCCCTGTTTGCACACAGAACACCTTGATCCTTTCCAGGGCATCAGCACACATACCAGGTGGTTGCGGGAGCTCGACCTTGGCTGGCTATCTTACCCATAGTCATCGATGAGGTGCGAGCCCAGCACCATCACCTCCAGCTCGAAGTTCTCGGGCTGTGCCTTGATGCCGAACATGATGGGAGCCAGTTTGGAGTAGTCCGCACGGTTGCAGGTGGCCACACAGACACGGAGCCGCCGCCTCCTGCCCTTCTCCTTGGTGCCCTCTGGCTTCTCAGCTCTCTCCCAGGTGCGCTGCATGCTTAGGTAGTACCGCTCCTGGAACCAGACCGCAAGAAGGAAAATGATCATCTGGAGGATGAAAAAATGACGACCAAGAAGTCAGGTTAGGTGAAGGTGCCTCCGAAACAAAGTTTGCAGAAGCGTTTTATGTGAGGAGTATGAAGGAGCCACCTGGCAAATCCCATGTGAAACAGACATCAAAATTAGGCCACGTGCTAACATTTGACCAAAGGCTGATGTTGAGACACAAAGGCACGAAGGAGAACAAAATCTTAAACTAAAAGAGGACGACGCTCACGTTGAGTAGGAAACAAACATTTCCATCTTCAGTATCTGTGAACTTTGACATCCTTCGCACTGATGGCATAACTGGAGTGATCAGTCAGTTCCCTGCCCAACTGCACACGTCATTGCTTTATAAACAGGGTGCTGCCTTTCTGGTGTTTCGGGTAAGAATGAATGTAAAGGCGAGTGACAGTTTATCGTGTCTTCTCACAAGCAATAAACACAGCGTAACTGAAAACAGCACTACTGATATATAACTAGTGTCTTTATTTTTTTACATCAGTTACCCCTAATTACCCAGCGAGTTGTACACCAGCCTGAACAGACACGTAAAGCCCAAACACCACTGCAAGGGGCACCAAGAACCACAGCTATGTAACCTCCAGTGTGTGTGTGGGTGTATTTGTCTGTGCGTTTGTGCTGGCAAAACTAGCCCTGGAAATCACCGAGCCTAATCGTTCGGTCTGAGAGGGTGGGCTTACGACCCGGGTTCAGTGACCAGGCTTGATGACATCAGAGTGGGCTGCTCCTCGGCCTTGTCCCGCGGGGGCACAACCTCTTAACTAAACACTGGTGTTGTAATGACACAGAGCAAACAGGATGGGCGTGTCTTAGTCTCTAGCACATGTCAACAGAGCGTCCTTGAGCAAACTTCACAAACTGAACTGGTCCGAATCCACGCTCTACATATGGAATGCAATGTATTTTAAAATATACAATTATCTTCTAGTTTAACTGCATTTCATCTTTTGCTTTACCCTGCTTAGTGCTTTCCCCCTCAAGCAAAGTAAAACTGGGTCGAGCAGTCACCCTACGTGCAAAGGACCCGGGTTCAAATCCCACTCCTACTGCATTACCCTTGAAAAAGGTACTTACCCTGAATGGATATGGTAAAAGTGACTCAGACATATAAGCAGGTAAATGACTGAATGTAGCCTGGTGCACAAACCTAATATTGTAAGTCACCTTAGAGAAAAGTGGTCGGATAATTAACATCAACTTTAAAAAAAAGTTTAAACTTAAAGATGCACCAACAAGATGGTTGAAGGGCTTTCACCCTAATAACTAGAGAACCTGATCACTCCCTTCATCCCAGCAAGAACACTCTGTCCTTGCACCTCTGGCCACTTGGTGGTCCCATTCACAAGGGGTCCACAATCTAAAGCCCATCAGTTTCTGGTTTTGTCCCCACTGTGATGGAACAAACTCCCTCTGACCTTCAGAACTGCTGATTCCCTTCCAGCATTCAGCAAAGGTCTATAAACTGGAATTTGTGTGATATGACTATGGCTGTATCAAACAAGGTGTGCTTCAAGAACCATGTGTATCTAAGCCCTCTACAGGTAAAGCACTTTTGTTCACACTTGTGAGTTGTATGTTGTTTCTGCCAAATGCGTAAATGTATATTTTTCGTTATAAAGCACTCGTTTGTCTACAGATGATCATTGCTTATGTCACAACTTTAGAGGAGGAAGCAAATCAAGTCATTGCCAGCAAGTGGTATCACGGCCCTGCCCAACCTCCTTGAGAGCCCTGATCTACACCTGTCCTGCTTCCTGGACGTGAAAGTGTGAAAAGGCTCGAGCTGTTATCAGGAAGACTACAGACGCAGACCAAATACACGTCCAGATCGCACCGACCAAGACTAAACAGTGTCAGTATTGGAAAGGCTGATCTCCGAGCACCTGCATACATTAGGTTCTGTAATGGTAATCCTCTCTTACCACCTCAGTGGTTCTGAGGTGTCGGTACATTTTATTTCCATTATGTCTGTTTTCACAGTCTTTTAATACTGTAAATATTTACCGTGCTGTTTATTTAGAAAAGAATCATTCCAGTTTTTCACTGCTTTGTTTTACGTGAGGCGCTGTAGCCTCACGCTGCTTCCTTCGGGAATCTTTATCTATCCACCTTCTCCTGCGGATGCTGGGCATGTGGCAGCCTCCACCGACATGCTCTGTCCATTGTGCTGGTAAAAGAGCAGGCTTCTCCCACAGCTGTACAATGTGGAACCTCTGGTCCTTCCACGAACGGACTCACTACCACATTAGATTTTGCATTGAAACTCACCTGTAAGTAATATTATTTAAATCAAAAATTCTCATAACAGAGTAACTGGGGACCCTTCTCATGATATAGGAAATATTTAGACTTAAAAACACACTTTTCTCTGGACTTTCGTGAAAAAATTCCCCATTGTGACACTTTTTGAATGCTCATGTTTTGGGCTACAGGATTTTTTTGCAGTGCGAGGCATCACGTGATGAGTGGAAACTGCGACAGTGAACTGGACTTCGGACCGCTGTCCTAGTAAAGGGACAGAGAGTGGACACGTAGTCGTTTAGCCGTGTTTGTTCAAACAGAAAATTGAGGGTTCTACATATAAAGCACTACGCAGAGCACACGCAGTGAATGAGATGGACACATTGGACCATGTAGGACACAGAAAACACTTGAAACCTGTGCTGCACACTGTATCACACACACACACTTGCTGAAGCCGCTTGTCCCGAGCAGGGTTGCGGCGAGCCGGAGCCTAACCCTGCAACACAGGGCGTTAGCCTCGAGGAGGAGGGGACTCACCCAGGATGGGACGCCAGTCCATCGCAAGGCACCTCAAGCGGGACTCGAACCCCAGGGCCACCAGAGAGCAGGACCCGGCCAAACGCACTGTGCCATCGCACCCCACACTGCATTACTTATATGCTATTTAGTTACCTTGCTTTGAGGGGGTAACTGAATCCTGGTTCATTTTCTTTACTCCCTATGGTTCATCAATACGGGGTGATACAGTTAATTTAGTCATTTGTATGTTATTTAGGTTGGCTAATTCAAAGTTAATTATTTTTTAAAAATAAGAGATAACTGTTAAGGAGAATTCTAGAATGGAATGAAGTGCTTTTCCGAGGATAAATTAAGTTGACTAAACTCTGAAAAGTATCTGAAATCATTTTGTTAACAGGGCAACATGTGGATTTCATTCATTTCAGACATCTTTAGGAAAAGGCAGTATATCCTCCACATATTTTTAGAACCTGTACCTACATGTTCCTTAACCACTGTGTTGAATCATATAGACTTAGCATCGGGCTTCCAAGACAGCGCGGACCAATTTTTGGAAAAGAAAATAACGTCATGCTGGAGTATCACCAAGTCACATGAGCAAAATGACAAGTGAACGAACAGAAAAGGTCAAACCACGCAAAAATTTCACATCTGACAATAAGTCGGAGCGAGCAATCCACGACTGAATTTCAAATACAAATTATGTGTACGAAAGCAGCACGGAGACAACTAGGCCTTGTGGTTCACCAGCACATCTTGTGAGAAACACAACTACAGAGTGTGTAAAAATAGCAACACAGATGTGACACTGCACACAGGTTCAGTTCATCTTTGAGATACACCGCTTAGGTGGGAATGTTTACCACATTCTGCCTGCCACGCAATCAGTCGCTCTTCAGCTCACACACAGTAAAATCTCAGAGGCTGATGGAAAAGGGAAGAGGGAAGAACAGACGGTGAAGATGGAAACAGACGCTAGGCCTGGTCATCGCCTCAGAAGAATTCCCCGTGTGCATCCTTCCCTCCCCCACAGCCGCTGGCCTCTGCTCCCCGGGTATTTCTGCCAGGATGCTACGCTGTGAGGAGGGGGATGTACGAGAACAAAGGCAGAGGAAGATGGCTCACTCACGTGGGGGTTTCTGCTCGACTGCTCGGAGTGCATTTCTCCAACCGATGGCCCTCTGCTCTCTCTCCCTCGCTCGCTCGGTCTGTCTGCGTTTTGCCGAAGCCCCAACTCCGTTTTGGATCACTCACCGCCCCCTCGCCCGCTCACTCTCGGCACGTCTGCTGCCTCTGAGAGCAGGGAAACGGGCACGAAGCCACCAGATCCACTCTGTGAGGGCGCGCACACACAAACACCTCCTTCGGCACCACCTCTTTCTTGCCTTAAGGGCTGTCATTGGCCAGAGAGGGAGCCACTCCTCTTACTGGGCAGAATATATGCAAACAAAGGTGGATAACTACTGAATGCCTCTCTCAGGAAATCTCCCGACTTATAAGATTTTGTACTTCTTGGATATTGCCATCATTACAATATTATTAAAGACAAGCAATGACTACAATTTCACAACAGACCGAAACAATTGAAACACTTGTTCCTTTGTTCGCTGTAAAGTCACATTTGTATGTGACTGTCGTCATGGGAACACAAGCCATTTCATATTTACTCAAAGTGACAAAGGAGCAGTCTATATGGAAAAAGTAAAGTGGACATCAGGCAAGCACTTCACACACAGTGAGTGTTACAAAGCATCCTGACTCCATGTGACAGATCATCCTCCAAATCATACTAGTCTGAGAAGCAGCACATGACCACCCTGCAGCACATGACTGTTCTGGGCCTGAAGGCTATGGGACCCACCCCCACTCTGACCCGATCCCTGGTCGCACGCAGCATGCGATGAGACCGTGAGCGCCTGCTTTCTGAGCTGCTTCATGCCCCAGGGCCTGTAGGATGAGCTGCTAACCCCTCCACACCCACAACTCAAATATCAGCACCCCCACAACAGATGTCACCAGTTCAGGTTGTGCAAATAACTCAAAAGGCCAGTTTGCTTTTACTAAGGTAGCAACAAAAAGCAAACCGCAACATAAAGCAAACATAAGGTCAAGAAACAAGCTCAGTAACAATATAGGGAATGGATTAATAACATTTTTATCTCAAGTGTCTTAAAGTTTTCCTTATACGTACAGTTGGATATTGCAGAAGAAGAATTCAATTCAGATCAGGCACTTTTATTGAAGGTTCAAGAGCAGAACCAAAGGTCTAGAACCAACAGTAACTCTGAGATTTCAATATGATTAAACAACGGGAAGCTCGCACCACTCTTGAGAGCAGTCCTGGGCAGCTGGGTCCAGCGTTTCCCAGCTCTCCTTACAGTCCTGAGAGCTTAGAAAGGGCGTTAGACTCAGTGATGTGAGACACTGACTGGGTGGAACACAATTCTCCTGCACTAAATCCTCCTGGATCATATTTAAAATCACTGTCTGACATGTTCTACTTGCACAACCTTCAAAACACAGCCATTTACACTAAAAAAGACACAAATAAGTTCTTTACGCAAATATCACTCATATAAGAAACCAGTGCAGTGTACACAGTCTCTGCTATTTCTCATGTCACTCGACTTGTGATCTTGTCTCAACATAGAATGCTACAGCCACAGATAAGCCTCCAGAAAGCATTTTTGTTGAAAAGAAAAAAATATACATTTAAAAAACACTTATTTAGAAAATGTGTTTTTTCAAGAAAATACTGTCGTGATATAAAAGCTATCAGACTGGATGAGGAGTCATTAAATGAGAGAGAGAGAGCATGACTCACTTAAAGTATCCTTAATATCAAGTATCACTGGGAAAAAAAAAAAAAAAAAGTGAAACTTGGCTGTGGGAATCCCACTCCTGCTACAGGAACCTTGATCAAGATACTTACACTGAACTGATACATTAAAAATTATCCAGCTGCATAAATGGGTAAATCACTGTAAGTAGCTTAACACCAAGTTGCTTTGTGAAGCAGAATCAGCTGAATTAATAGTTGCAGCATTGAATCTGCTGAAATAGGATGTACATACAGCAGTTTTTTTTTTTTTTTTTTTATTATTATTATTATAGAACAAGGGTGGTATCCACATGCTTTGGAAAGTAAAAGCCAGAGTAGGAATAAAATACCTCCTGCGGAAGTAATATGAACTCCTCACTGGGCAGAAATGTCTGTGCACTGAACAATAGCCTCACTATGAAAAAGAATGTATCTTTTCATAAGCTGTTGCAGCAGCTAAAGCGTTCCGTGAAAAAAGATAATAAGCTGAAGAGGTCTGCATGCTTTCCAGTTGTGCAATTATTTCACAGTGGTCCACATTAACAACATTTTCCATTCTAATTACAAATAATATCCTGTTCCATGTTATTCTGCTCCACACGTTTCAGCCCATAACAGAGCTATAGCGGGGACTCCCTGTTTCAGCAATTAAGTCAAAGTACTGTGCTTCACAGAGAGACTAAGAAAAGTATCATTGATATGACCAGTTCATTCAGGAACACTGTTTTCACAGGACTGCGTGAGAGAGGACAAAAAAAATACATACAAATATTTAGCCAAATACACAAATACACAAAAAGTGTGTAACTGTTTAGGGACCCAGCAACAACATCTAGATGTGTCCTGATGATACTGAGCACCTCTGATGGAATCATAACTTGTGGTAACTGATGATCATCAGTGGCAGCTGAGGGTTAAAAAGGCACAGACAGTACAGACCTAATACCACATAACTCCTCCCAGCTCCAGTAACCCTCTCATTACAAGACACGGTGCGGACAAAGGTTCCCTAATAACTCTATAAAAACACAGTTATAAATCATACACCAACAATGTGTGTGTGTGATTGAAGCTCTGCACAGCCAAAGAGAGAACATTTAGGCACACATTTACCTCAACCAGTACTAAATGACAATGATGCATTAATACTCTCAAACGCACTGCACATATATAGTATACAAGAGGAATGAGTACACCCCTGTGTACTTAAATGTCAAATGACTCAATTATCGCATTATTTCTGAGTTGACAAGTAGGGTATTGGTTTTTACTTCTACATAACAGCCAACAGTTTAGACTTACTATATTAAAAATACAGGCCCCACAGTAGGAACTCAATCCAACAGAAGTCAGTACACTTTTCATTAATGAGAATTAAGCGTTTTACTTTTTCAATAGTTCGTATGTCCACCTTTATTTTGATGACAGACTCAATCCTCCTCGGCATGGAGGATGCCAGTGTTGCACAAATTTCTGGAGAGAAATTCTGCCAAATTTTTTTTTCAGCTGCTGTTTGCTGGAGGGGTTGTGTTGCTCTACCTTTCGCTTTAAAACACCCCAAAAGGTGGACATATGAAGTACTGAAAGAAAAAAAATAAAAGATTTGCACGATAACCACCTAAAGCACACTGCCAAAATCACACAAAAATTTCTAAAGATGAAAAAAGTGAAAATTTTGACCTGGCCTAGTATATCACCTGACTTGAACCCAACAGAACACCTTTCAATGCAACCCCTCTACAGCACTATACTGTATAAGTACTGTGAACTTGACCGGCAAATAAACACCAAAATCGTCAAAACTTTTTTGTTTTACACCCAGCATAGGAAAACCAGGCACATTTGTTGCTCAGCACTGTGAAATGTTTCATTTGTGTTTGACCAGTGATCAGCTCCACATGAGCATTCTGAGATGTGGAAATGTACATAGAACCACTTTCAATTCTATGATTTTACACAGTAGGACAATAAGACCCCTCCTCTAATGCTCACAGTCCTAATGACAGAGAAATCGAATGTCACATGACAAATAACGCATAACAGAATTAATTTTGTCATCTATCATTATTATATTCATCCATCCAATAACCAAACGTGCAGTGCAGGGTCACAGTAATCCACAGCCTGCTCCAGAAGCATAGAGCATGGGGCAGGGTATTAACTGGACGGGAAGCCAGTCCATCTCAGAGCAACAGCAAACACATGGCTGACACACACACTACGTTCAAACAGGGACACCAAAGCCACTGAAACACCTGTCTTTGGACCATGCGGGAAATCCACGTGAATAACCACCAGCTGAGCTGAATTCAAACCATTTCTCAAACCCACAGTACAACAGTGGTGAGATCCCAGAACTACCCACTTCACCACCATGGTGCCCAAAATAAGCCAACATTGCAAAGCCACAGAGAACATGAATGTCCTGAGAGAGCTCTTCGGTAAAGAGGAGTGGAGAGGCCAGAGTTCTCCGACATGATGTACAGCATTGATAAAATCATCACGTCCATGGGCAGGAGACTTCGTTCTCAACACATGACATCAGCATGTTCACTTATTTTACTGTGGTCACTTTTTCTGACACAGTGTAACAAACAGGATCCATCTAATCAGACATACTTTGTATATTGTGACAGTATTTATGACTGTATGCTGCAGAGACCATCGTCTCACTGAATTCAGCACACCCAGGAGTCTGTACAGCTGTTGACATACAGTGATGGGACAGCACAGTGGTTACAGCTGCTGCCTTTGGACCCAAAGGTCACAGGTTCAAGTCCCACCTCCAGCTCGCTCACCTCCCTTGAGCAAGGTACTTAACCTTAAGTCATTGGCTCCACTAAATTGCCCAGCTATATAAATGGGTAAATTTCAGCTGCTCTTTGCTGGAGGGGTTGTGTTGCTCTACCTTTAAAATCTCTCTCACCTTCCTGTTTTGCCTCTGCCATGCTGTCCACTCCTCATGCAAACATAATACAACTAAATGACCAAGCATAGAAAAAAAGTACACGTCAACCTGTATCATGAAGTGACATTATAGTGCAGTGATTGTCAGAGAACATATTGCATATGGGTATGATGTTATTCAAAAGATAAAAGGAAACATATTACACAAAAGATGTAAACATACTGCACATGGGTATAATGCTGAACAAGTAGGGCACAGCAGTAGTAAAAAAATCCAGTGTAGATTGAGGTTATAGGAGGGTGTTTAGAATCTTTATGGCTGCCGGGAAAAAGCTGTTTTGGTGTCTGGTAGTTCTTGTTTTGATTAGTCATTCTATCAAGTGGCCTGGTGTAGCTCTCGTTCTCCTCTGCCTCTCTCAACCGGTGTCCCGCAGGGCTCGATACTGGGTCCTCTTCTCTTCTCGATCTACACCTCCTCCCTCGGCCCGGTCATAGCCTCCTATAGATTCAAATACCACTGCTACACTGACGATACGCAGCTCTTCCTCTCCTTTCCACCTGGAGCATCAGATGTTTCCGCACGTATTGCTGCCTGCCTGTCGGACATGTCTGCACGGATGACTGATCGCCACCTCCAACTCAACCTCTCCAAAACAGAGATTCTTCACCTCCCAGCTGGCCTGTCCTCCTATGACAATCTTATCGATCAAACTGGACAACTCACTCATTCTGTCTACCTCCTCGGCTTAGAGTCTGGGAGTGACGACTGACTCAATCAGCTGCTACACCCCAACCAGACCCCTTCGCTTGTCTATTTCTGCCCGCTTAGTGGTCCCGCGCACGAAAGGTAAAGCGCAGAGGTTCTCAGTTCTGGCTCTGTTGTGATGGAATGACCTCCCCGCTCATTCAGACCTGCAGAAATATCTGTTTACATTCAAGAAGGGTCTGAAAACTCACCTTTTCCAGACTCACTTCGCCCAAGATCTCCAGCTCATGTAGATGTACGTCACTAGAGAAAAGCATGATTTGCTAATGAATACATGGAAGTCGTTTTCGGACAAAATCAGCTGGAATAGTATAGATACTGCGTTGCATTTCATTAATTGCTTCAGGATAATCATGCTGTGTTGTCATTTTTTTTAGAATAAAAAAAATGTTTGTTAGTTACACTGTTGTGATAAGTACTTTTTTTATATTCGCTACACACTCACTCACTGTTACAAAAAAATGTTACACAGTTTGCTGTACAAGACAGAAGACTAACTAACGTCACGTCAGTCAGTGCTAAAAGAATGTAGTCACACTCACGAGAAATGTAAACATACATCATAATCATGAACAGGCACAAAACAACAAGTCACTTTTTTTCCATACCTGATACCCGGCGGGCTGGGAGACAACTGCAATGCAGCAGCTCGGACTAAATTTCCGGATTCCGACGTTCTCACACAACGACACGGCACCATGAAGCGCTTCCGAGGGCCTGGCGGCAAAAAGAGTGCAGGAGCACAGTAAAGAAGCACAACACGACGTACGCGAAACGCATAAAAGTTCCGAGGACAACCGGAACGCAGCGTAATAAAGGAGCCACAGCAACTCCCACCGCCTACTGCGCATCTGCGTCTCGCTCTGATTACGTCACACCAGCGGCGGCGCACCGCGATTGCGTCGGTCGTGGGCGTCGACGTCGCGTGTTTATCGGTTAAAGGCTTTCCCCCCAAAGTTTATCCAAGTGAGCAAACAAGGTCAAGGAAACCTCTTTTAAGATCATACACAGATTCTGCCCCGTAAAGCATTTTCTCATGAAATTCAAGGACGGGATAGATGTTGTTTGTTCTTTTTGTCACCTGCACCCACAGACTGTGTGCCACACCTTTGGCACTTCACTTGTTATTCTAAACTATATATAATATGGTCCATACAGAATGGAGAGATGGTTGTTGCACTATGAATATGTTCTGTTTAGATTCTTACATTTTCATTGAAGTACAGAGAAATAGGCATATATCATCACTTTATTGATCATTTTAGCCAAATGTACACAGGACCAAATTTGCTAATAAAAAACCTATATTTTCTCTCTTTCTTAAAGAATTTAAACAACATATGAAGACTACTGAGGAGTGTAATACTAAGAAGGCCATTAAGCCCGTATGTTATAGTAATATTTTTAAGATTTTGATGTTTTGTCTCTGGTTATTGGTGTGTTTTGTAATTTTTTTCTGTATTTATTTTTAGTTCTTATTTATTTTTGTTTACTTTCCTTTGGCTAAATTTGATTGTTCTGGATTAATGTTCTTGTATTGTGAGTGTTTGAATTGTTTAATTAAAAAAAAAAAGAAGTTTATCCAAGTGCTTTGCCCAAAGATTTAAAAAAAGATATTGACATCAGGTGCTCCTTTTCTGAAGGCCCCTCAGAAACAGCTCTCCACCTATTTTGGTTCTGTTAACACGTGCAGAAATTCTGGCCGGACCTTCTCAATGAAGCGCAAACCTGGTTTTCCTCTCATTTATCCTTTACTTTTAAGCACGTTTTGCTTGGATTTCACAAATATGAGAGAGATGACAGTAGGTACCATATAATTAACCTTATTTTTTTATTTTCAAAATATTATATACATAAGGGGGGATGTGGTGGCACAGCATGTTTGGCCAGTTCCAGCTCTCTGGTGGGTCTGGGATTCAAGTCCCACTTGAGGTGCCTTGCAACAGACTGGCGTCCCATCATCGGTGTGTCTCTCCCCCTCCAGCCCTGCGCCTTGGGCTGCCGGGCTAGGCTCTGGTTCGCCGCAACCATGCTCAGGGCGAGCAGCTTCAAACTCCGTGTGTGCATGTGTGTACTTTACTTTGTAAAAACACCAAAGCATGAGAACCGTGCTTCTATTGATGTCTTACCCCATTGGCGATGAATAAGTTTTTATTTTCTTTTTCTGTATATTTATATTTCTTTTTAATTTGTTTAATTGGAAGTATGGGCATGCATGGAGAAAATAAAAGTCAGCAGGATGGTGGGGCTCAAGCAGCAAGGAGCATGGACAAAGTGGGAGAGTGCATTACAACAGAAAGTTAGCTGGTGGAACACGTGGCAGGCCGACTCCCACTGAGTCAGTTTCCTGGTCCAAGCTGTATATGACGCCTTTCCCAGTCCAGCTAACCTCCATTCCTGGGGAGGAGTGAATTGCTCTCCTGCTGTCTTTGCACCACAAGAAGATCCCTAGAACACCTTCTGAGCAGTTGCCCAAAAGCTCTTGGCGGAGCTCCCTACTATTGGCGTCACGACCAGGTGCTAAAGGCAGTTACGGAACATGTTGCCGCACTCATCGGTGCCGTCAAGCATCACCACCCTGCATGGAAAACTATCTCCTTTGACAAGGCTGGTCATAAAGCCCACCCACAGCCTAGAGGGAGGACAGGCCTCCTAATCACACCTACTAAAAATATACACTACCGGTCAAAAGTTTTAGAGCACCTCCATTTTCCAGTGTTTATTGAAATTTACGCAATTTGTTTGTCTCAATGTACTCTGAAATGAAACATAGAACAAATAAACAATTGGACATAAAGAAATCATGGAATCATTTTGTTTAACAAAATTTAATCTAAATTTTTGACTCAAAGTAGCCACCTTTTGCAGATATAACAGCCGAACACACTCGTGGCATTCTTTCTACAACTGAAAGAAAATATTGTTCGGAAAGTTCCATCCTTTCGCCTACTCAACGGCATACAAAAACCCTGCCTGATGAACTGAAGATTTCAAATTTTGATTCATCGGTCCATAAGACCTTCTTCCAGTCTTCAGTAGTCCGCTGGCGGTGCTTCACGGCCCAGGCAAGCCTCTTCTTATTTTGCCACCTTAGCAATGGCTTTCTTATTGCCACTCGACCTGTCAAACCTGCAGCTTGAAGTCTTCACAGTTGAAACTGAGACTCACTTACTTTAACCGGTGTTAAGCTGTGCTTGAAGCTGTTGTCCTGTGAGCCACCTATCACGTAAGCTGTTGACTCTAAGAAACTTGTCTTCTGATTCTGTTGTGGCTTTGGGTCTGCCAGACCTCTTCCTGTCAGAGTTTCCCCCAGTTTCCAAGTGCCTTTCGATGGTGTAGGAAGGTGTAGGTGTAGGATGGTGTACTCACTGACACCTTGGCTTTCTTCACAATTTCTCTAAAGGAAAGACCTACACTTTTAAGGGTTATGATGGTCTGTCTTCCTTTGTTAATTGCCCTTTTCTCACCATTATGAGAACAATATACTACTTCCTGGAGTACAATACTGTCCAAATAATGCTTAAGCGGGTGTAATATCACAGTCTGTTCCAATACTGCTTTTATACAGACAGAGGGTTTGTAAGTAGTCAACAAAAGTTGGGACACCTGTAGGAATTGTTAGCATCAGCTTTCAAGGTTAATTTACTTACATTGCCACAGAACAGCTGTAAGTTGGTAACCTATTACTTCTTCCCTGAAAAGGGCCTTTTTGTATAATTCTGAAATGTACTGTAGCGTCCGGACGGGAGTCCGACACGGACGCGCGTTGCTATTACGTCCAAACACAGACGAAATATATAATGACTTCACGTGCAGTGTGAGGTTAGACGTGTACGGTGCGTATTGTAAGACACTCGGTGGAAGTGAAACAAGAAACACGAGACCAGGAAACACACACGGTGTTGGAACTACGGTGAACAGTGAAACGCTAATCTGTGAGTCTGACCGCAACCCTGAGACGTGACGAAATACCGGACAGGAACGATGGACCAGGACTGAAGAACAAGAGGCAGGAACTGACGGGACGGGCACTCGGGACTGGAACATGCACACCTAGGAAACAAACTGAGGGAACAAGAGACTACCAATCGCCAACGAAGCACAAGAGAACTGCTGATTAAGAATCCGCGACTAGTTCTGCTCCGCTGGCTCCTTTTATACCTCCATGTCCTACGAGACTGTGAGGTGATAGGTAAGCGTTAGCTAGCGGCACTGAGTGGCGCCGCCTCTGACCAGGAGGGGCAGTGACCCCGTGGGATGTGACAGTACCCCCCCCTCCAGGGGCGGCTCCAGCCGCAGAACGCCGGCGGGTAGGCGGTCGCCCCCGCCGTCGCGGAGCAGGCCGATCTGGATGACACTCATGGAAGTCCTCAATAAGAGCTGGGTCCAAGATGTCCCGTGCTGGTACCCAAGACTGCTCCTCCGGCCCATAGCCCTCCCAGTCGACCAGATAGTACAGCGTACCCCGTCTCCGTTTGGAGTCCAGGAGGGCCCTGACGGAGTAGGCAGGAGAACCATCCACATCCAACGGTGGAGGTGGAGAAACTGCTGGGCTCTGCAGGGCGGAAACACAATGGGGCTTGAGGCGCGAAACATGAAACGTGGGACAGATACGATAATGCGAGGGCAACTGAAGACGGTAAGAAACCGGGTTGATCCTCTTCAGGATCTTGAAGGGGCCGATGAAACGGGGGGCAAGCTTCCTCGAGGGCAAATGCAGTTTGAGATCCTGGGTGGACAACCATACTCTCTGCCCTGGCTGGTACAATACAGTCCTACGCCTTTTGTCGGCCTTCTCCTTTTGGTGGGATACCACCTCCTGGAGACGGACATGTGCGGATTCCCACACCGACTCACTCCTCTTGTACCAGTCGTCCACAGCTGGCAACCCACTGGTCTCCATCGTCCACGGGAACAGCGGAGGCTGGTAACCGAGCACACACTGGAAAGGAGTTAAGTTTGTGGACGAATGGACCAGGGAGTTCTGGGCGTACTCTGCCCAGGGGAGGTATCTGCTCCAATCCGCTTGATTCTGAGCACAGTAACTCCGCAGGTAACGTCCAACCTCCTGGTTGAGGCGTTCCACTTGCCCATTAGACTGTGGATGATAACCAGAGGAGAGGCTGACTGAGACTCCTAAGCGGGCAAAGAAGGCCTTCCAGACCCTTGAGGTGAACTGGGGTCCCCTGTCCGAGACGACATCCTCTGGCAGGCCATACAGCCGGAAGACATGTTGGAACAGCAGTTCCGCGGTCTCCAGGGCTGTAGGTAGACCTTTCAGAGGAATCAGTCGACAGGCCTTGGAAAAGCGATCTATGACGACCAATATGGTGGTGTTTCCATCAGAACACGGAAGATCAGTAAGGAAGTCCACCGCTATATGGGACCATGGACGGTTGGGAATCGGGAGTGGCTCTAAAAGCCCTGCTGGCAGCTGCCGTGGGACCTTGGCCTGGGCACATGTGGTGCAGGCAAGGACGAAGTCTCGTACGTCCTGTTTCATGGATGGCCACCAGAAGCGTTCAGCGAGAAGCTTCAAGGTTCGGTTGACCCCTGGGTGTCCTGTACTTGGACCATCATGGGCCCAGTGTAGGAGCTCGGACCGAACAGTGGACGGGACGTATTCTTTGTCTTGGGGCTGCTCGTTGGGACCGGGTTCTTGACGTTGGGCTGCTTGGATATCGTCCAATAAAGCCCAACGGATAGGAGCCACAAACTGCGTCGGGGACAAGATGGTGTCTGGTGGGGAGAGCTGAGGCGATACCTCGAACAAACGGGACAGGGCATCGGCCTTGCCGTTCTTGGAGCCAGGACGATAGGTCACCGTGAAACGGAACCTGGTGAAGAACATGGCCCACCGCGCCTGTCTGGAATTGAGCCTCTTTGCCTTCTGCAGATACTCCAGGTTCCGGTGATCAGTTAACACTAAGAATGGGTGCGTAGCCCCCTCTAACCAATGTCTCCACTCTTCTAAGGCCATCTTTATGGCTAAGAGCTCCCTGTTTCCTACATCATAATTCTGTTCAGTAGGCGACATCTTGTGTGAGAAGTACGCACATGGATAGAGCTTCAGGGGACTTCCCTGGCGCTGTGAGAGCACTGCCCCTACCCCGGCCTCAGAAGCATCAACCTCCACAATAAAGGGCAGTTTGGGATCAGGGTGCTTCAGGATTGGGGCAGAAGTAAAACGCTTCTTTAGGTCTTCAAAGGCCTGACTCGCCTCAGGAGTCCAGGTCAGGCGCCTAGGGGCTCCTTTTAACAGAGCAGTCAACGGGGCTGCAACGGAACTGAAGTTCCTTATGAAGCGCCTATAGAAATTCGCAAAACCTAGGAACCGTTGCAGGTCCTTTACTGTCTTTGGCTGGGGCCATGACAGAACTGCCGAGACCTTCTGTGGATCCATCGTGACCCCGTTGGGTGTTAGGATGTACCCCAGGAAATCCACAGAGTGCACATGGAACTGGCACTTCTCCCCTTTCACGTACAGCTTATGTGCTGCCAGCTTTTGCAACACCTCCCTGACATGTCCAATATGCTCCTCACGGGACCGAGAAAAGATCAGGATATCATCCAGATACACTAATACTGAGCGATTAATCAGCTCTCTGAGTACTTCATTAACAAAAGCCTGGAATACGGAAGGTGCATTCGCCAGGCCAAAAGGCATGACCAGGTACTCATAATGGCCGAGGGCGGTGCTAAAAGCGGTCTTCCACTCATCCCCTTCCCTAACGCGAATCAGGTTATATGCGCTCCTAAGGTCCAGTTTCGTAAAGATGGTAGCACCGGAAACCTGTTCGAGGGCCGACGTGATAAGAGGCAAGGGGTGCGGGTACTTCACAGTAATGGCATTTAGCCCCCGATAATCAATACAGGGGCGCAAACCCCCGTCCTTTTTCTCAACAAAGAAAAAGCCAGCGGAAGCTGGAGAGGTAGACGGCCGGATGAATCCGGCTTCTAGTGCCTCCGTTATATAAGCCTCCATTGCCTGATGTTCAGGTTGAGAAAGAGGGTATACCCGCCCCCTAGGGGGTGTAGTGCCCGAAAAAAGATCTATAGCACAATCCCAAGGTCTATGAGGAGGCAGTTCTGCAGCCTTGTGTTTGCTAAACACCGCCACTAGATCTGCATACTCCCTTGGAAGCTGCAGGGGCAGATCTGCATTAGGGCTCTCTATGGATGTGGAGTTACAAGACGTCTCCAGGTGTTTGGGACACTGCTGTCCCCAAGACAGCAGTTTCCCCTCACTCCAAGAGATAATAGGGTCATGGGTGCATAACCATGGATATCCCAAAATAATGGGGTTATCAGGGGACTTAATCAGATAGAACCATATCTGTTCCTTATGGAGTGGCCCTACCTGCATAGTAACGGGCTCTGTGCGCTGTTCTACACGCCCCGACCCGATTGGAGCGCCATCAATAGCTTTAATAGCCAGGGGTTTTGGGCATCGGGCACAGGGCAAGCCCCAGGACGCGGCCATATCATGATCCATGAAATTCCCTGCAGCGCCACTGTCTACCATAGCTTTCGTCTGCTGCTGCTGGAAACCCCAGGATACTGTAACTGGTAATGTCAACAGGGAGGTATGGAGAGATACATCACTCACCAGTAAGTCGGTCCGTTGGGGTCCACGGGGTGGCCGCACTGGACAGGAAACCTGAACGTGATCCGCAGCTCCACAGTAAAAGCACAAGCGTTGCAGAAAACGGCGCCTCCTTTCCTCCTCTGTCAAACGCCCGTTACTGAGTCGTATTATTCCCTGTCTGACGCACTGTTCTTCAAGCCCTGCACAGCTGACAAGGTTGCGTGCTTGAGCCGGCTCACTGTCCACAGGGCTGTAGGGCACCTGCTGCCCTGGCGGCGTCGGGGTCCGGCTGGAACCGGAGTTGCTCCGGTAATCCGGCGAGAACTCCTGAGAGAGTGGTCTTGACAATCGGGGGCTGGATGTCTTCTCCACTGGAGACCAGGAACGCACCTGAAAACTCCTGGTGCTGGGGAAGAACTGTCTCTCTGTCTTTCTGTCTGGGCTAGGGGGTGACTCAGGAGAGTAGGGCCCTGGGAACAGAGAGGCTGGACTGGGGATTGAGTATTCTGTGTAATTCTGGTTCTCACCTCTGCTACCTTGCAAAGCCTCCTGGAAGGGAACGGACAGCTGCTCAGTAGCGCTGATCCCATTGGTCTGCACAGGGCTCGTGGGCTCCGCGCGAGGACCCGAGGAAGCATAAAGACGATCAAAAAGACATGTCCGCCAATCATCATGCGTTTGCGAACTGGTCGGATCGGCGCCCCGCCCACCATGACTGAGGAGTCGTGTCAACTGCTCGAACTGATCTGTGAGGCGGCTAGCGGCGTTTGTGCAAACCAGGAGTCGTTCTTGGTTCGCCTCTGTCAGATCCGCCAGCTCACGCCATTCCGCTGAAGTCATATTAGCAGGCGGATTCTTCTGTAGCGTCCGGACGGGAGTCCGACACGGACGCGCGTTGCTATTACGTCCAAACACAGACGAAATATATAATGACTTCACGTGCAGTGTGAGGTTAGACGTGTACGGTGCGTATTGTAAGACACTCGGTGGAAGTGAAACAAGAAACACGAGACCAGGAAACACACACGGTGTTGGAACTACGGTGAACAGTGAAACGCTAATCTGTGAGTCTGACCGCAACCCTGAGACGTGACGAAATACCGGACAGGAACGATGGACCAGGACTGAAGAACAAGAGGCAGGAACTGACGGGACGGGCACTCGGGACTGGAACATGCACACCTAGGAAACAAACTGAGGGAACAAGAGACTACCAATCGCCAACGAAGCACAAGAGAACTGCTGATTAAGAATCCGCGACTAGTTCTGCTCCGCTGGCTCCTTTTATACCTCCATGTCCTACGAGACTGTGAGGTGATAGGTAAGCGTTAGCTAGCGGCACTGAGTGGCGCCGCCTCTGACCAGGAGGGGCAGTGACCCCGTGGGATGTGACATGTACATTATTTGTCAGTTTTTGGTAACCTAAACTTTTTTTTTTTTAACCTCTTGTCAGTTTACCACTTACCTTTGCACCATTTCAGGTTATTCACTGGACTTGAACTGCTTAAATTTCAATAAAAACTGGAAAAATGGGGATGTTCTAAAACTTTTGACCGGTAGTGTATATATCTCCATGATTCACGACTGTAGCCACAGATTTATGAATGATTTTAGGAATGATGCACCCTGGAGGACTGCAGAAAGCCATGTACAGGTGTGTAAAAGATTAACTTGATGTCTGCAGATTTATGTGCGTTTTTTTTAAGACTGCCATTGCGTTAAATTGTTAATATTGAGAGAGCCTTCGTTTGCGCAGTTGTGGAATTAAAACCCTGTCCTTCCAGCGGTAACCGGAGGGGGGCGCTGTAAGCACACTTTTCAAACAGCTGCCTTTGGCTGCGTGCAGCGCGACTGAAGGTCCTTTGAAGGTCGAACGTTCCGGGAGCCTTTGTGCGCTTGCAAAGGACAAGTACGTACTGTACATATTTTTATTTGTTTTCCATTCGAAGACGCCTCACTGGCGGCAATCGCAGCCTGTTTATCTGCATTCTGTAATTATAAACGTTTTGAATGAATTCAATTATTTTGAACAAGTGGAGCAGGAAAAACCAGGTCATATCAAATCAACTGTGGATGCAAGCCCTTTTAAACTCAAATATAAAATAGATTAAAAAAAACTGTTTTGTGCCTTGAATAATATCGAAAAAAAAAATTCCAATGCCTATTAATACATTCCAGAGCAAAGAAGCACTGCACGTCCAGTCAATCTTTTTTTGTATTGCCCTTATGACGTCAGTGTATTTTAATATTACTTGTTGTGCATGTATACTGACATTATTTGTCACATTTGAGGTATAAACTGCTATTGAAGGCATAATCCCTTATATAGAACTTAATGCGCATTAACACTGAAAAAAAGTTAGTCTGTATCCATACTTTAGCATTTGGCACATAACATAGATATTATCCCAAACAAAATACCGCACACCTATTGCTGTTGCATATATGGCATACAGATTTCAGCAGGCAAACTGTGTCCATGTGTAATTCCCATAATCCTCAGATCTGAAGCACGGTGTAAAACTTGTGCCTGTCCCTCCCTGTGCATTTAGAGACACAGCCTGAGTGGCACAGCACTCCCAGGAGAAATGCTCCAGCTGCTCCTTGTCCCTCTGCACGGGGACACTGTCCTCTCCAGGGAACGACATCATGGGCAAGTTCAACTTTTCTGGACACCCACCCCACCAAATTTCATTTGCACTGTATTATGGTCTTCATAAAAGAACAGGAGGGGGATGTCATATTTCTGCTATATATTGCTATGGGAGGGGAGTTTATATTTGAGTGACATTTTGAATCAGTATTAAGGCATGCCATATTAGACAGGATGAATGAGTTTTTAGAATATTGCCTTTAATGGCAAAAATTCTGTGGAAAAATACAAATGCTTCTATATACCGTACATTTGTGTGGGAATGTGTCCCATGTATTTTTGTGCCGATCTAATATTATTTCGTATAAAGAGGCAGCAAGTGGCTATTGCTTTGCAATCAAAGGTTCCTCATGCAAATCTCACCTGCCACCGAAGTACCCTTGGTTAAGGTACTAACCCTGAACTGATACAGTAAAAATGAACCTGCAGTATAAATGGGTAAATCAGTGTAAGTAGCTCAGTGTACAGCCCTCTCATTGTAGGCTGCCTTGGATAAAGGCATCAGCAAAACGAATACATTTAAAATAGTTTTCCTTAGAAATAGGTTTCTAAAACCATTTTTAACAAATAATATGCAATAATGAATTCTACTCATCCATATCGCTGTGAAATAATAAGCCTGACAGTAAACTGACGGTGTCTCCGGCGCACAATGCTTTACAGCAGTACACTCCTCCCTAGAAGAGGAGAGTCTGTGATGTTTTCTGTTATTTGTGAATTAACCTGTAGGGAAATTTCACGTAAAAATGAATGGAAAGTAAATGAAGCAGTAAGACCAGGGTTAGAGAAAAGTTGGCGTGCAGGATCAGGGGCAGGCCTGGAAGCATGGAAACACACTCTGCTGTTTGTTTTCGAAGGCTGCTCACGGGGACGTGGAACGGCAGCGGAAAAGCAATGAGGCGAGAGCAGCCGCATCTGCAGTGTGCTGTTTTTGCTCATATTATTGGCCCTTTAACCACTCCTATAGGCACCGGCCATGCAAAACACAGTCAGTGGGTAGCATCTACCCTGTTGCGATTTGCTATTCAAAAGAAAATATGATTTCTCTTCAGTCGACCAAAAATAGAAATATTTCTCTTGCTTAACTGTAGAACGCTGTATGCAATTGCAATGCACCACCATACTTCTCTTCCTAGTCATACGTACAATAGAGCATCTAACCTCGCGTAAAGGGGGCCAGGTGGCACAGCCGAGCCTCACAGCTCCTGGGCTGCGGGTTCGAATCCGGCTCAGTCTGTGCAAAGTTTGGATGCCCTCTCCATGTTCGCATTGTTCTGCTCTGATTGTTCTGGTTTCCTCCCACAGTCCAAAGGTACAAATTTCAGGTGAACTGGTGCTTGAAAATTTCCCTTTTAGTATGTGCACGTGTCAACGACTGTGTGTGATTGACCTGTGATGGGTGGGTGACCAATTGAGGGTGTACCCTGCCAAATGCAATATGCTTCTCGGATAGGCGCTGGACCACCATGACTGTACAATGGACAAGCTATTATTGACAGAGATGACATGAATGAATGAGTACGGGGGGTCTTAGCCAAGTTCCTTTCTAACAATGACCCTGCAGCTAGAGGTTTAGCCCTGTTTCACACAGAAGATGTACATCTTGAATCTTCTGCCTCTGTCTAGATGTTCAATGTATTGTTACGACCAATTCACCCAGGCTGACATAAAGTGCTGAAGATGATGGCTGCTGGAGGCCCAGGAGGACACACAGGACTGTGGTGGATGGTCAAAGAGAGGGTGTTTCATCGTCAGCTGTCATGGAAGAAAGTGGAGTGGGGGTATTGAGGGGATGCTGGGGGGCAATAATGGCAGAGATGACTTGAGTCGGGAAGTTTTCAGGAGCCAAGGCTCATCCTGTTGGTATATGGGTCTCCGAAATAACGGCGGATCAGTTCATAAGTTACTGCTGATACCCAGCAGGACAATGTGGCTGCATGCGTCAGGAGACAGAGGAATGCAGGCGGCTGCCGCCTCCTCGTGCCCTGAGCACCGGCGGGTGGTGGCAGAAAGAGGCCGTGGCGAAATGCCAGCGAGTCCCCATGCAGCTGCAGCTCCACACTCCTCAGGAAAAACCACAGAGCTCAGCACTTTCCTCACACTCACACAGCTCGCTCCGGGCATCCCATGATGCTGGGGGGAGGGGGTCGTTTACACCACCACGGGAAGTGCTGATGTGCAGTAAAGTATTTACTCCCGAGCACCTGGGAAAAGACTCAACTGTCTTTTTTGACACAGCTGTGCCCTTTCCATTCTGCTCTCTTAGCCCCTGGACAGGGCCAGCGATGTCCTGAGCATGTGCCGTTCCTCATTTAACCTGTCTTTGGGGTGCGCCGGAGGATGCGAGACGGGCTGCACTCCGTAAGCCGCGCAGGTCCGAAATCAGACCGACTCAGTTCGTTTGTTTACCCTTCAGCAGGTTCCGCCAACAAAAGGAATCATGTTGCCACCTTTATCCGAGCAAAGGCACCCATACGAAGACGATAAATCAGAGCAGTCTGCGTGCTCAGCAAACAGGTATAGGAATGAAAATGTAATTGAAAAAGATCATTTAACAACACAAGATACCATTTATGTGACTTGTGTCTATGTGTACAGCTTAATTACCGAGAATGATAAACTACCGAGGCGGGGGGGGGGATGCAGAAATTCAGACGCTGTTTCATATTCAGTTTTTCATACTCTTCATACATCACATTTACAATATTCATGCTCCCGATATTGTTCCCAAAAAGCTATTAATCCTTCATGCATTAGTCATTGCAATGCATCTAAAGATGGTGCCACATCCGTCTTCTCAACGCTGCAGAGGAGATTGGATTTCATACGCAGAGTGGGTGTGGAATGTTTGTGGAACCAAGACTACATTTCCCAGCACCCCTTTCAGCTGTTAGGAATTTTAAAAGTAATGTGTATGTTAAGAAAGTAAAAGAGGAGAGTAGGGTTACTGAATATAGCAATAGCGCAGACGACGAATAGTGCAGCACTCATAAATGCATGCATACAGAAAGACACACATGGTCTTGTGCTGGCGGGGCGATGGAGGTTAATGGGGAGGCTGTGGCTCTGCCAGCGATGCTGCGAAAGCGTGTTGGTCGGGAGGTGGAGAGGCCAAGGTCCTGGGGTCATGGCAGCCGGCAGCTCAGCTTGCACGCAAAGCACGAAGAGCCCAGCAGGGAGCGCTGCGCTGTCGCCCGGGCGATTCCCAAAGCGGAGCTCAGGCGACATGTGGATTCTTGGGCTCCTCAACAGTTACAGTTAATGAAACCCTTCAGGGGGAACGAAGAGATGAGACGGAAAATCAGGGTACGGGGCGATCGAGCGAAAGACCGGAGCAGAGACAATCTGCGTCGGCCGATGTGCGGAAAGCTGGGCGGCAAACGAGACGCCAGGCACGACTTTGGCATGCATCCCAGCAACGCAGAGGAAGCCGTCCACAGACAGTGGCGAGTGGCGGCCGCGGTCCATTAAGCCCCCCTTCGCAGGACTGCTGCGACTCCCTTCAAACCTGGGGACGGGCCACAACCTTCCATGGGTTTCCCAGCCGCACAAGAGGCATCCAAAAGGGCAGCAAATCCGCCTCATTTTCACTTTAAACCCCACAGGGATGCATGTTCTAGAGGAATCAGGGTGTCTGTCAAAGGTCAGTGAAAGCAAAGCGCAGTCAACACACCTTTAAAGGTCAGACCTAAAGAACACGGAAGGGTGTGATCGCTGTGACTGGGGTGTTTCAGCAGAAATTCCGACCGGTTTTACAAATTATTTCACACTACTAGATGGTGCTGGTTGGGTTTGTGGACTTTTCAGGCCAACAAGCATGTTCATTTTAAAAAGAATGGCCAAATAATCCTGTAAGGTGTACACATGACGCTCAATGTAGTCAAGAAATGTTTACATGTATTTATTTAGCACAAACTTTTCTCCAAAGTGACTTCCAACGAACTCTGTGTAGTGTTATCAGCCCACACACCGTCTTCACCGTGGTGACTTACACTGCGACATACACTAGTTACAACAGGTCACTCATCCATACATGAGTGGAACACACACACTCTCTCTGTGTCACTCACACTATGGGGGAACCTGAACAGCATGTCTTGCGACTGTGGGAGGAAACCAGAGCACCCAGAGGAAACCCACGCAGACACAGAGAGAACATGCAAACTCCACACAGACTGAGCGGCGATCAAACCCACATCGTCTTGCACCACCCAGGCGCTGAGAGACAGCAGTACTACTTGCTGTTCCACCATGCCACAGTATTTTGCAAATACTGTTGCAAAGCAGTATTTATACTTCATGTGGGAGCCATAATATGTATATACTCTCACACACACACACACACACACACACACACACACACACACACACTTCTGAACTGCTTGTCTTCTGAACCAGAGCCTAACCCGGCAACACAGGGCGTAAGGCTGGAGGGGACACACCTAGGACGGGATGCCGGTCCGTCACAAGGCACCCCAAGTGGGATTTGAACCCCAGACCCACCAGAGAGCAGGACCCAGTCCAACCCACCGCGTCACCGCTCCTCCACACCCCCATCATGTATATACTGCAATTGTAATTTTACCAAAAGTTCCAGAGACCAAAGGTCAAAGGGCAAGCTCAGGGGAAGACCAGTCCAGTGATTAGCATGTTGGAATGATCACGTTGAAGTGTATGCTTACACTTGTAAATGCATGTTTTCCTGTTAGCAATGTGATTAAGGCACCAATTCACTCTATGGATCATATACAGTGAAAATGCACCTCTTTCCCAGACAGGACTACACAACACAGGCCCCAAAAAGCAAAATGAATTTAGAAAGGTGGAAGCCACATTCAGCAGCAGAACAGTGCTGGGGAGGAACAATGACTTCTTGACAGATGTCTGTCTATTCAGTTTCCAACTAGAACCTCCTGTTGAACCCTTGAGCAAGGTATCTGTAACTGTCTCCATTAAAAAGCCCAATTGTGTAAATGGATAATGTGGAACAACACTAATCCCTTCTAAGGTGCTTTTCTTACAATCTTCTTAGCAACTATAAGAATAACAAAATAAGGGGTTATGCCCTATCCCCATTGCATTGTGGGATGAGCGTCTGTTTAGGATGTGGGAGACCACAAAATCCATGGTTTTAGACTGTTAGTTAGCATCCCTCTACCCCTTCCTGAGAGAAAGAACAGAAGAATGTCAGTCTGGAGAAAATGTCAATGACACAGATAGATAGATAGATAGATAGATAGATAGACAGGGATGCTGGAATCTCACCACAAGTACATATCCCATTTTGACACTTATATAGGAATAAATAAATAAATAAAAGAAACAAAATGACACAAGAAGTTAAAAAGACATTGAAATAGAAAGGAACATACGCAGAGGTAGGAAACTGCAAACATCACAGGGCAACATCCATGCCACACATTACGTGCAAATGACGCACGAAGTCGGCAGAAGTTCTTTGTATTTATAGATACATCAATATTTATCAGATGGGGGTATTATTATCTGAGCGTGGTACAATGAGCCAGATTAAGGCTTGGTGTTTTGAACGGGGATTTATTGTGCTTGATTTGCAGGTGATCCCAAAACACAAAAGCGGCAGAACACGACGATTTGCCACATGCAACCATCTCCATCTCGGAAGAAACAAAAAAGAATGAATATCATAACCGAAGGTCGATGGGGGGGGGGGTTCTCTGACATCAGGAGCGGGGGCTGACCCGCAGTACAAGGACAACCCCTATCTCAGACCCGCGGCTGCTGTCATGCAATGCAGCCGGAGAAAGCCAATCAGGGGCGCGAGCTAAGCAGCAAACTCCATTAGCAGGTGTCGGAGAGAGAGAATGAGAGAAGGAGGGTGAGAAATAGTCTGCAAACCCGAGGTCAATGCCCTGAGAGCTCAACACCCACCACCGAGGTCCCACACATGAGTCACTAAGACACACCATTTGGCCACCACGATGGACTGCGGCCCATATGGTTTCTCTCCCACTCTATAATGAGAATCCCACTTCTCCATAACGTCCCACTGCTTTCCTCCTTGTCAGAGGGAGGGTTCACGACCTCCGCAGAGGGACCCAAAACTCAATACGAATCCTTTCTTTGAGAAAATCTTAATATAGTTCGCTGCAGCACTGTCCTTCACAGAGACACGGGTCCTCGGGGACCTCTGAGACGTGGCGTGATGTAACACAAGTGACTGAGCGGCAGGCAATTTTTGATCCATAATGATGGCACCTTCTGAGCTTCTCCAGCTGCTGGGTACATGTTCTTGAAGTGCACAAGTTCTTCAGGACTCGAGTGTGTGAGTCACTGCGTCGTTCTCCACCGTGTGTTTGCTGGAATTGTGTTCAAAGGCTGTGGAGACGGGTTTCGAGGTCTTGTCAGCATTGCTCATACAGCTCCGGTAAATTAAGCTGCTGCTGCTACTGCAGAAAAAAAATTAAATATTTATATAAATCACCTTTTCATTCAATTTATATTTAGTGCACGTGTAATTAATAGCACGTATCACATATTTTAAAAGACCCTTAAAATCGAGTGTGACCCAGTTTTCTTTCAGCGCGCCGTGCTAATTTTAGAAATGTATTTACATTTCAAGGGCCTTTCAGGGATAAAAATAACACCTGTCTGGTATTTATAAGCAGGATTTTTTGGTCTCACACCAGTATTTTTTTTTTTTTTTTTGCTGTGTCATTTTAACCAATGGCTCTTTATCAAAGACAGGCAGTTTTTGACTTTGAAATCAAGAAGCCACTTCAGCTGGAAAAGCTGCCAGGAAGTTTATCTAAATACATAAAAACATTCGCATTCCCCATCAATCGAGTCCAAGTTACGCTTTCTGATAAAGCCTTAAGCGTAGTTAATACAAACTACACAAACTCTTCTTCAGTGCCGAATCCTGCCCAGTTCATCCAACAAGCATGCACAACTTCCTCATCTTATTACTGATTGCCAACGCTCAGGAACACTAGACACGAGCTGTAAACACTGTGAGAATGAGTTGAATTAAGGCGGTCCTGCCCTCCTATCCTGCTTGGGTGCTTTTTATTGTCATCAGTCAGTTCACTAGATAAACATGGATTTCGTTCGCTTTTAAAGGAGCGAAAAATTTAGGAAATAGATGACTGATTAAAATGTATTTAAAAATAAATAAATGAACAGGAAGGTGTACCTTTGAAAATCCCTCACGAGACTATTCTTGACACGAGGAACCAGTGTAAGAACATGGTAAAGGTTCTGTTTGTGAATGCACGCTTCGTTTCTGTAAAGCTGTGGTCTAAGTTTGTCCGGAGGGCCGGTCCCAGCGCCTGGCACTTCCGAAGACATGGCGAGAGGGTTTAATTGACACGTCCAGGAAATCACAACATGGAGATCATTAGTTTCTGCACCGAGGAAGCTCTACAGACGCGGTGCATCGTGTGCCCCCCCCCACTGCCGCCAAACCCCACCCCCCCAAAACTGTAGTCTCCGTCTTTTAGAACAGCTCTTGCTTGATGCAGAAAATAACCCAGACAGTTGCTTACAGAGGAAGGCTGCGTTGTACTTGAAATCTTGGGCCGCTGAAGAAAAACATTTCAATGTTTGCAGGCCTCAAAGGGGAACGTTCCCATAACTCAGTGCTGCATATAAAATTCATCAGCAATGGACTGGATCTGGAGTGTTTCTAGAAGTTTCCATGTGCAAAAACCACTGTACTTAAGTGATGGATCACAGGGGCTTTTAACTCCCCGTACAGCTATGGCTCCTGACAAAAGACCCAATATTAACTACAGGTGGTACTTGACTTACAACATATGAGACTTTACCAACATCAACCTCATTATATTATTCTGAGCGCAAAAATTTGGTCATAATGTCTGGCTGGCATCACATTTCTTATTGACTCAGTCGTGTGTCTGTTAGCGATTGTGATTTGTTTACAAAAACTTTGTTTTATTTAAGTAACAGAGCCCTATTATATGATAAAGCCTTCACACGTTAATTGCTAATATATCCTTATGGTTTATATGATGAGCTTGTCAGAATGAAACCCCATCATAATTTGAGTAATTTGAAAACCACCTGTATTTATTGTTACCGGATACAGCAAGATTTACTGAAAATTTCCCCTCACACCCTTCCACATGGCAGTATTTAGAGGTACGCATTTGGGAACATATTACCGATGTTGCAGTAACCCAAAGCTCCGAGTTATAGCGGTTAAACCGAGGTGTTCATCGCAGCAAAATGTCCGACAACGACTAATGGGTGTCATTCTCCGCTTATTAAAATTTGTTTGGAAAAAACACTTTTTACAACAGACAAGGTGGAGCGCGGGTGCTGTCAGCCACAGAATCAGACCTGGTACCGTAAGACTGCAAACAACAAAGAAGAAAAAAGGAAATCAAAAACGTTTTTTCTCAAAAAGAAACGTGATTTGTGCTCTTTTGGGATAAAAGCAGTGCCCCTCATGTGGGTTTATAGCAGTGGGCCTAAGCTCATTTCTTCCAGCAGAACAGCAGGAAAAAAGAAATGGCCTCCTTCCCAACAGGTCCATTTGTACTTCGGTGCCGGGTTGTCAACACGGTCGCCAATAATGGACTAGACATTAATTCATCTGCCGTTTTCATTAGGCAGTTAAGTATAATTGTTAGCCAGTAAACGGCGAGAGACTGCAGGAGGAGAGGACAGAAGCGAAAGCGGTAGAGCTTCTGAGCGACGCGCTAATGTCTTTCAGGGCTCCATTCACTGAGCAGGAGATGGATTCGCAGCCAGTGGTAGATTAGAAAAAACCACAACAAAAAAGCGCTGCTACGGCTGCTTCCTAGAAGGAATAAAAAAGTAAAGAGATGGGAGAGGTAATAGAGTCGATGCAGGAGCGCGAGCTCAGCCCACCGGTGGCTTTTTAAGCCAAAACAAATAGCGGCAGAATCATTTTCTGTCACAGCTTTCATGTCTGATTTTTTAATCTTTTGAAAATTGCTCCGTATTTATTATTGATTTTAAGCCGCTCGTCCATTGATCCGGCCTGGGGGAACGGCCGCTGCTCACTCTTTAATTAACAAAGGCTCGAACGTAAGGAAATTGTGGAACTGCAGCTCACGTCCCGGAAGGACCGAGGACGGCAGCGCAACTGCCGTGACCCATAACAGCAATACGTCCGGTGAGCATAGGAAGCGCCACTCGGTTCCAATAACCCAAACCCGCGCGCCCGTTCGCAATGTTCACAATGTCATCAGTCAAGTGCTAAAGGAACAAACGTCAGAAGCAAGATTGTGCATTCTCGATCGGTGCCTTACTACTTTTGTTGGCACTTCCTAGTAACCAGCATTCAGCCACCCGTTTCCCAAATCCCGGTCCCAAGTTCCTCTCTTGTCTGGGTCAGTCTTGTCTGCACTTGCTCCTCTCCAGGTTCTGTGTTCCAGCGTTGTACTCCGCCGCACCTCCGTGTTCAAGTGTCGGCCACGTGTCGCCGTTTCATTTACTGCCTTTGTGGGAATTCCCTGTGCGTCTCTTTGTTCCGTGTTCATCGTATCACCTCTGCGCTGTACTTCCCAATTTGCACGGTGCACTTGGAAATACACCCTGCACGTGAGATCACCATACTATCACTACCCGCATTACCGAGAGTTTGGGCCGGAAACGGGTCAGTTGTAAACAGTTGAATTGTGAGTGAAAAGTAATACAGGGTTCGACCACTACAGCGATTTATGGGGAAACAATGGGGTGACTGGGTTTGGCAGTGTGTGAGAAAGAGCCTGGGGGTGCTGAGCAGGCTGGGAAGGCTGGATTGAGGCGCAGGTCCTTGAGGAAACGGGAACCTCGGACCGACAGCATTATTTCCCTGCGTACCGGTGTTCTAATAAAAGATTTGAAATGAACGCTGCCTGCGTGTCCTTCTTCGCCCCATCCAGACCCAGAGCGCCGTGCGCCACAATACTTTCCAGTGACAGTGATTGCGAGGCTGGTGGAGAACACAAAAGGCCCAGTACTGGGGAGACATACTGTGCCAATGAGTCCAGCGCTAGGGTAGCTGAGTAACGGATGAGCAGTGCAAAGCCAATTTCGCATTCTGGATACCACAAGACTTTATTCTCATAGAGTGCTTTGTCCTGAACACAAAGTTGCAGATAAAACAAATGACAAATGGCACATACAGCACACATTTCCAGAAGACGTACATACTGTACATTAAAGTCATAAGTACCACAGAATGAAAGGGGCCGAAAAGCAGAAAATAAGTAAATAAATTCTTCAATAAATATAAGATGTAACAATGTCACTAACAATGTATTTTATGATGCGGAAATGGATTGCTGGCAATGGAGGAGAGGAAAACAAAACTCCAGAAACTCCAGCCATGGGAAACTGGAGAAAAACTTCTTGCCCACAAGACCTCGCCAAGTGACCTCTTCACCGATTGACCTGTTCATTCATAGACATTTTAATATCTTGTCCTCCAGAGTCATGATATCATGCACACAATAGTCAAATGCAATGTAAATACTGTGAAGACTTTTGGAAAAGAGTTTCCATCATAGACCTTAAATGTGATTCCACAATAAGCTGAAAATGGGACATCTCTTTTACCATGGCAGGCCAGCAATGGGAAATGTGTATAGGACCTTCAGGGGGTCATCAGGTAGGCTAATGGAGCAGAGGCTGGGTTGGTGGGCCAGTGTTCCTCCACCGGCAAGTTTATCACTTTCTCTCTCTTTAACAACCACTGCACTTAGTCATAAAGTACCAAAGAACTGCTTTAATTACTGCTTTGCTTTGGAGGCGTGATGCGGACGTCATACAGAATAACAGTCTTGAACATGAGGGGGAAACGCAAACAGAACTCTCCAGTCAAGATTGAAAAAAAGAAACAAATATTTTTTCTCTCATTCCAGTTTATTCATGCTCTCCAGTTCTGTATCATCTCTTACAAGGTAGGCGTGCATGTCAAGCCAAGTCTTTCTCCTTTCCTGCTCCAGCAGCACGGGCAGGAGAAGTAGCATCCACTGGAGGCAACCTGGAAACTGCAGCTAACAGTCCCCCAATGGGTCTGCAGGAGGCGCCCACGTTCACCCCGGTCCACGTCAACTCTCCTCATCCTGCCTTGGGATGATGTCAGTCCCGCTCTCCCTGCTGCACCCGATCGTGGCCCAGAGATCTGACTCTGCTCGTGACATTGCTTGCTCGCTCTCAAACCTTGGTCTGAGTCACAGGGCTAATCCGACGCCAGAGAAGAGTTGCACGATGCCCCAGCCCTCCTGTTTTCAGAAAGAGAAAACAGGCAGACGCAGCAGTCTTGCCCCTGAGCCACCTGAGGAGGTGCTTTTCACGGGGTGCTCGCTTTGACATGGGAACTGGCAGTCCGTGCGCCTGCTTACATAATGGGGAACGCCTGTAGGTGTTGATTCAGCTTACATAACCAAAACCTCGCCCACACGGGTGCCGTCCCTTCCGCATCTCCAAATCCAAGAGCCTTTCTTTCCTACTTGCTTCACTTTTTTAAATGTGAAGTTCCAAGGTGGAGAAAACATGAGCAACATCGTTTTTTTTTTTTTTTCAGAGGGAGAGCTGACATTTCTACTGCGAATATTTCTGGAAGACATCACTGTCAATGGTCATTTTTTCCCGAGTTCATGTTGTAGTCTTTCATAATGTCAGGGGATTTCATAAAATGTGCCTGTTGCTGGGTACACACCAGGTAAGGCCTTGCAGAAACTGACATCAATGCAGCTAAAAGGTTGAAAAGGACTATTGGGTGTGTGTGTGTGTGTGTGTGTGTGTGTGTGTGTGTGTGTGTGTGTGTGTGTGTGTGCACGCGCACGCGATGCCTGGTGGACCAAATTTGACTAACTGATGGGTTTCCAATCCAATCAAGATCCCAGAGGAACATGCTGGTTAACTCCAGTTTTAATAAACTTGCTTCTCATAGACTCAGTAACTACAGCTGTTAGAGTTATTGAAAAAAGTGTAAATTATAGTGTGAAACCACAGAGAAATGAGTGTAAAACTTTCTTGCTGTCATTAGCTTCCTTATAGACATTTGACTCATAAAATCTCTCAAGCATCAATCCAAGATTCCTGCAACCCCTAATTATTCTGCCCAAATGCACTTATCGCAAACAATTAATTCCCTTTATGCAGTTCCAGCTGGATCGTTTTATTATATCTTTTACAACCTCTGAAAATACCCCTGCGTAGAGAACATAGCTTCAGCTGAAGTTTGGCTGCTGTCATATAAGCGCAATTTTCTACAAGGTAACTTGATCTTTTGCAGGAGCCATTCCCAGCAACTTTTGAAATGTTTGTGCATTTAATGGGCTTTTATTGCAGGGAAAGAGAGTGGTATCGACCCCCTACAATCACTTCTTCTGTTATCTTAGTCTCTTGTTGACAAGAACTAGGAAAGAATTGTGGGCATTTCAGTAAAAGGATGCTCCCCAGACGGTGATAACAAAGTACACATTTGTTTTTTGTTTTGGGCCGAGTCTGAAGAAGACAATTGTGGAAAAGGAGGAAAGGAGAACGGAGTAAAGAATACCTTTAATAAGAGTTCACCTTTGGAGTGGGATGAATTGTGGGATAATTATACTGACATGCTGTACAATTTTGAGTCCTCACAATCATCACTCAAACTACAATACCTGTCAAAAGTTTGAGTAAATTTGCTTAAAAGTTCTTTTTTTCAATACTGGTAATGTTTTTCTTCCAGGTTATCAGTTTTAGTTCTCCACCATTTTCCTTCTTCTCCAGATACCCCTTGCACACCTTTGTGGTGTGTTTCAGGCTGGTATCATGCTGAAGAATGAAGGACTGCCTAACTAGCCATAACCCTGACAGAAGGGCATGTCTCCAATGTGTGCTATGATAGCAGTGCTGGTTAGGTGTGGATATGGTAAAGATTCCCAACTATGTGACCAGGAAAGCAGCCCCTCATCATGATGCTACCACCTCCATTCTGGGTAGGGGAAATCACCTAGGTTTGACTCATGTGCTCACCTTCTCTGCTTTACAAATGCTTGCCAGTTAAAACCAAATATTCCACATTTTTACTCATTGGTTCATCACATTTTGACTTCTCAAATGAGGAGTCTTGTTTCAAGCATAGGTTCAAGCATGTGTACCCAAACTTTTGACCGGCAATGTGAACAGCCATTAAAGGATATTGAGTGATAAGAAGTCATGCTTAAACACTGCATGCGAATCTGTCTAACTTTTAGAGTGAAGCGATTCTTCCTTCCCACCTCTTTCTTCCTCTCCTTCCTCTACTTCTGCCTCAGTCCTTATTTGAGGTGTCTGTTTTGGGTCCACTTGGCAGATAAGTATTAGGAATAGTGCCCAAGGCACTGGTGCTGACATGCCAGCTCAAAGGTTAGCCAAATTCCAAAACACGGGCCAGAAATGGCGATGTTCTGCTGCTTGAGCAGACCCCGAAAGGCGAAAGCCCTGAGTCCTCATTATCCACACTTCGACAAGCAGCCTTTCTCACGGTTATTCGCGAAAGGCAACTTTTTCAAACAGCATTTGCTGTCAAAAGAATTGAAACAGAATTCTAGGTCAACTTCTCTGACGTACTGAAGATCAAGTCCAACAGCTTCACATCATCTCAACAAACATTTGTTTTCATATCTTGGGTCTTCAGCTGGTTTCCCTATAATTTTTTTATTGCTTGACATAGATATGTCATAGGATGAGATTCTGCCTTTGCACGGCAAAGATGTGGTAACTAAACACTGCAGTGTGTACATAAGTCCACGTTATACTGTATGTTTGGTATTCCTGTACCCATACTCTGATGAGTGAAAGAACCTTACATTTTCCTCAATTTCACCAAAATCTCCTAAACACGTGAGCCATGTGTTTTAACCAAAAAAGAAGCCATATTCAGTGTCACACACTGATGTCTTCCTTGTGACTCAGTGGTCTTCCCTGGTTAAAACTGAAAAATGTTAAAAATGTTTTAATGTCCAATTTGCTGCCCTCACCAGTCGGATAATGTATTGTTAATAACTTGTGGGTTTACTTTGATAATGTCACACTCCGTGACAATAATAGCTGTGTTGCTATGGTAATCACAAATCACCACAGGAGGCAAATGCAGCTGATGGGTAATTCTGCGGTCCTGCACTTGGAGAAAAAAAAACAGTATCATCACCCACTATGGCTGCACAAGTATCAGGTCACCCAGTGTCAGAAATGTCTGCAGTGTCTGTTGCTGATGAAGCAGTTTTAATAATTAATGTTTGCATAATTAAGACCATTTCATTACTCTATTTCACAAGATGGAAATTGTCATTTTTCATACACAGTTGGTCCTCTTGAACTGTTTGGCCTTCACATGCAGTTAAAGACACAGAAAAAAAGGGCTTTTATACACTGTTCTCCACATTAAAAATTGCTTGAAACGTAGGGACATTATCAGATTATAAAATTTTCTAAGTATAATACAATGCATAGTATAACTTGTAACTGATAAATAATTATGAAATGAACAGTAATTGAGATGCCTGAATTCTAACAAGCTTACATGTTCAATTGGAACAATTTTATGAGATGCCCTAAGGTCACAAACTGATTTCATGCAAAATTTAGAGCACAAAATAATAAACACTCATCACTCTCAATCTGTTCATTAATGTATAATAATTAATACTTCCTTTGCAGAACAATTACTTACTATATGCATGTACATATTTATAGAACTATGGATTATCTATATTTCTATATGACATTTCTAATTTAATTCTATAGGGTTTAGCAGCCAGAAGAGTGACTAGGGCTGTCACCTCATACTCTGAAAGACCTGGGTTCAAGATCCAGCTTTGCTGTTTTTACCCTTGATCAAGGTACTTGCAGTGAAAATTACTCTCTTGTGTAATGAGTTGTTGTATAATGAAATGTAATTGATTACGTAACACTATGCCACCTTGGACGAAATACTAAAAGTAAGGGTGAACAATAATTTTTCAAATTTCCAATTTCCAAAGGAATTGTTTTGCCTTTTTTTTTAAAAAAAAAATGACCTCAGTAATATCTTGGTTGGAAACAGGGCCTGAAGAGGCCAATTCTCCTAGAGTTAGAAATATGCCTTAGAAATATAACTCAAAGCAGCTGTGGAGGAGCTAAAGCTGGACTAGTACAAATACCCACAAGCCACTGCTCGGTTCCGTGGCTACGGCCTTGGGTCAGCGCGGTATGAAATGGGCTCAGCGTGTCTGAAGTCTCACATCGCTTCACGCTTCAGTCAGCGCCTTGGCTTTATCCTTATGTAAGAGCTCCTGAAATTGCTGGTAGCGTCTTTCTCTATTGCGTGACCCTTTTCTCACAAAGTGGCAGAAAGGGCTCTAGTGACTCATTCCTGCGCACTGATCCCAGCCTCATCGAGCCATAAAACGCTTTCTAAAAGTATCTGCAATATTCAGAATTCTTTATTTCTTCCTTAGAAAGCTGAATTTAAGCTGCGGAGCGAACATCTAAGAACTGCAATAGCATTAATTTTTACCTTTAAATTTGTAAAAGATGTTCAGGCTGAGGAAGGGGGGTGCGGTGGCGCAGGGGGTTGGACCGGGTCCTGCTCTCCGGTGGGTCTGGGGTTCGAGTCCCGCTTGGGGTGCCTTGCGACGGCCTGGCGTCCCGTCCTGGGTGTGTCCCCTCCCCCTCCGGCCTTATGCCCTGTGTTGCTGGGTAGGCTCTGGTTCCCCGCGACCCTGTATGGGACAAGTGGTTCAGAAAATGTGTGTGTGTGTTCAGGCTGGTAGTAGAAAAAAACTCAACAACAAAAAAAACTTTGGAAAATGACTAGCAATCAGTCACCAGCGATCAGCTGGTTTTTTCTATCCAGTGTCTCCCCCCCCTCCAGCTGTTCATACATAATTGAAACAAAGCGCTTCACAAGCGTCTTCTTTTATTGTGGAAAACAGCGAATGAGACAATTACAGTCGGCGCATTTGCGCTGAGCGCTGTGCACCGTCAGTCGAAAAGCAAGCACGAATTAATGGAAAAGGTAAAAGGTGGGGTAAAACGAGAAGAAAGCGGTGTAAGATGTCAAAGGTTTGGATGCAGGTAGAGGCAGAGCCCATGTGTCCGCTGACATTTTGCAGACTGAAATGAAAGCCATAGTGCACACTTTCATTCGTGAAACATTTCTTTTTCAGCAAAATTAAACAACCGCAGTGATGCTTTCATGACGGAATCGATGCTCTTGAGGTTATGGCAGCCCACACTTCACATGCAGTTTACTTGGATTTTTGTTTCTGGGAAACAGGACATGGAGATGTTCTGAGATGTTCTGAGCACTTGGATGTCATTTCAACAACAGAGTATAAGCAGCTGTGAAAACTCAAAGGAAACCATGTTTACCCTGTAAATACACTGCTGAATGCGAGCATGCCCTCATGCTGGCCCTCCAGTGCAACCGAGGGCCGGCAGAAAACATAATCAGAGTTAGCAAACCAAATACTACACATTAGATAATATGTATATATTCATTAAATAAACCCAATGCGGATTCTGGAACCACGTAATGGCTGAATGCATAAAAAGCATCTATATTTATGCATAATTTCAAGGTAATTTGTTTTGATTTTCATTTTGCAAGTCCATCTGCTTGCCAGTTGTGGTGTTGCATACCCAATTAGCTGCTAGTTGGGAAAAACGGTAAAACAAGACAAAATCCCACTTGACGCTCTTGACATCTCAAGCACTTCCAAGTGCCTCGTCAGTGGCACGCGGTGCGTTTTCTCGCTCGGAGTTGTCCGCCATGGCCGTTTGCGCCGCTGTGTCACATTCATCTGCTCATTTATATAGCACTTTTTTGAAAGTCACTTACAATGTGAGGTTTGCACATTAAGCTATTAACCACTTTATACAACTGGAATTTTTTTACTGTATCAATTCAGGGTAAGTGCCTTAATCAAGGGTACTATGGCGGGAGGTGGGATTCGAAGGAAGGTCTTCGGGTCACAAGGTGACAGCTGTAACCACTACACCACTTGCCTCTGCGATAGAGGATGAAGAAACAAACACACCCAGTGTGTGAGGTGTGTGCTGTGCAAAGGAGAGCAGTGTGTCCCTGACTACAACCGCCCCCCCCACACCACCACCACCACCACAGGAGGTATGTGAAGCGAGGGGTGGGGCTACGAGCTCAGGTGCGGGGAGCTACTGAAGCACCTGCTGGATGTTAGTGGAGAGGGTGGGGGGTTGAGGGGCGGGGGGGTGTTGCTGACTGTGGGCGCTGCTGTGACATCAGTGCACAGGTGCAGGTGAGCCCAGGAAACCGCCTTTGGGAAAATTAAAAAAAGGAGAATATATTTTCAAATCACCCCACAGCAACCGCAAGCCAAATAAAGAGCGGAGAGTGATCCTGGAAGGTGTTTATGGATTAAATGAGTCATAAATAGTGTGTGGTATTTTTAACATTTCAGCATACCTGCCGTCCTGAAAAGAAGTCAAAAGCTGTGCCTTTTTATAAAGGGTATTTATATCATTTTGTCATGTTTTCCTGCTTAGATATGTATATAAGGTCATTTCTGGCTTTGCAAAGGGAAAGTATTTTTTGAAAAATAATAGTGTTTAGCAAAAAAAATATTAAAGTACAATGCTGATCCCAGGCAGCTAAAACGAATTTGTTTTTAATAAAATTCTTATTGTGTGGTGTTACGGTGGACAGCATTTACTGTTTTCCATAGCAATTTCCTACTGCTGGCATGAACTAGTGGAGTTAGACTGTAAATGGGCTTATGTGCTAACCAACAATGTTAGGAAGTTATTTAAACTACTTTCCTTGCTTGATAATATGCTAATGACCACTGCAGGAGTTTTATTTTGAATGCCGAAAGGCGACGGACCCGACGCCAAACACGATCGCGTGTGAAATTCTGAATTCGTTGGCAGCACTTGAGGTTCAGAGCCTCTGAGCCTCAAGCACTTGCCGAAGCAAAGGTCCCGAACCCCGAACCCAAAAGTCTGGCCAGTTCAGCTGTCTCTAACAGTTCATCATAGCATCAAACACACATGGCTCTCAGCTAGTGTCACACACACAGAGCCTGTTTCCTAGGTTACTGTGGAGATATTCCTCTGGCTGGCAGTGGACCAAATGTGTTTTTTTTTTTTTTTTCTCCATCGTTTATTTATTTAAGCAGGAAAAAACAATTTTTTGCAAACTCCAAGTACAACATACAGCGGGAAACAGAAACAAGTTTAACGGAACGCACTCTGCACATTAAAGGTGATCTCCAGCCTTTGCATTTATCCTCGTGAGTGAACAGTACTGCATTCTACCTTTCCTCTGCAAATGAGCAAGATTTTGCTCAGAGCGGTTTCACCTACCCTACCTGGGCAGACCAAACGAAAAGACATGAAAAGAAGCGGAAACAAACAAACCAAAAAGAAGGCAAAGAGCAAAAAAAAAGTTCCTTCTCTTGGAATCACTTACATAGCCACCAGTTCCGATGGAAAGAGCACGTAAACTCCAGTTTTTATTCGTTTTGTCAAAGGGCGCTTTGCTGCACACACGGCTTCACGGTTACAGTCTCGAACCCCTAGCCGAGCAGGAGCCCGAGAGGACCCGAGAGGGCCCCGCTAACAAGAGCTTGTGTCGGGTCCCCGTCGTGTCGCAGCCCTCGGCTGGGAGTAATGAACAGGCCTCAGATCCCTGCCGAGAGGGACGTTTGCACAGAAACGGCTCCACTTCGACGCCCATTACTGCAAATGTCAGGCCCCCGAAGAAGGAGAGTTGCCACTAATTGGTAAATCATGACGATTATACTAGACTTGCCAAGTTCGGCCAAGTTCTGCCGAGGCTCCGAACGTCTTAGAGACTGTCGGTTGTCTGTAACAATTTTTCCCATCTTTATCTAAACATTATTTCTTTTTATGCACTTTAGCTGCTTAGTCCACCCACAGTCAGACGTTTTCACACAAAGTACACTGTGTTCAAGGCCCCACTGTTCCACTTCGGGATCTGAACCAACAATCTTCTGCTCACAGTCACTAATCACTGTATCATAGTACTTAGCCTTTAATACTGTGATATTGTTTGTAGAAATAGTGTAATATTTTTTGTGCTCAATATTCTCCTTCATATCGAGTTCCATTAGCACAGACACATTTTGCCCTTGCCTTTTTAAATTACTGTTTTCGTTCATTTCTTCATTTATTAATTCAAAGTGATCTGAAAAAAATCAAACATTGGTTGCATTAGAAACCTCTTTTTGTGGGATTTTCCACATTCTGTTTTTTCTATACATTACTTCAGAATGATGTTTTACTGTCATTTTACAAATGTAAGCACATTTGGACGAGATTAAAAGTATACTATTGGATATGTATGTATGGAATAATTTTACTGATTGTTTCATAAATGTATAGTAATTTTTCTTCTCATATCCAGGTTTACTTCTGTCTCTTCCCTCCACCCATTATATTTATGTGACATGACTACTGTCCCTGATGGCTGCTGCCCCTCCACCACGATCTTGCATCCCGCAGCTCCCCACACCTCCTACAGAGGGAGCCACACGGCAAAGCTGTGTGGGGGGAGGTCCAGCAAGCGACATAAGGCCTGGGACACGAAGTCGGAGGGCGGATGCAGCTACCTCCCCCTGCGACGAGGGAGTCCAGCCAAGAGCGTCCGCCCCAACAAGTGGTGCCAAGTCCCTCTAGAAGAGTTGATGGAATCATCATACTCAGACATTCCTATTATAGTTATTTCCTTCTAATCATTTTTTGGTTTCATATATATTAATTGTGCAGATTGGCTCTTTCAATTCTTTATTAAAGTCAATGCATGTGTTTGGCCATATGTGCAATCTATGCAAGTCATTTGTTGCCAATGAAGCAAGCTGAGTTGAACCAATTACATTCATCCCAGAAATTCATCAGTAGGAAAGCTAAATTTTAGCCTTCAAAGAGCTTTTTATTTTTCATAGCATTAACATGCTAAATTACAGGAAAGTAGGTCTTTCAGCTGGAACAGCCCAGATCACGAAGAAAAACAACAGGGTTTTCAGTCTTATAGTCAGTGAACTCCAACTTTGATATGTATGTTTGATAGGTATATGTCCTGTATGATAAAGTGATATGTATGTTTTTTCAGGATGAAAACAGATGGGCTCAACAAGCAGTTATATGAGAAGAAAAGAATGGCACAGACATCTACACCTTTTTCTGGGATTAAATTTTACATCAGAACATATTATTATTAAATGTCTTATTATATTATTAAATGTCTATTATATGTCTTATTAAAAAATTTTTATTGTGTAGCTCACACCTCTCTCCAAAGCAACTTACAATGTTATATTTGTATACTGCACTACTTACAGTGATTTACCCATTTATGTGAATGGGTACTTTATACAATACAAATTCAGGGTAAGTACCTTGAACGAAGGTACTGCAGCAGGAAGGAAACTCAAACTCGAGTCCTTCAGCTGCAATCCAATGACTCTAACCAATACGCCACCTGCTGTCCCAACAACAAAAAAAAAGAAAAAGAGGTTATAAACATCATTATTTGAAATGATTGCAGTGTGGGGATATTTGGAATCCTGCAGTTCTGACGAGACATACAAGTTGTCATGTCAGGTTGTTAAAAATGAAAACTGACAGGTTCTAAAGATGTTGCTGGCTTGTTTGTTGACACTAGTTTTCTTCCCCATGTGCACATTGCTGCATGGGCAGGATGCTGACAATTGAACTGGCTTTCACAGAAAAGTGCACTCAGCGAAAGCATGATGACTGAGTTTAGGATGTGTGCAGAATAAAACGAAGGGAGGTCACGGGTGGCATGTCGAGCTGCCGTCCATTGCCAAGGCCTCGCCGGCCGACCCTGAAGCTTAATGAGCCGGAGAAAATGACAGTCGGTAATTAAGGCAAACCGATCTCTTCCCCAGCTCTCTTAGTCCTGTTAATAGGTGGCAGTCAGACTGACAGGACTCCACCAAACTCATTATGCGGCTCATTTATCATCTTTGCAAGAGGACCTGGAACAAACGTGAGGACCGAGCAAGGAGACAAATGACCCCCACAGCAAACAAAAACAAACAAAGGAACATCTGAGAAACTAAGTACACAAAATGCATATGAATAAAACAAAATAAGTTGAAGGTCAGCACAGCAGGTAACGCTGGAGACCCAAAGCTCCTGGGCTATGGGTTTGAATTCAACTCAATCCGCATGTTCTCTTTGTGTGGGTTTAATTGGTCTGTGGGATTGCTCTGTGATGCCAGCGCCCTGTGACTGGCATCCTGTACAGGGTGTACCCTGCACGATGCTCTGTGCCTCCAAGAAAGGCTCTGCACCACCACAACCCTGAATTGGACAAGAGGCTATTGGTGATGGATGGATGGATGGATGGATGGAGAAATTATTTTTTGGCCACATGGGGTGCAGGACACAGGTGACGATGTCACAGTGCCTTGCAACCCCCAAAAACTCTAAGAAGAGCTTCAAAAATGATTTTATTTTATTCCCATTCCTGTGGCACTGAATGCAGAAGAAGGTGCACTCCATGTGACTGACCAAAATAGTATAGGCGTGAAGTTTGGCCAAGCACATACTTCGCTCTTTAAGACCTCTCTTTTCTAACGGTCAACATCTGCAGACGTGAACGGCGTGTGCAACGAGACGAGCAGTACATCCAAAGTGAGAAGTCCATTTGTGGCCAGGCCTCTGGGACGAGCACTTCGAAGAACAATCAGACAGGCAATTTTTGAGTCTCGGGCAAAAGGGTGAAATTCTTCCCAACAGGCAAACCGTTTCAAGAGAATCTACAGATGGAAATAATGTCAGTAGATTACAGTGGCTACACCTGAATTTAGTGCATTTTACATTTAATCAGCAGCAGTGACATGGGAAGAGAGGTAATGGGAAAATTCCAGCTTTTGGAGACGCTGCGCTTGAATCCGACAGGTAGACAATTAAGGCAGATGAATTGCACAATTAAAATGTAAGAAGCAAGGAAATTGGTTTGCTTCTTTTTGTGTTTCGGTGTCCTCCCAGGAAGGAAAATTGTTCAGGCACCCAAAGAAGCGAAACTGTGCAAACAGAGTGCCAGGACTGATTCGATGCAGGAACTCGGAGCCAACTCCGTCTGGGTGACCTGCATATTCAGCTTAATAGAATTTTGTTTAGATTGCTGGGATCATGTAGACCAGGCGGTGTCCTACGTGGAAGCCACATGGCGTGTGCTCCGTATCTCCAGACTCAGCCGTGACCCTGGCACACTAATCCATGCCTGGACATTCCTGCTCAGCTAATCAGTACCCGAGTCACAGGCCTTTAAACACAGGTGGGTGCAGTGGGGTTGGGGTGCACGGTCGGTACCCGGCGGGGATGACCACATGTCACCGGTCGACAGGGGGGCCAAGAAACACAGCAGCCTGGGCAAAAAGCCAAGCTAATCAAAAGACTGCAGCAAAGGCACCAGCTGTGACAATAGACACTTGGACCAGACCAAGAAGGTCCATCTTTAGCAAGGGCCACACTAATTTGTGAGCCGTCATGGTCAGTGGCCAATAGAATTAAATGTAACTATTATTAATGTGTGTGTGTATGTGTGTGTGTGAAATTATTAATTTGTATATAGTCAAGTCTTCTGCCCAAGGAAATTTTTAAGCGCTAGATACACGGCACTAACCTGCTTACAATTATCTATCCATCTATGCAACACTCACCCACTAAAAGCATTTTCAAGTCACCACTTCAAATGAAACATGTTTTTGGACTTTAAATAAAACCCATGCAAACATGGAGAGAGCATGTAAAGTCCACAAGCACTGAACCCATGATTTAAAGCCATGTCCAAAACCCACAGGCCAGGAGCCGTGAGGCACCAGCGCTACCCTCTGTGCCACCATGCCAACAACAAATATTTTCTTAATCCATTCAGGCAGCGGCAACGCGTCACTCGGCCAACGTTTGCAGCGTGGAAAATGGGGCACCTTTGAGGCGGAGCCAGGATGAACAAGCCTCTGACTAATTATGAAAGATTATGTAAAAAGTGTGTTTGAACGAGACGGTCTTTTAGCAGCATGTTCAGTGAGACGTGCGTGCAGATGTTGCCATTTCCTTGGGAACCCAGACTTGCGTCATTGTGACGGGCCGCAGGAGGAGCAAGCAGACTGGGACGCCTGTCGGAATCTGCACAGGATATTGCGGAACGTGTGTGTGCGCAACAGAGTGTGTGTGTGTGTGTTCTGAGGGGAAAGCAAAGACAGATGCTGTTATTTTAATATACAAGAACAATGCACTGCTGAACACTTTCCCAGGAGATCAGCTGGAGTGCATAAAGGCACACACACACCTGCATCTACTCATACATATCCAGACAGACACACACACGCCCACATATATACAGAATGACAAAATGTAGTCTGAATAGACGCTGTGAACTATTTTGCAGATTGGTTATATCTCTTCCCCTACCCTCCAACATTTATTCACCTATTCAGTTCGGCGAAGCCGTTTTTCCGCTTTAACCGTGTGGTTATCAGAGGATCTTCAATTCCTCTCCCTTCACGGATTGCAAATGTAAGCACGACAAGCAAAGGCCAATCTGTGGATGATGTAAATCCAATTGTCTGCAGCAAGTGTCCTCATTGATCCACATCTGAACATGAGTCGATCTTTATTGAACTCGATTTCTATAGTCCCACCCCAACTCTTCCTCCAAGACCAGAGGGGCAAAACAACTATAGAATACAAGGACACAACAGAGACTGTATTCAGTTTCACAGTAAAGCTACAATATGGGTCAAAAGTTTGAGTACTCTTGCTGAAAGGTAGTCTTCATAATTGATAATGTATTGCTTCCTGGATCACTTCTTCGAATCATCTGCCACTTTCCACTTTTGCCAGATAGTTCATACACAACTCTGAGGTGTATTTCAAGTTTGTATTCTGCTGAAGGATGAAGGACCGCCCAACCAGTCGTAACCATGATGCAATGGTGTGCCTTTGAAGTATGATATCCATGTTGGTTGACATTACCAGACTTTAAAATGATGAACTCTGTGACAAGCAAAGTAACCCAACATCATAGTGCTGCCACCTCTACTCTACTGATACTCAGCAGCTGAACCCAAACATTTCATTCTTTAACTCATCAGTCCATAACATCTATGCCTGAAAAGTCCACTTTGTTTTCTAGTGCAGTCGTCTATATTCAAGACTTGAATTGAAAAAAAAGGGCCAAAGTTTTTGTGGCTGTAAAAGAGCCTCTAAGCACAATTCACCAGTGGATTAACTCGCAAAGTTTCAGTCATCCCCTCGTCTGACTGTGAGGCTCACAGAAGACAGGAGTCAAGAGTTAAGGTCGTATTGCACTCGTATTGCACTGAACCGACTAATGAATTAGATACAAGTCTTCAGTCAAGTTGGCAACATCTCAAGGCTATCATCAATATAACATGCATGAAATAAATGAAATACTTGGGAACAGATGAGGTTGACTGCACGGTCGCCTTCCTTGCTAATCAGCACACAGAGAAAGCAAAGTTTAAGTCAGGGCCGACCGCAGGGGGCTGTAGGCAGGAGGATGGGGGATTTATTGATGGGCCCCCGCCCCTCACCTGAGAGCTGACCTTCATGCAAGGCAGAGGATACCACAGGGTGAATGGTGAGCTGTCCAGGCTGCTACTCCCCTGCCATTATCCAGTGGAACTCTACTTCGTTCATATCCACGTAGCATGAATATTTCACTTTAAATGAATATCACTCTCGGGGTGTTCGTGGGAGTCTGGCAGCCCCCCTGAGTGGAACCCACTCCCAGAGATGGATGAAGACCCAGATTAAGGATGTCACTGCATAGGTGTTATACTTTTGCCACAAAACACAAGCACACGTGGAAACGTCCGTTGCGATCATTTCCTCTGAAGTCCGACACAGTTCACCAACCCCCAGGCCTCGAACCCCAGGCTTTGCAAAACGAGTTTGTCACATCTGATGAAAAATTTCCCGGCACTGTTAATCCAGCTCAAAATGACAGTCCCATTTCTCTGCTTCACTGGGGAATGAGAAACGGAGAGGATTCTCTGAGGTTACGGAGCTCAGACAGAGCAGCGCTGTGCTGCATCGGGGTTTGTGCTGTGGACATGACCCCATACGACCCCACTCCACACCTGTGACCGAAACAGACGAGGTTCGGCGGCGACCAGAACTGGCGGACGAGAGAGTGCATACCCAGGAACAGCTCCATTGTGTCCCCTCCTGAAGCGAGCGAGGTCAGGGGAGGACAGGCAGAGTGTTAGTCACGTGCGGGCCCTGCGGAGGGCATCCGTTTCGCTCCTCGATGGGGCCGAAGTCGCAGAGTCGCAGCCGGAGCTTGTTTTCGAAGCGGTGGAGATCTCAGCAGAGGCTGTCAAATAGAGGGAGCCTGTCTGAAGCATACCAAACAGTCATCTCGCATTCAATCGTGACTTGAGAACTGAGGGTAGCAAAGAAGCAGAAAGGGATGCAAGCAGTGCTGCAGTTCCCTTCACATTTTTCTGCTGGATGATTGAACCAGCAGAATGACAGCTCACAGGTTAAATAGGTCGTCCGTGCCTGAAGCATAGCGAATTGCTGCGTTCCCAAAATGCAACAGCTCTTTGCTTTCTCTCCACAACGACACTGCGCAACTGCGGAGAGGCAAATCTCCCTGCCCGCGCCAGCTTCCATATCTGCTACCCGGGGTCCCGGCCATGTCGGAAGGGCTCAGACATCGCAAGGCCGCGCTCGGTCGGGCCCCGGACCCACTCGACCCTGGTGTGCCGCACAGTCGTATCACGGAGCCGCCGTTTGTCCAGAAACAACGGGAAAGAGATGGCTCAGTATGCCCCGAGGACTGCGGTCAGGGCCGAGACGAGTGGACATCTACTCAAAGAGATGTCAGGCAGCAAACTTTAAAGCCTCTCGAAAATCCTCATACGTGCAGAACCCCATCAAGTGCAGTTCCACTCATGTGACACGAAGAGATGAAACAGAAGCTCCGGCGATGGTGGCCCAGAGAGGCTTGGAAACGTTCAACTGCCAAGCAAAATTACTTTGATCGAAGATAAAATAAAAGTTCTTTAATCACTACATTGTATGGGTTGTGCGTGTCCTGAATGTAGATTTCAAAAGGTTATACAAACTGCACTTGTAAAGCTCAAAAAAGAAAAACATGTTAATAGAGAAATAGACGAAAAGTTAAAATACTATATATATGATAATTTTGTGTACTTCTTTAGAGAAACTGAATAAATTTTACTTAAGGTTAAAGAAATAAAAGGGCAGCAGCTGGCATAGTGGATAGAGCTGACTGATACAGTAAACATTACCCTTCTGTGTAAATAGGTAAATCATAAGTAGCTTAAGTCACTGCAGGGAAAACACATACATATCATCTGAAACTGTTTGTCCCATATGGGGTTGCGGGGAGTCGGAGCCTAACCCAGCAACACGGGGCAAAAGGCTGGGGGGGACGACACACCCAGGACGGGACGTCAGTCCATCACAAGGCACCCCAAGCAGGGCTCGAACCCCAGACCCACCGCGACACCGCATCCCCTTCCTGCAGGGAAAAGTTGAAGCTAAATTTGTAGTATTTAAAGAGAATTTTACCAAAAAATTACAATATTGCAGTTGCAGCATGGTACTGAAATACTTGAGCACTCCTTGGGTTACAGATAGTTTTCATCATAGTTTTAGTGCACATCTTTGTAACTACCTCGTCACACAACCCATCTTTAAATTCATTAAAACATTATAAAAACCTGCGTAATTACATTCACCAGTGGAGTAACGGTGCACATTGATTGATATTCGACTTGACTATGTTTGTGCAAAACCCCCACAATGTCACCCAACAGGGCCTGGTGATCACTTTAGCCAATTAAGGCCATTCTTCTGACAGGCCACCACTGGTGATCTTCTGCTCAACACGGCTTCCCGTGGAGGTGGGTGAAGCCAGCATATGAACAATGGTAATTCACATTAACTGACCTTTACGCTCAACCATCTAATTAGCCGTGGCCTTTGCTCCCTTCCTAGGGGTTCCGCCGTGCCTCAGGCGGCCTGAGGCTCACACCCACAGCACTGCTGGGGGAAGATAGCCCACACCGTCCTCAGCCACGTCACTTTGGGATTTCAAGTTTTCCCCAATGCAAAACAAGCCTTGGAAGTCAAAGAAACCTTGGCAAAGTGAAAATTATCCTTCTGTTTATGCTGGATTGTTCCGGTAGAATCCAACCCTTTACAAGGGGTCTCCGATGGACCCGATTTGAAACACACGAGACCCCTTGTGTTCAAGGTTTCTGTATATGACCACCCTGAAAAATTTAAATTTCTCAGAAACTCTCCATTCCCCTATCAACCCCCTAAAGAAGTTAAAAAAGAAAAAAAAAAACTACTGTAAAACAAGAAGCCTTTAATTTCTGTATTTATTTGTAAAAGAAAAAATAAAATTAAAAATTCATCATTCTAAAATTCTAAAACCTTGTTTCAAAGTCTCAGATGTAGAACAGCTTTTATGTATCGACCTTTGCTTGCTACTGCAACTAAGCAGGTGATTAAAAAAAAAAAACTGGTTTATAGATGCAGTCAAACAGAAAAACAAACACACACACACACACACACACACACACAGACTGAAACTGCTTATCCCAAGTGGGGTCACGGCGAGCTGGAGCCTAACCTGGCAACACGGGGCATAAGGCTGGAGGGGGAGGGGACACACCCAGGGAAGGACGCCAGTCCGTTGCAAGGCACCCCAAGCAGGACTCGAACCCCAGACCGGCAAGGAGGCACAGGCCAAACCCGCTGCGTCACCACACCCCCAATAGAAAAATATTTTTTAAATAATTTTCCAGGAACCACCTGCAGAATTATTCTTCAGTTATTTAAGAAGGATCTCAAAATCCATTTCTTTCAGACCCACTTCTCTCTTGATCTTGTAACAGCTACATAAATTATGTATTTGTATCACACCATCTGCCACAACCATCTCCACATGTCCTGTGACTCTGCATTCTATAGGCAGCCACTTGTGCGCCAGCAAAGAAACCAAACCGTGCCATGATCCATGTGTTCGTGTCCAAAGCTCTGCGTTCTTGAGCGCTTTTCTTTACCCAAATTGTATATCACTTGTATCGTAAACTGTGTGCTAGATGAATAGATGTACGTGTAGGTAGGCGGTGAAACACAAATCTGCCCTTCCCATTCAGCCAGACCATCCACAAAAGCGGATGTGGCCTCTGGGACTCTGCAGTGATGGATCGTGAATTAGCCTTCAGACGGAACACGAACTCCACTGTCGGGCATCACACACGTCTCATCCCACTCTTTACCTCAAGAGCTTGGAGAGAAGGGACCCCAACTACACTGGGGGGGGGTCTGCAATCTCTGTCTCGAGATGGAGGAAACCTCATGTAAAGCCAAGTGATGCAGGCAGCCCCTGGCTCGGCAGCAAGGAGATTCCTAAGCCCTCTGCCACCATAACGTGAAGTGACAGGCTGGGAGATGTTTCGCCAGGCAGATCTGCGGAACGGCACCAAGAGGCAACCTGTCACTACAGCCACTGAGGTGCTTTCACGAATGACTTGAGGATGTGGAGGCTCCCCAGTGGGGAACACATGAGCAGGTTCCTGATATCCACCTCACTTTCGCGTTTCACCCTCCACTGCCCTTGTATGACTACGCAACAGCATAAGGTAGTAGTTTAAAACAGTAGAAACGTTTGAGGACATGCCACGCAAGAGTACTCAGTGACGCGGGGGTAGTTTACATCTCCAGTCCTTTTCTCCTTTAAAAAGATATTTGCGGTGTAGGGTTTATATTTGGTACAAGATCATGTCTGTGCGGAGATCTCGGTCTCTACTCGCGGCTCTCGAAATGAGCATTAGCCGCGCACGATTTTTTGTTCTCGGAGCTGAAGTGACATCCAGCCAAGCTCTTTCCATTAGCGTTTTGCAGGTTGTGTCTTCCAGAGGGAGGTGCTCAGACCAGTGTGAAAATGGACAGTAGACTGAGGGGGGGATGAGACAGACATCAGCGGTTGCAGTGATTTCTGGTGTCCTGGTTTGCCGCTCACCATCAGCGGCACTGAGAGTTCCTTCAGCACTCCCATTCTTCCTGGGGAATAATTAGGCAGGAAGGTGCAACAGTATGGGGGCGTGGCCTTATCGTCACTGACACCTGAAAGGCGGCTAACGCATCGCAAACAAGGCCCGTTAATTAATGCCTGTCGGGTTTTGGAGGCGCGTCACTGTTTCTTGGCCCAACGGGGCAGCCGTGAGGACAGAACATCTCTTGAGCCTTGCCCTGTCTACAGGAGAATGGACAGCTAAACAAACAAACAAACAAACAAACACACACACGCTTTCTGAACCGCTTGTCCCATACAGGGTTGCAGGGAACCGGAGCCTACCCGGCAACACAGGGCGTAAAGCCAGAGAGGGAGAGGACACACCCAGGACGGGACGCCAGTCGGCCACAAGGCACCCTAAGCGGGACTCGAACCGCAGACCCACTAGAGAGCAGGACCCGGTCCAACCCACTGCGCCACTGCACCCCCTGCACTCCACAAACATCCATATATAAATTCAAATCTTAGAATTATAACGCCGCGGTCTCATTATCATCCCTCTACATCACATTTCCGCTACAGTACCCTTCATCAAGGTACTTAACCTGAATCGATACACTAGTAATTACCCAGCTGTATAAATGGGTAAATCAGTGTAAGTAGCTAAGTGTGCAAACCTGTTATGAGTCACATTGGGAAACTTTGCCAGCTAAATGAACAAATATTTTGGATAGCAGGTGTCTTCCAAAGCAGCTTACATATTGTAAAGCACATTCTGCTCTAATTTATGCTGCATTTTAAAAAGGTTCAGCAGCAGGAACCCTCAGCAACCCACTGTTTTTGATCCACCGGTTTTGATTTTTGACATAAACCCATAACCTACCGTTTTTAAGCTCAGCACTTTAACCTCTGAGCTTCATCCTTGGGAGGGTCTGAAGGTCCCCATACAGTGAAGCTCATACCACCCAAAGTTTGCTGCTCGCTGCTCTTCATACATGTTGCTATGATCAACAGAGCAAGAAGTAAATTAATTTTCTCTTGTCCTAACTAATGATTGTCAGAGAAACTAAACAAGGCGGAAAAAAAAAACACGCCAACTTCTGTGATAACCCGCCTGGTCGACACACAGCTGGGTATTGCTTAAAGTACATAAAATATGACTGAAATACTTAATATAATTCTCGCAGTTACCGCTCCGCTCCTCCCTCAAGGAAAAAAAGCATCCTCCACCGAGCAATCAGCAAGTGGAAAATAAATTGCACGTAAGAGAGCCATCTGTTTCAAAGTTCCGCGCTTTTCATCAAGTGTTGCGGGAACAATGCCGGAGAATGCTAATATGAGGCACCGCAGATAACACCTGACAAGGCAGCATTGTTCTGGCCCCCTAATTGATACACACCATCTTATCATCTGTCGTGATGAACTTACCCCGGTGCGGAATGTAATTTTTGTCTATTGTTTTTCTCGGGCGATTTATACGGAGAGCCTGATCCCATTGTCAGGCCACGCTGAATGACAGCGGCGAGCGACACGGTGCCGTGATTACGCTCATATTTGTTTCCCCGAGATGCGTGCTTGCAAATCTATCCATCGTGAAGCTTCACAAACAACGTGTTATTTGCCCAAAAAGAGAAAACGAATTAATTTTTGCTCCGTTTAAAAAAAGCAATGCGTTATTTTATTAAACGTTACTCAGGATCTCAGATAGGAGAAATGCCCATAAATCACCGTTGTCGGCAAGTGAGCGCAGTTTTTGTATTTATCTTCGTTAAGCATCGTTTATCTCACTTTTCTCCAAGGTGAGGTTTGTACACTAAGCTACTTACACTGATTTACTCATTTATACAGCAGGGTAATTTTTATTGTATCAGTTCGGGTTAAGTACCTCAATCTAGGGAGCTTCAGCAGTAGGTGGGATTTGAACTCAGGAGAGAGGACTGGGAAGGTGGCAGCTGAAACCACTACGCCACCTACTGCCAAATGAAGCGCCAATACGAATTGTTATCGATACCCCACGCCTACATGAACCTCGTAGATAGGTGAGTACCCTACTGGTTGCCACGGGACCTCCTGTCTTCATCCGTCTCAGCACTGGAGCTCGGATCTGACCATGCGAACGGGCAGGGACGATATTGTGTCCAAGAAGCAATTACCCCGCTGCACGGGACTGTCGGCAGAACCGGTTCCGGACGGATGCTTCGGCAAACTGCCGAGTGCTCCCGCTATCTCACCGTAATAAAGCATCCCAGGGTGCACTGGGAGAAAACTCTTTCCTGCTCCCGGCGTGAGGCCTTTTCAAAGAGTCACCAGGATTAAATCCATCTGACAGCTGCGTCCGCAGCGGCGCTGGGGAACCGGAGAGGCGGCAAACTGGGGACAAGGGAAGGAAGTGTTGCAAACAACTCAGCAGCCCATCGAAAACACGCCGGGAAATTTCCAGCAGCGGTGCATCTCTGGGGGGGGGGGGCGGTATGCCAAGGGGCCGTGCAGATGCTACTGTAATTTCCATTTGGATTTAAGACTGTCGCACTGCGCCAGCTGTAACCTCGTGACAAAACAGCAATTTCAGGTATAAAGCGGAGCAGCACATGGACGGAATCCACCTGAGGATTGTGGGTAAAAGCTCCAGCAGCCCACGCTCGTTCAACCCAACCTCCCTTTGGCTTTCGGTGGGAAGTTTCCTTTTCGCTGCTGCAAGGTGTTCTGCTTCGTAGGGCCCCACTGCTTTGTAGCAGCACCACTGAACGGCAGGACAGATGGATGATCAAAGAACAGCAGTACTAACCAGGAGGTTGCAGGTTCATTTCCCTGCGGGGGCTGCCTCTGCTTTTCATTTGTATGGCTGTTTTACTTTAATAGCTTAAAGTGTTTTTGTGGAAAAATGAATTGTACATAAGATTTCTGATTGTTTATGCAGCTGGTTAAGCAGTGAACAAAAGAACAAGGATGAAGTCAGAGATATAATTATTTCTCTTCTGCACCAAGAAGCTGAGTTCAAATCTAATTTTTCCTTCAAAAATTGCAGCATCTTTTTTTTTTTAACTTCCGCAGAAAGCACTTTGTCTGGTGCCCCGTAACAAAGGATCCTAATTATATTCCAAAGGAGTTATTTATGGATATGATGAAACGGAACCCAAGAGACACTCTGCATTAAGATGTAGTTTTAATCAGGTTTTATGCTTCATGTTTGGATACGTAAACGCGCAGTAATTTGAGTCATTTCTTTTTAATAGTTGCAGTGACCCACATGCTGCATGAAAGTATACATATACAAATACACAGAACCGTTCTTTCAAAAATCGATGCTCCTTTGGGTTCTAATAGGAGAAACATGCAGTGATTCATTTTTACTGCTATTTTATTCAATGATTCAATTCAGCTGAACAGTTCAATTATTTGTGCGCTATTCTACGATTTACTGTTATTTTATTTATTCTGTTTTTTCTTCCATTACTTATCTGCACTTTATATTCTGCACGACACTCATGGAGTTGCAGAAATTGAATTTTTTTTTTTAGTTTTATAACGACACTGAAGGTGGACTGAAATGAATGCAATTCCGATTTACTTATAATTTGGATTTCAGAATTACACGTAGGAGAAGACTTTGCAAATTCGACCATCTGCTCCATTATTTCATTCCTCCATTCACTCAGTTACCGCTCGTTGCTCAAAGGTTGTCCTGGGCTCACTACAGCAACACCCACAGCTCACAGTAATCCTTGTCTAACCCTGCAGAGCTGTTCTTTTAAAAGTAGTTAACCAACACCGATGTGAGATGACCCCCCCCCTCAGTTGATGGTATTGAGTCACGTGCTGTGAGACTCCTACCGCATGCACACTGAGGGTCCAACAGAACGCATCAGCACTCTGCTGGGGGGCTCAGGGGGAGAGTCAAGCAAGAGGAGGCAGTTTTAATTACTCCAGAAGGACTGATTTACCCTCAAGTTTCCTGAGCAGAGAAGAGCATCGAAGCAGATCTGCAGAACACATGGCCTGTATTCCTGTACTTCCTGGCACAAAAAGGAGCAATATAGCCACATGCATGATATTTTTACTATTAACCATTTTTTTTTTACCTGGCACCTTGGCCCAAAAAGACTTACAGTATTAGGGTGAGTTACCCATTCGTACTCCAGGGTTAATTTTAATGTACCAATGCACGGTAAATACCTCTGAGATTTGGCAGAACTCTAGAAGACTTCATCTCATATAAAAGATACAGAGAAAACGCACTGAAAATTGTCACTTCGCTGACAGCACTCAGCTACAGCGGTACACACCTGATCATGAAATAAAACTTAAAAAAAAAAAAACGCACATGTCCAACAGCAACCAGGAAAGGGCAGACGACGGGGGGGAAAGAGGGAGGGGAGGGATCACACTGGAGCTTTGCACTGTCAGTAGTGTCAGGAGTCAGAGCCAGAGCCAGCTCACCTTCTTTTCCCACAGGGCAGATGAAATCTATAAATGGACTGCATTTGACCCCAGCTACTGAACCCAAAACCCCAAGACTGTGGTTCGCTGGTGCTGTAGAAACATTTTACAGTGCAGAAAGGAAAACTACACACCAGAACTTTTTAGTTTGTCAAAAATTGTCTTTGAAAGGACTGATTGTTTCCAACACATTTTATGTAATATACTATAATACGTTTTAGTACACATCGCTTCCGGAAAATTTAGCTTCCTGGCCGATTCAGCATAAAATGGCAAAAGCAGAAATTACCATGATATGAGACTTCTGTCTCAGACATGCATATAAGGCTGATGGCTCAAAACTATTGTTTCTGTAGTGAAATTAAAAAAAAAAAAAAAAAAGTGTATTCATATAATTTTACCACTGATCATGCAGCAAATTGTGTAACGCAGTAGCAGGGACACTAATGTTTTCTTCCGGTGGTCGTCCACCCAGTAGAGATAATAGCCACTGTAATCAGAACAATAAGCATTTACACAGCTCAGATCCCTGAGGTCCAGTGCACAGCAGCTCCTTAATGTCAGCCTTGAACAGAAGGAGGTTCTGTTTCTGGCCAGAGGGGACCAGGTCACATGATCAGTCTCTGAAATGTGCTGTTAGGGGGCAGGATTTGCTCTTCACTTGGGAGGAGGTCTACATCAGAGCTGGATGATGATGACTGCACCACCCTGTTTTAATAGCACTTTTAAAGAGCACTAAATCAGTTGCAATTTGCATATGCACGTGGGATTTTGCTGTTATTTACCACATTCAGTAGGCGAAACCAAGCACCGATTTTAGCACTGATGAGAACCTTCTCACATGATCTCCTGTTTCACACTGACAGCTTCGCACTGTTCTCTCGTTGGCCGCTAGAGGGACCAATGAGCACAATGCCGTCATTTACGTTAGAAAGTTCGTTAAACACGGCCGCTGCTGCTGAGGCCGTGCTGAAAACTGCAGGATCTGTGAAGCATTAATTGCAAAGTGAAATAAACCAGTGAGGAAAAATTGCGTCTGCTGAGATGTGACCCTCTGTGCTGCCGTGTCCACCTGAAACAGCGTGTATGGAATGAAGGCGGTAGTTCCATTAAACGTATCACTTCCATGATACCGTGATAGTTTTATTTCTCACGGCAGCATTAGCTCACACCTCCACACGTGACGGTCTGTCACTGGCGCTTGTGTAACACACGTAAAACACGTGGTGTAATGTTTTGTTCTAAAGCCAGTAGGTTCGTCCATGGAGGTGTAAATAAAGGACCATTCGATTTGGCAATTATTAAAATTAACTATTAAACTTTACCAAAAACTATATTTTTCTCATGTACATTATTTTCAGTAAAACACCTTAAATAACATAAAACTGAACTGTGATAACTTAAAGCAACAAGGAAAAAAAAATAATAATTTGCTCACACACCATACAAATTGTAGCAAAGGGCTAAGGGTGCACCCCAATATTACAACTAGGCATACCCAAGCTAACAATTGTTTAACAATTAAAATTTAACACACTAGTAAAACAATCAATATTTACAGTTCAAATATTAATTTCTCAGTGCTTCCAGTTTCAACACAGCAGTCACCGAAGTTTAAATTAGTTCCAACAGGGGAATCGTGTCCATCAAGTAGCGATAGATAGTGTTCGTTATAACAGTAACACAAACTTGCCAAACGCCTCACTTGAAGATTGGAAATCGAGTCCTTTTTCAGTCTTCCAAATCCAAGGCTCAGTTCTTTGGGTGGCTCGCCATAAATCGCTGTTGCTCCAAAAAAAATTAAAACTGACCGAATCCGTGTGCAACGATAACAGCAGTGGAGTGATTTTCTCAATTTCTTAAATTTTATCCCACTCAGTCAAAAAGTTTCACGTGTGCGCTCTATTCATGAGGTTCAGTTACAAGAATGAATCAGTGGTGCTCTTCACAGAACTGCCACGTGAGAAGGCGGGACATCCAGTTGTGCTCTCATCCTACTGGATGATTGACCCAGTCAATCAATTCTAAGAAATTAGGAAAAAATAAAAATAATTCCTCCCTATCATAAAATTATTTCCCTTAAATTAAGTTAAATCTGCTAATCATGTAATATATTGTGCAATATATTTACAGGGTTACATCCTCCCCCGTTAAAGGTAAGCAAGTCTCTTTGCTCAACTCTAACTTGAGTCTATAGTTCAGCTATGGGACATTGAGGCAACTCAACTTGTGAGTCAACAAGGGACATTGCACTAACCACTGCATTCGTCAGGGACTGAAGCAAGTTCTGAACAACTGAGGTAAGAGGGTTACCCAGTTGTGGATAATGAAATTTCTTTGGGGGTCTTGAGGTTCTGCCTGATCGTCTTAATATGGGCTCCATGTTAGGTTCGGCATCAGATTCCACATTTTCATCATTCTGTTGTTTCTCGTTGTTTTCCAGATTCCCAGATTCAGCAGATGCAGCAGATTCAGCTGTCTCATTTCCATGAGTGGCTGGATCATTAACCGGTAAGTTCCCTTGTGGAACATCTATTTCAGGAGATTCATCTCTCTGTTCATCAGACTGGGTAGGCTTATTCAATCATGTTGACGCTTCAGGGCTATCATCAGATGAACAAGACCCAGATGATTCCACTGGATCATGGCCTGAACATGGCAAGTCACTTCTTTCATTTGATCTGTCTTTCTCACCTGAATTAGGCTTTTTGATATCATAGGTATAGGTAATTTGTGTGCCAGTGGGAATTCTACTGTAAAGACAAATTTCATCTTCAGAATCAGACTGGTCCTCAATCAGCAGGTCCTTTTGACTTTGATTGCATGTTCTAGGCTTGCGAACAGTAGGTGTCGGAACCGTTTCTTTTGATGAAGAAAGGAATCCACAAGGCAACAACAAATCTCTGTGCAACACTCGCAGTGGGGCATCTTTATCCTGAGGGCAGACCCTATAGACTGGAAGGTTTCCAATTCTCCCCACTACAACATGAATGGTAGGTTCCCATCTGTCTGCAAGTTTGTGTTTTCCTCGGAGTCGAATATTCTTAACCAGAACTTTGTCTCCGACCTCAAGAGTTGATTCTCTTACTCGTTTATCGAACCTTTCCTTGTTCCGCCTTGCAGACTTTGAAGCATTTTGGGTTGCAATCCTATAACTTTCCTCAAGTCGAGCTTTTAGATTTTTCACATATTCAGAATGTGATTCATGAGCAGGTTCACTTGCAGATAGTCTGAAGGCTAAGTCTATTGGTAATCTGGGCTGTCTCCCGAACATGAGCTCATAAGGAGTGAATCCGGTGACTTCGTTCTTTGTGCAATTGTATGCATGCACTAAGGGTTTTACAAACTCATGCCATCGTGATTTGTCTTCATCCTTCAGAGTACCCAACATATTAAGCAGTGTTCTATTGAACCGCTCTACAGGATTGCCTCGAGGATGATAAGGGGTTGTCCGTACTTTGTGGATTTTGGCTATTTCACAAAGCTCTTTAATGGTTTTTGATTCGAAGTCAGCACCTTGATCACTAAGCAGTCGCTCCGGAAAGCCATAATGCATTATGAAACTCTCCCAAAGACACTTAACTACAGTTCTTGCCTTTTGATTAGCTGTAGGCACAGCTACTGCATACTTTGTATAATGATCAGTTATAACAAGCACATTTTGTATGTTACTCCGATCTGGTTCAATGGAGAGAAAGTCTATACAGACCAACTCCAAGGAACGTGTAACCTGTATATTGACCATAGGTGCAGATCTCTCTGGTGCAGCTTTACGTTTAATACACCTCTCACAGGTTTTGACTTTTCTTTCAACGTCAGCACACATCCTAGGCCAATAAAAGCGAGAACGGACAAGGTCTAGAGTGCGTTCCACACCCAGATGGCCCATTTGGTTGTGTAAGCTTTCCAGCACAGCATCTTGTAGTTTTTCTGGTAGCACCAACTGGTATGATGGCTGATTATTACTTTGTCTGCGTCTATATAAGATTCCATCCTTTAGTTCAAACCGATTCCACTCTCTCAGTAACAGGGATAGGGCTGAAAATTCATGCCTTACTGCAGGGCATGGCATTTCCCCTACTTCAAGATGGTTAATAATCTGATTTATGGCAGGGTCCGCTTCCTGCGCATCTCTCAAATCTGCACTTTTCAAGACAGGCATGGGCAAAGATCCATCTAGTACCATGTCTTGGGCAAAGTACTCAGGGATAGCTTCTTGTGTCATTGATAAGGACTCCACCAGAGCTACCGGTGCATCGCAATTCTGCTGAATAAGATACTTCTCACAGACAGCTTGGACAACAGCATGCTCTACCACCGAACATTGGCTTTCACCCAAATGCTTGGCAGTGAATTGTGAGATTCGTTCCTGCTCTTTCTGTGACACCGCATCATTCACTAGTTCACCGTGGGGACGTCTTGATAACCCATCGGCATCCTGATTCTGTTTCCCAGCCCGATATGTCAGATTGAAAGAAAATGTCGCCAAAGCAGATAGCCATCTGTAACTGGTTGCGTCAAGCTTTGCAGATGTTAAAATGTAAGTAAGAGGGTTACTATCTGTTACAACAGTGAACTTATTACCATACAGATAGTCTGAACATTTCTCAGTAACTGCCCATTTAAGAGCAAGGAATTCCAACTTATGGGCTGGGTATCTAGATTCACTACAAGAAAGGCCTCGACTGGCAAAGGCTATAACTCTATTCTTTCCGTCCTGCTCCTGATATAACGCTGCACCAAGACCTGTAGTGCTTGCATCTGTATGAAGAAGGTATGGTAGGTTTGGATTGGCGAAACCAAGCACAGGAGCACTAGTAAGTTTGGAGATGATGGTGTCGAATGCGGAATCGCAATCTGGTTTCCATCGACAACCGAATGCATCCCTTGGATTGAAATAATTTCCAGTCCCTGTTTTTGTCTTTGTTTTTCGGTTCAGTGGGGCATATCCAGCTGTTAGATCATTCAGAGGTTTCATGATTTTAACATAGTCCTTTACGAATCGTCGATAGTAACCTGAGAATCCAAGGAATGATCTCAATTCCTTCAGGTTCCTTAGTTTTGGCCAGGTTCTAAGGGCACTTATCTTCTCTGGATCAGTTTCAACTCCTTGCTCTGATATTATGTGACCTAAATATCGGACTGAGGTCTGAAAAAATTTGCACTTTTCTGGGGAAAGTTTTAAACCATACTCCCTCAGCCGTGCCAGCACTTTCAAGAGGCGCTCTTCATGCTCCTCAGGCGTCCGTGAGAACACTATTAAGTCGTCAAGGAACACCAGCACTTCAGTAAGATGCAGATCTCCCATGCATTTCTCCATTAAGCGTTGGAATGTACTTGGAGCATTGGTAATTCCCTGTGGCATCCTATTGAACTCCCAGAACCCTAAGGGACAAGAGAAAGCAGTCTTATGTTTATCTGACTCTTCCACCTCAATCTGGTAATAACCAGACTTCAAGTCCAGAACTGAGAACCAACAAGAACCAGTCAAAGCAGAAAAAGATTCCTCGAGGTTAGGCAAAGCATAACAATCTTTTATAGTCTGCTGGTTTAGTTTTCTATAGTCTATACATAACCTTACATCACCATTCTTCGTCCGCATGACAACAACTGGAGATGCAAAAGAAGACTCAGATTCTCTGATTACTCCAGACTCCTTTAACTTTTGCAAGTGCCGTCGGACAGCAGCTATGTCTTGGGGACAGATAGGACGTGCTTTCTGCTTAAATGGGGTTTCGTCAGAGAGCTTGATGTGGTGTTTGACTTTTGACGTCCGTCCAAAATCAAGATCGTGTTGCGCAAACACGTCAGGCATATCATTCAGGTTCTTGGTGATTCTGTCTTTCCATTCTTGTGACAATGGTGAATCAGCAAAGTCAAAACTGATAGTAGACTTAGAACCAGTCTGACTAGAAGTTATAGACTTCACATCACAATCTTGAGGAATGATACTTTCGAAAGCATGTAATTCAGCAATGATAGAACGGGGCTGAAGTATTACATCATGATTTGATTCATTCCGTAGCTGAACTGACCAACGTTGGGGTAGTGTGGATGGAACATGGACCACACACCTAAGCAGAAGAATACCTCCAGGAAGAGCAGGGTTGGATGGAGGCTCCAAAAGAACACTCTTGTCCATATAAAGGTGACTTATGTTTGCTATTCCACAAAGAGTGACTGTCTGACCAGCTAGAATTACTGTAGGGTCTTGGCCCTGCAGCCTCACAGACCCAAGAGAACTGCCTGTGTTCTGTCTGTGGCGTAATTTAAGAGTTTTCAGCACAGCATTGTACCCATAACGGGAGGAACTGTGTTCAAGTGTATTTGAATCAGAACACTGAGCGTAAAGAGAATCAAGTGTATTGGTCCCAATCAAAACTTGAGACTGTCCGTCAGGTTTGAAATCAGGAACAACTAAAACTAGAGTAAAAATTTCGACTTCAGACCCTACTAGGTCCTCTGGAAAAGTGATGAGAACTTCAATGTACCCTTCATAAGGGACAGGTTGACCGTTTGCACCACTAACCTCTAGCAGATGATTCAAGGGCTTAACTGGCTGATCAAAAAGGTAGGTTTGATAGAAAGACCAGGGAATGGTAGTCACTTGTGATCCTGTATCCAATAGACAACTGCAAGTAACTCCAGAGATTCTGACTTGTGCAGTACATTTTGATCCGACTAATCGTTGTATGTTTGTTCTGGATTGAGAAGGGGTTTTGCTGTGGACTGTCAAACATCTCTTGATGGGACGGTTTCTTTTCTCTTTAGCCCCAGTTTGTCCCGCAACTGGAACTGTTATGCGTTTAAAGATGATGAATCGGTGGTGTTTTCTTTTTCCCACTCTCGCTGTCTATTATGCAAAGCTTCTTTCTTTTTCTCAACCAGTGTAAAGTTTGGTGGATTTTCACACACGGTTGCAATATGTCCATCTTCACCACACCTAAAGCAATAACCAGGGCGTGGCTTTGATTTCTTGGCATAATCAGAACTGTTATCTGGTTGAGGTCTTGCAACAGCCTCTGAGGTTAAGTGAACAGATGGCTGCCTTGACTTAGTCTTGGGAGCTGTCTTTAGCTTTGGGGACCTTAAGGAAGACAGTTGATCTCTAAGCTCAGCTATCTGTTTCCTTAATTCAGCAGTTTCAAATAACAGCCTTGACTCGTTTGAAGGTGGGTCCACAACAGCAGCATCATGACTATATGAATGAGTAGACTGCATTGGTGGCTGGGCCTTATGCTTTGAAACACCAATGTGTTTTTTCATGCGTGACACTTTCAGTGCATTCTTATGTTCTCTGGTTCGAAGAGAACGCAGTAAGTCTTGAAAATCAGGGGGGGTTGTCCTTCCTTGTTTCAAGGCGAAGTTCGAAGATCAAAGCATCATCCCAGCAGCCTCTGCAAAACTGCCGTACGAGATGACGATTCGCTTCAGATGCCATAATTCCACCTCTACTGACTGCTTTATTTAGTGCTGTCTGCAGTCGTTGAAGGTAAGTAGATGCTTTCTCACCATCATTTTGGAAAGTGTTCATGAACGTTGAGAACAACTCATCACCGTCTTCAACCGTACCGAAAGCTGAATCAAGCATGTCAAGGTAGGTTTGGGGAGAAGCACGAAACCCTGGAGGTTTGATGACATCGAGAGCAGGAGGCAACAAACTCTCCATGATCCTCCCGACTCTGTGAAGGTCAGACACTGTGGGGTCCTCAAGCAATAATTCAACACTGCACCGCCATGTGTCATAATCTGCCTCGTTCATAGGCTGCGGAGTTCTCCCAGAAAAGGTTCTGAGCTTGACAGATAAAGGTGAAATGTTTGGGGCTGGTTTATTCTTAACAATATGCTCTACTATAACTCGTTGCACTTCTGCTGGATTTACGCTGACAGAGCTGGATGCATTAGATAGACCAGTGTTGGGCTTTCCTAAATTTTCCTTTTCTCTCATGTCCATGTCAGGCTTTGGACTCCAAGCATTAGGACATTTGGCCACACTGAGTTCTTCGGGTTCACTCTCACTGTCCACCTCCTCTTCAGCAGGGCTTAAGGAGTTTGAAATCTGAGAGAGCTCTTCACGCAAAACAGCTTTGAAAGATTTCCCACTCAACTTAGCAATGCTTCTCAGAGTGGTCAAGTAAGAACTTGTGGCACCAGAACTTTCTTCAGAAGAATAGACAGTGCTAAGAGCTCTTACCTCATATGATCTGTCTGGATTCTCCTTGTCTACATAGCTAAGGGGTAGCAGAGGACCTATTGACTCAATGGCTGACCCAAAGAAGTACTCCACAATTGTGTGTGCATGATACTTTGAACCAGCATTATCAATGGGAATGACTCCTGCAATAGAGCCATGGTGTTTCAAGACACTGAAAAATTCTACATCTTCAGAAATGCTAACAGGTCCACTAACTAAAAGAGCATTTGGAACTTTAACACCTTCTTTCAGTATTAGCTCCATATTTCTAAGGTTACAGATATCCACCACAATAGGCTATGCTGCCCTTCTCATATGGTGCGTGGTCCTTTCAATTTACAACTCCTGGCTGGCTCGCCACTTTTGTGTAACACACGTAAAACACGTGGTGTAATGTTTTGTAGACTAAGGCCAGTAGGTTCGTCCGTGGAGGTGTAAATAAAGGACCATTCGATTTGGCAATTATTAAAATTAACTATTAAACTTTACCAAAAACTATATTTTTCTCATGTACATTATTTTCAGTAAAACACCTTAAATAACATAAAACTGAACTGTGATAACTTAAAGCAACAAGGAAAAAAAAAAAATAATTTGCTCACACACACACACACAACAATACACACCATACAAATTGTAGCAAAGGGCTAAGGGTGCACCCCAATATTACAACTAGGCATACCCAAGCTAACAATTGTTTAACAATTAAAATTTAACACACTAGTAAAACAATCAATATTTACAGTTCAAATATTAATTTCTCAGTGCTTCCAGTTTCAACACAGCAGTCACCGAAGTTTAAATTAGTTCCAACAGGGGAATCGTGTCCATCAAGTAGCGATAGATAGTGTTCGTTATAACAATAACACAAACTTGCCAAACGCCTCACTTGAAGATTGGAAATCGAGTCCTTTTTCAGTCTTCCAAATCCAAGGCTCAGTTCTTTGGGTGGCTCGCCATCTACGCCTTCACGTAGAAAATCGCTGTTGCTCCAAAAAAAATTAAAAAACTGACCGAATCCGTGTGCAATGGAAGCAGCAGTGGAGTGATTTTCTTAGTTTCTTAAATTTTATCCCACTCAGTCAAAAAGTTTCACGTGTGCGCTCTATTCATGAGGTTCAGTTACAAGAATGAATCAGTGGTGCTCTTCACAGAACTGCCACGTGGGAAGGCGGGGCATCCAGTTGTGCTCTCATCCTACTGGATGATTGACCCAGTCAATCAATTCTAAGAAATTAGGAAAAAATAAAAATAATTCCTCCCTATCATAAAATTATTTCCCTTAATTTAAGTTAAATCTGCTAATCATGTAATATATTGTGCAATATATTTAGAGGGTTACACTTGTCTAAAGGGCATAGTGTTTCACACAGAAGGGGAAAAAATATCTGCTATGATGATACGTAGCACAATGCAGCGTGGGACAGGTCGCCATTCAGGATTCAGCCCTTGAAAAGGGCTCATGCTACCATTCGCACACTCTCATTTTAATTATTTATTTCCAGCACAATGGAAGTTTAACAAATTAACTGCCGTCGAAAAAAACCTTTAATGCTGAGTTTAAGTGTCGAAATTCAGTTCATTTCATTGCCCTGTAAGATGTGGAGTAATGGACTCATTTTACAGATGGAAATAAAGCACAAGTTCCAGAGCAGTCTTCAGCACAGGAAAAGAAGCTAAATAACTTTTAGAATCTAGTTTTCTCTGGGCATAATATCGCTACAGAAGCTTGACACATTGCACTGTTGACATGATGTGAGCAGAACTTTTACGGCGCCATAAACGCAAACGTGAGTTTGAGACAAATGACAGCGATATATGTTTCATAGCCGAAGTTGGGGAGACAAATGATGTCGTTCCTTGAGTGACAACTGAATTACATTTTTGTTGGTAATTTTAGCACCCGCTTTGGTCAGGTGTTCTAGAATCATGTACGCTTTCATTCTGTACATTACATATATTTATTTAGCAGACGCTTTTGTCCAAAGCAACTTCCAATGAACTCTATGTAGTGTTATCAGCCCACACACCTTACTCACCAAGGTGATTTACACTACTAGATATACTACTTACAATGGGTCACTCATCCATACATCAGTGGAACACACTCTCCCTGTCATTCAAACAATATGGGTGAACCTGAACAGCATGTGTTTGGACTGTGGGAGGAAACCCACACAAACACAGAGAGAACATGAGAACTCCACGCAAACTGTGCAGGCATCAAACCCATGTCCTCTCGCACCACCCAGGCACTGTAAGACAGCACCACTGCTCGCTGTGCCGCCCAACCGAAGCTGAATACGGCTAAAGGATTGTCCACACCTACTACGCGTTCTAGTCTAGCAGCACTCAGTGCTGTAATTTTATGGTTAATTTCACAAATAATGTAAAGTCGGCAGAGATGGCACTGCCCATGTTACTATGTTAAGGACAGGCAGGAGGACGATGTAGGCCTGGACTGCATGGATTGCCATGTTTTTGCCTTTGAAACTGAGGGCAACGATTTTCCGAAGTGTCGGGTGACAACGTAACTGGAGCCCAGACAAAAGCAGAATCGATTTCATTTTACCTTATTAACGAGGATGTCGGAGCAGCTGTCACAGGACGCTCCACAGCGCTGTCAAACTATCCCAGCTGTCCACTTTGCCATTAAGACCCAGTTTTTGTTAAAACCACAGTTTCTGGCAGAACTCGAATTTCAGCAGAGGGAAACTCGCAGGGCACCGTTACGCCCTGTGGGCCGTTATGACTTCGAGTTCTGGAATCCCACACCGCCCCGCGCACGTCGGATCCAGTCCCGATTTCTGCCCCTTTCCCTTTGTCAAATTAGAGCTCTCCATCTGAATGAGTCCTTCTCTCTAATGTACAGCCAAGAAACACGTTTATTAGGTTTTCATTCTATTTTCCTTCCCTTCATTATCTCCCAGTACCACCCTCCGTGCACGCATAATGCTCCGAATCCAGCGGTTGTCCATATAGTCTTCCCACACTCTGTTGATCACCTTCAGCTACATTATAAATCACTTAGGGGAGGGGCTCCGTCATTAATATCTAATGAAAACGGATGTCTGCTGAATCTTTAATGCAGCCGAAATAGCGAAGATATTAACCACAGTCAGTCCTTAGGAGAAAGACAAGGACTGGAGTCTAAATTTAAAAGATTTTGCTGTCCCCGCACGATTTGTAAAACCCAACATTTCAATACATTTCTTTGGGATTGCTGACAGAAAGAGTAAAAAAAAACACTTAATTCAGACAGCTTAGGCTTGGAGTTGCGTTATCATAGCTGCGCTATTGAAGGGAAACCGAAATTGCTGAAAGTGATTCGACAGCGCAGGCGTTCCGAGTGATTTGTTGCACTGCGGAAGAACTCAAGGCCTAATATTGCAGAAGAATAATGAGCCCACAGTAGCGCCACACCCTGTGTGTTATGGCTGAGGCTCTGATTTTACGACCTGCCATTTCTGTTCGATCCCATTGATTTTCAGGTTTGACAGCCTGGACACGTCAGTTATGTATAGATTGGGAATGATGCGGGAGTCAAAAGATCTGATTGATAATCAATAAGTCTCCCGCTGCTAAGTATGGTAAAAGGGACGCACACCCGGGGGGATTTCACTATGATGAAAAGATCATTACCCAGAATGCTTTAATGCTGCTTAAGTGCCTTCATTTGTGTGCAGTTCTTGTCATTGGAAAATTTCTCAAGGGACAAGTTTCGCAACCTTTTTTCTCCCAAGAGCTGAACACATTTTCCCGAAGGGGAATGCGTCAAGATTCTAAGTCCAACTGTTATTGGTCCACAAGTGGTCTATTTAAGGAGAATCCTACGCAATCCTGGAACCAAGCATCTTTTTCATTACCCATCAGCATCATGTCAGAAAACATTCATCGCTGTGCACATTATTTATAGCAATCATTCCATATCCAAATGGACTCAAGTCGGTTGATTTGTTTGGTGTATCCTACTCCACCCACACTTGGTTGGGGTGTCAGTTCCGTTATTCATCTTAGTTTTTTAACAAATCCACGTTCTTATCTGACATGTGTAACTGTATGTTTTGTTACTCAGGATGCTGGTACAACTGATTCTACTCTAGTGTTGATACTAAAACTGTTGGCAGCACTAAATATCGCCACCTTGCCTTTAATATTATTATTTATTCCACCTATTTCGGGGATGTTCATAATTTCGACCGTTACTGCTATTTTTCCCTGTCTCATGCTTTTGCACATCTGGAGAGACATAATGGTCTGCCCTCTGACAAAACCACGTTGCAACGGGTGTGTGGGGGGAGAAAAAATGGAACTGAGCTGAGCAAACCATTTCAAGATTCGAAAATCTCAGAAGGCCAACGAGACTCACGTTAAAACTGTACAGCGTTGCTCTGATAAAACATCTGCCACCATTTTTATGGATCCATTTATTGCATTACCATGACATTTGCAGAAGCTAATTCCAAATGCTCAGCCGTGCCACATAAAAATATTTTTTTATAGTTTTTATACACGGCAAGTATGAGCCATCCATGCAGATAAACAGTAATTTGAAAATACTCAGCCTCCGACCAGCTGCATCTGAGAAAGACCCCTTGCAGTGTACTGTAGTTAAGCTCAACGAAGTCCGCATCGGTCCTCAGCTCAGGGGCTAATCCTGTAGCGAACGCTATGGCGCACAGATGCCAACCTGAGTGCACGAAGCGCCCGCGGTCAATACGAAAAAAAATCCCTCCGTGGCTGCAGTGAGGGAGAAAGGCTGATCTGTATTCGGAACAAAGTCAATCAGAGCCCAAAGGAGTGGGCCGCACTGTACAATTCTATTGATGTGTTCTTCATCACTATTCATGGGACTGGCGAGCACACCATCAATCCTGCTGAACTGGTGCCAAACGACAGCTGGAGAGAAGCTGTAAATCTGCGTGTGGGCCCTGGCTTAAACAGTAAGCAGTCCTCGGGTCTCTAGATGAGCACCTGAGATCTACACATCTTACTGACGCTCGGCAGGTTTCAAAGGTTGCGCTCTACTCCCCAAATGCCAGCGAATAATAAATAGCCTGGAAATAGTCTAGCAACGCAAGGGTAAGTCAAAAAGTATCCACGGTGATTTGTACTTCACCTGACATTCAGCATTGCGGATACTTTTCGACTAATCCCCGCGATCTGTTTTTGGAGGGATGCTTCAATGAACGTGTGCCGTATGAATATACTTCTGGGACAGATGGAAAAACAATTATAATTCATGCCTGAAGTCAAACAAATGAATGGGTGCAATATGAACAAACAGTTCTGGGACTGACAGAAATCCATTAGGTGAAATATGTTTATGGTGGCGATCGAGGCATGAATATGGAGTTGAAGGGGCTGCGTAATTACTAGCGCAACTTTTTAACCGGTTGTTAGGGCATAAATGTTAGAATAATTCCGCTGTCAGATCGGCGGTGGTTCGGCGGAGATGATAAAAGACGACGAGGCGTCCGCTGCATTTGCGCAGGGCACCACTGTTTACTCTGAACTCATTAACCCGAAATTAAAGGAAAACTTCAAAGCAGGGGTAGCGAACAAAGAGCGTGGGCGCCGCTCTCGCTGCAGGTCAAACTTCAGCACCGTCGTTGCCATTAACATTCATAAAACATTTCACTCGGCACCATCCCCACCCCAGCTCCCTGCCTCACAGCTCACTGGCATTGTATGTTAACGGTCTCAACTGGGTCGTGGAAATTAATACACACACACACACACACACACACACACACATTTTCAGAACCACTTGTCCCATACAGGGTCACGGGGAACTGGAGCCTACCCGGTTACACAGGGCGTAAGGCCGGAGGGGGAGGGGACACACCCAGGAAGGGTGGAAATTAATAATAATTTTTTTAAAAAAAACAGCGTGTAAGCTATAGGTTTGAATTCTGCATGTTCTCGTGTTTTGCATGGGGTCCCCCAGGTGCTCTTGTTTCCTCTCACAGTAAAAAAAAAATTGTTTCAAGGAAACTGGTGACAGTAAGAGATCCTTGGTATGTGTACAAGTGAATGAGTGTGTTGGTGTAAGTTAATGAGTGTATTTGTCCATTGATGGACTAGTGTCCTGTCCAGGGTGTACCATGCCGTAGGCTCAACGCTTCCAGAATAGACCCCGGACCACCGAAACCCTGCATTAGACAAAGACCACTTGATGATGGATAGATAACTAAAAGGCAGAGTGAATTTTGACAGAAGAGGGGTATAATGTTCCTGGTGCCTCCAAAGAACGTCACTGTCCTTTCATGTGACAGAGTAAAACCCCTGAATGTCATCCAGTGGCATACGACTGCTCTAAAAGGGGGGCAACTAAAGCGAGATGTGATTATTATCCATCAATCTACGGTAATATCACAGCAATCGGCAGTTCATTCAGAGCCACCCAGCCAACATTTTCAGAAGTGTAGCACATTAAACCAAAGTGTCTGCGATCATTTTCTCTTTTCTTGAAGAAGTTTGCCCCGAAATGCAGCAACAGCTCAAAAGGTTGAGCCGCAGTAGCACTGGGGTGAACACTACGACAGCGGTTTACGTGTTTGTGGATGGCGTGTGATCCTGCACCCCCCCGGCTGGGTTCCGTGGTGCCGGGTCAGGACAGGCAGACCACGCCGGATGGACATGTTCCACCGCGCTGAGCGCACTGTGCAGCGGCAGAGACAGTGATGGACAGTCCAGGAGAAAAAAAAAACAGACTGCTGGAGAATACAGATTGAGCCGTCACCACTGCACCTCCAACCTCCTACCCCCCATTGCCCACAAACCATGTTTAGGAAAAGCCAGTGTAGGAGTCTCCTGCTGTGTGTCTTGACAGGATTAATCCTACACTGTTTTCTTCTGTTAAGGAAAAGGGGACATATTTCTACTAACATTTTATGTTGTTATGCCGTGCTGAAGCTATTTGTTCAAGTCCTCCTCCATCCGGCGACTGAGCTCCGAACTGCCATAGGAAACGATGCAGTAAATATTGCCTTTTTTTTCTTGCTCAACTGATATACAGTGGAATGTTGCATAGCAATGTTCTCCATTCCCAGACCCTATGATTGGCTGTACTTTTTTTTTTTTTGCACGCATTAAAAATATTATTAGGGAAAATTCTGAACGTGTGCTGTGACGTGTGTCCGACCTTTTCGTTAAACCACCCCCACCGTAACCTCTACAAGGAGCGACAAACGCATTTTGTAAATTATCACATCGCAGAGGCATATAAACCACTTTTCTAACTCACTGTTACCAATTTACTGCACTTTTTATTCGCTCCAGCAGCCGTTAGTGTTTAGCCTCAGTTCACAAGGTTATGTCTCTTTACATGAACATCCTTGTCTACTCATTCATTATCGAATGTCCAATGCCAGTTTTGGTGGTCCTAAGCCTATCCCAGAAGCAATGGGTACAAACCAGGGTACACGAAGCAGGGTACACCCAGAACGGGATGCCAGTCCATCTTGCAATCACACACAGATACAAACACTACGGGCACTTTAGCGTCACCAGTTGACCTGAAACATGTGCTGGACTGAGAAGAAACCAGAGCACCATAAGGAAACCCACACAAACACAGGGAGAACATGAAAACCGGTGCCACCCGTCGTACCTCCACGCTGCTGCCCTTCCCCAGGCTAGTACCTTACAAATTTACCGCAGTAAATCAACCCCATTTTCCGCTCGCATTCACATCCACTCCAGTCATCTTTGACTCCAGTGAAAGAAAAAAGAAATGTACAGATGCTACATGTGTGAAAAATCAGAGCCCCAAAGAAAAATTCGGTTGAGGTTACATAAATATTAAAAAAGACATCATCAGCGACTTTGTTACAGGCACAGCAGGTCGGGACCTCCTGACTGGCCTCAGATGCTGGCAATCAGCACTGATGAGCTGCGTCCCGACTAGCTGAAGGAGGCTGATTACCTTGTCCTGATTGGCTGTCATCACCTGCCACCTATTTCCAGCCCTCTGAAAAGAGCATTGCTTACTTCGTACAGCTCTCCTGGAATAATGAGTGATCTGTTGACTCTGAAGGCCTGTAATTCATCCCCTTCTTTGTTCTGGTGGCATAGGGTACCTTGGCGTGCTCTCATGACAGGAGTGTAAACTACTAGGTAGGCAGGAAGTCTCGTTGCCTTTATCGCTCGCTTTTTGTTTAGCATCCTGTTCATTAGTGACCAAGAGGGTCTTGTCCTTTCCTCAACATTAGGTTTTGCCTTACGGAAAGCGCTGCTAGATGTCGCCCCCTGGAGATTCCACTTCCTGTAGAAACACCGACTTCACGCTGTGTTTCCTGTGCTTTTCTGGCTTTGGGTTTCTTTCCCCCCCTTAGAACTAATTTTATAGAACACCTCTGTATTTTCAGCATCTCTTGCAAACTTTTGTTTATCTTCTCATGTTAAGCCCTGAAGGCCCGTTTAATTGAGATTGCCAATGCTTTTTCCTTGAGCATTGCGGAGGTCAATAAGCCATGAGGTTTTCAGTGTTTTAAGGGAAGCAACTGTCACGCTGCTGACGCTTAGTGACTGACAGCACAATATTGCTGCCATTATGTGGAATGCGAAAGCTATACAACTGCCGATTTTCAATTATCAACACCTTCTGTTGTGTTTTCACTTGGAAAAATCCTCTCTGCTTATAATACATACAGTTATCCGCTTAGCTGACACCTTTGTCCAATGTCAGGGTTGTGTATTAAGCTACTTACACTGATTTACCCATTTATACAGGGGAGTAACATTTTTACTGGAGGTATGTCAAACATCTTGACCAGGAGTCCTACAGTGCCAGTGGAGATCTGAACCCAGGTCCTTTGATCAATGCAACACCATTAACCGCTACGCTACATGCTGCCCTCCCGTCTACTGTAACCCTAACACATCTTGACAAAAGCTGACCGTTGGATGATTTTCCCATTTTAAAATTGGAACATTGATCCCTGGCTGTGTGTTATACCATATGGTGGGTGTTCCATGGTGTCCGCTGTTCACTTGCACTGTTTGACAGAATGACTCCTACAGTTTGCTGCTGACATCCATGTTACACAATGTCTGCATGGCTGTAGACAATGAAACTGGTCCTCTTCCATTGATACAGTAACTGCCTCAGGATTTTGAAAGACCTTCCTTAAGGTTTCTGTGCTACACCCACAACTGAATGGAATAAGTTTGTACACCCCTTTATTTAAACTTTATTTCATCAGGACATCTGTCAGAAGAGATTGCTGTATTTTACCGTCACCTGTACTTCCTGATGAAGAACGGTCACTCAGACTATAATCACTTAATGCTCGCCAGGGAGATTAAGTTTGTCAACACCATGAGAGATCAATCCTGGAACACCTATGGCTGGGACCTACACTAGAGGATAGGTAGGACAGAAATGAAGATTACATTTTCTTGGAGTTGGGATACCGACACCTTGGATGATGCTTTTAGATGTTTATTGCTGAGATGAACCATTTCCAAAGCAGGCATTTCTACGTCATGGATTCCTAGTATGGGGATCTCTGCACATGGGTTGAACTTTTCCCAAAAGCTGCTATATTTACAGATGAGACTGATTTTTCTCACATCTGGGACACCTTCATACAGGATGAAAATTTCCCAAAGGGAGGATATCTGCCTGGAGAATGAACTTTTCCTAGCGTGAGGTCTCCTATATGTGGGAGGACGTTAGAGTCCATGCCAGATGTGATGGCACCTCTGTCTCACAGATAATTTGATGTTCTCCAGTCCCAGGAGAGGTCACAGACCACATGATGCTCAGAAAACTGCCGCTTTTTTTGGAGCGCACGCATCACCATGGTGAATTACAGCTCTCAATATCTTGCTCTCTTCCTTGCTCATACAGCAAGTGTACTTGGGCACAGGGAACCATAGATGCTAACTAATAGATGGAATCCACAGGCCCTGTGGCTCATTTTGTTCCAGAAAACCCAATTGTTTCCACTGAGGAAGTTCAAGGAACATTTTGCACAGGTTGTTCTGTAATGCTGATTTATCATGTACTGAGTCTAATGGGTTGTACGATGCGCCTTCTTTCTAGACACTGACATCGTCAGCTCAAAGAACGGAGCATTTTTAATAATGCAGTTTGTTTTTTTCTTGACTGTGTGTTTTGCTGCAGATCAAAACTGTACGTCCTTGCAACTCCATAGTTTGCATTTCCTCGCTCAAGATCAGGCGCACGCACCCGGTTTCAGAATAATATGCCCTTGATGTAATTTGTAGGTTCACTACGTGTGCCATATTTCCCTTGAGCAGTCACGGTAACAAAAGCGCTCACACAAGACACACTGAATCATCAGATTTTGGTGCATTACAGCAGCTTCCCTTGAAGGAGCGTGCCTGTTGCATAATTATAAATACCAGGCTAAAGAGAGCTTTCTGTCCACCACTGGGTTTAGCAATGAACTGTGCCGGACTGAAGGCTGAAGATGCTAATATATGAATTGCAGCAGTGCAAGCTGGTCACAGTCAATCCATGGACGACATAAAGTATGCATGTAGCATGTATAATAAATGTATAATCTGCAAATAATTCAGTGACTTATTTTTGTATGCTGCATAAGCACCCATGCAGCAGACCTGCTCTCAGTGCTGTTCTGTTTTAGCTTTGCAGCAGGCAGTGGATGGAGAGCGACAGTCTAGGTCGCCCTCCCCAGCGCTGCAATATTGATATAGTGCCACAATGGGTGAGGATATGTCTGGCACACATTTGCAAGATGGAGCATCCCAACCACGTCCTGGAGGATTCCCGTCACGCACACGGACAGCGAAGTGAATGCGTGTGGCACACACTGAGAAATCTGCCTGGGAGCAGCAGAGCCAGTGTGTATCCATCTGAGCTTGGAGATCCTCGTTGCGCTGCAACAGTGTGATTATACACTGAAACATATAGAATTGTGTTTGTATACAGATATCTAGAGCGTAACCAGGGTCTTAAAGCTCACATATGTCTCAGTTAAGCGTAACGAATGAATATGCCATTCGGGAGCTACGCTAAGCTGTACGTCATGCCTTTGCACTCTATTACAAATGGAATCGTAACACGTTAATAGAAAACATTGCGCAGTCTTTAAAATCCTTTTAAAAACAGTTCATGCATTTTATCACTGGCTGAAAGAGCAGTTGCAACGATGTCTTCATATATCTCCTTTTAACATCTTATTTTTACAAATAGAAATAACATCTCCGTTAGCCTTGAAGCTCAGCTTGATGAGGGCTGAAGAGTTTTAAAAGAGAAGAAAGGATGAAGAGATAACAAACGTCTTGTCAAGGCACTGCAGATGGCCTCGCTCATCTTGAGCAGTGGTCAGTATGTTACAGGAGCAAAGATGTAGGATTTTTAGAGGAAAATAAATGTGTTCTTCTCTTTTATGAACAAGATAGAGAGGATTCTGGAGCTCTCTTGTTGACGACCTACACCCCATGAGGGGGGATGGGGTCTATCTGACTAAACGTTCTTTTATGAGCTGTGGAACAGTTTATCACCCAGTGCCAGATATGGTTTCACTGGTAAACGCAGAATCTCAGACCTGCCACAAAGGACATTCACTTCCTGTGTCCGAATGATCCGCTGCACGTGGATCCGGCACACACACACACACACACACACACACACACACACACACACAGACACACACTGCTTGAGCTTCTCTTCTCACAGCGAACACGCGTGACACGACACAATAACCCACAGAATAACCGTGGAAACCCGCACTACTGGAAGCTAATTTCTAACGTCCCATCGACCTGCGTAAAAGTCATTCGAATGTGATAATTACCCCTCAACACCTGGAGCGGCTCGGCTGGAGGTGGATCTGTGCGTGATGGACCGCCAGGGGTCAACGGAGTCCTAGTGTCAGGCGGTGCTTGGCATCCGGAGACCGGAGTTGCTTTCGAGGTCACCTTGTTCCGGGCACGTGTCTGTGCTTGGCTGAATTTCTCCTCTCAGGATTGCAGACGGATGCTGCAGCAGAGAAGGGCGGCTGAGCGCAACCGACAATGACAAACTGCTTTATTTTCACAGGCACACGCAAACCGTCCGGCAACATGCGACAGAGCCCTTACTGTACATCTGCACGTGGTTTTTTTGTTGCCAGCACTGCACTGCATTCATTCAAGACATGAAGGACCAGCTGCTGTGACACTGCACTTGTCCCAGGATGTGGAACAAACAAGGGCTCCTGTCAGGTGTGCGCACTGCAATACCCTGTCCTGCACTGCCGCTCAGGATGCATCTAAACTAATGGTGTACACTGCATGACAGACAAATCAAGGTAACTTCACTTTGTGCTGCTATGTGAGGATCATCCGCACCCACTGCCCTTATTATCCCTTACTTTGCTGTCGCCTTTGCCAAATGGGAAGTTCGTATACTTCTGAACAAACAACGATGTGCCCATTTACACAGCAGGGTCATTTTTGCTGTATGAATTCAGGATTCCAGTAGGAGCAGAGATTCAAACCCAGGTCCTTCAGCTGATGGCGCCAACCACCATACTACCCGCCACGAACCGTGACTAGATCACATAAGACAGCAGCATGGTACCACAGCAGCTACACCAAAGTGCTAAAAACACCTTTAAAAGGCACCTCTGTGCACATATGGCTTTTACACCACGCTAAAAGGGCATTGAGGCAACGACCAAGGGAATCAATGTTTCAAACTAAAAAGACACAGGCAGAAGTCTTTTTGTGTTCAAGGTGGCCACATGGCTGCAACAAACAGACCAAAAAAAGCATCTTACATTGAACACCTTACCACAGGTTCCCCTAAATGTGTGCTAATGTGTCCAGACGTGCGTGGGTGAACCATCATGAATCATTTTGAACATGCCAATGAACCATGAGCAGCTGTGCTTCCCCCACACTTTGCATGAATTCACCATTTTTTTATTTTTTTTTTGTTTCTCTGCAGAGCGCTGTGTGTCGCTTGCCCGACAAACCAACCACTCCTGTCATGCCAATTACGGAAGGAGAAACAAGCCCGTGACTCACTAACAGTCAGCGGGTTCGCATAGCTGTGGACGATAACTTGCTCAGACAACATGTTTAGCTCATGCCGGTTGAGGATAATTGTCCGCGGTAAAGGCTGTGTCCGGCAGCTGCATCCCTGGGTGCGTGTCTGCAGGTTCGCTGGGTAGGAGTTACCCTGCCTTCACGCTCACATGCATGTCTTGAGGCTGCTGACGTCACGATCGTGGGCCATTACCACAAGTCACAGGAATCCCCCGTTTCGGGTCGCATTAAATTAAGTGATGCTGGGAGGCATGTTTTACAACAGACTTTCACAGCTACAGTTACCATGAACGCTTCATAATAATCCTTCAGCATTCAGCTTCTTCATAATACGTTTTATAAGTTCACACCCAACATGAGAGCGAAAATGGGTGCCTGCAGCTTCATGATGCATAAATTAAGTTTAAATTTTTTAATCAACACTTTATCGATGTCTTTATTGAGAACAGTCATTAATGTAAAGCCTTGTTTAATACACATGGTAATAAAACATAGTCAAAACCAGATTAGCGCGATTGGGCCTAATGTGAAATTCCTAATTCCTTTCCTATTAAAAGAATGCTTCCCATCCACTTTACAGAATTGTCAAAATCCGATTTCGAATCCGTCCACCTTGTACCGCTGTGCCTGATAGACACCTTCATCTGAAACTATATTAATAATCTACTTTTGTCTCTTGTTGCTCATTGTTTTAATATAACTAGTCAATAAGACTTTGAATCATACCACTGTTTCCTAAGGCAATAAATGTCTAAGACCTGTATAATTGAAAAGGCCAAGGCATTTGGAGTGGTTGGGTTGTGTACCTCCAAGGGTGCCCAATCAGCTGCCCGGCTGGGGGCTACTCCTCTGGGCCCTGTCACTACAGTCACCCGCCCATCACCACTCACCACGGCACTTGTACCGCGTTCCCGGTCGACCACACTTCCAGCTGCAGGGAAGCTGCTTTTGGGGTTGGGGGGGGAGCTAATGGAGGGGTGACGCAGCAACCAGCACTGCTTATCAGGAAGGGATGGGCTAATTTAGGTATTTAGCACTGCGGCAGATGCAGCCAGAGAGCTCCACAATGCAGGGCCTTTTTGGATTTATCATATCAATAAGTTAGGGGAATCCCCACACCGACAATATTTATTAATGTTAATAGTAACAGTGATTCACAGATACATTTATTCATTTAGCAACTGCTTTTCTCCAAAGCAACTTACAATGAATACTATGTAGTATCTAGCCAGACGTATTTTCACCCAAGGTCACTTACAATGAAAGATACAGTACAGTAGTATTAATAGGAATAATAATTAATAGTATTTGACTTGCTGGAACATATCATGTTCAAGGAGTGCTGCAGTGGTGGGTGAATTTATATCAAGTTTCATTCCTTCTTCCTGTAATCCTGTAATAGTGACTAAACACTGAAACCTCAAATAATACTTTCCACAATAACCAACAGCTTTTAAGGTTTTAACAGCTGTAGAAGTCAAAGGTCACCAACAGACACAACTTAAGGCAAACGTTAACACAGAGCTTCCCACGAGTGACATAGAATATCCCAGAATTAAACCTTGTACTCACAAATCAGTGTTCTCTCAGCCTCTCTCCACCAAAGAAACAATGCTCCTCTCCATTCTGTCGTTGAAAGTCCTCATCCTACAAATTGCCCATTTTTGGTTCTCGTTATGTCCTAACTAGTCTCCCCTGGTGCATCTGTGAGTCCAAGTAGGGCACGGACATGGACAGATATGTCTTCACCCCATAGTAATAGTAGCAATACTACTCACTCTCGTGAACCATTTATGCTTTTCAGGGTTGTGACAGTCTAGAGCCTTTCCCAGTATCACTGGGTATTAACCTAGACGGGGACACCCTGGACAGGACGCCATTCCATTCCAGTCACACATGCACACACTACAGGCAATTTAGTGTCGCCAATCCACCTGAAACACGTTGCATTGGACTGTGGGAGGAAAACAGAACATTCAAAGGAAACCCAGACAGACATAAGGAGAACATGAAACTCCACAGAAACTGAGCTGGATTCAAACCTATGCCTAAACAGCCTTGCTGCTGCGAGGCATCACAGCTACTTGCTGTGCCACCATGCTGCTTAGTAACGATAATAGTTTTTGCCAGCTTCAGAACACGTTGACATGAACACAACAGTTTCCCACCTATACACAGGTAATCCTGAACATGCAGTTAGCCTATTATCCCCACGACACACCAGCTCCCCATATTTATCGGGACAGTGACATCTACCTGAGCCCTCCATCCATCCATCCGTTGTCAACATCTGCTTGTCCCGAATGGAGCCTAACCCGGCAACACAGGGCACAAGACTGAAGGGGGAGGGGACACACTCAGGACGGGACGACACTTACCTGAGCCCTTAATTTGCTAATGCTACTTATTTTACATGTGTAGAGCAGTACTCTGAATCTCTCTTGGTTTACCAGAGGTTTTTCGAGATTCTGCCACATAACGGTGGAATGTAGCAACGGATTTCCATTGCAGTGAGCAGTATAAAAACTCCTCTTTGAATTGATATTGCTGCTTCCCAAACCTCCTTACGTCAGTTGCACCTTCACCAGTTGGAACTTGGCTTTGAATGCAACAGGAGAAATGAGGCACTAAACAGCACGCATTATGGGGATGACGTCAACGATTAAAATACACACTTTGCTAGAAAAAAATGGTCCTTACTGTACAGGTTGAGGAGTTATACTGTTATGACTTTATTACAATAATGACTGTCTGCATATTCTCATACCTTTTCACACATGAGTAAGAACTTGATTGCAGTCAGGTGATCAATACATTAATGGTCCCCAAGTGCTATTCTTGTATTTTTCTGACATGAGGAAATCTTATGTCACTTTTAATTTGATGCGTGGTGGGAGTTTTTAGACTGGCAGGTACAGTCATGTTTAGAGCCGCTGCCTTCCGAGTCAAAGCACCTGAGTTTGAATCTCATTCCTGGCGTAACATCCTTGATTGAGGTACTTACACTGAAATGGCACATTAAAAGTGACCCAACCTTATAAGTCACCTTGGAGAAAGGGGTCCAATAAATGATGATTAATACTAATAAAAATCTGACATATGATAGTCCATTAGCAAAAAAAAGAAGCAATACAACTGGTAACAAAACATACTGCTTTGGCCCTTATTACTGCGCAGACAAAAAACACATTGTATTCTTCAGATTTCTTTCTGTCTTCTTTGTCATGGAGGAGACAGCTTTTTTCCTTTCACCCAGAGCCAAGCGCTAAGTGCGCCTGGCTCTGCTGAGCCAAGGTGTCCAATTTCGACCCAGCAGAGGATGGGCAGCTTGTTATTTCAACTGCAGAGGGAGTAGCAGTCAGATTAGGGGGCCTTGTGTCTGAAAGTCCCATTCAGTTTGAAAAGAGTCTTGACGTCTCAACATTTTCCTTACTTACCGATGTTGACAGAGGAGCGACAGAGGTAATGGAGGAATTCAAATTCGGCGCATGATCTCCTGCTCAAACCAGGCCTGGGATGCATCATCCATAAATGGCAAAAGTTTGCTCAGCTCTGGGTGACAGCTGGATTTTTATAAGGGTTTTGATTCAGATTTTTTGCTGCAGTGGTTTCTTGCCCAGAGTTTTAAGCTGAAGACCAAGTACCTGGTGCAGTAGCATTTTTCCAGCTTTACAGTCCCTGGCAACTCTGACATAGCAGATCATACCTTGAGCGTGGTTGTCTCATGTGCACTTACAACATGGTTGGGTTTTAGTCACCCTGATTTGCAAGCTACTTGGATCTAATAAAGGGCTTTATGTACTTCTCACTTTCCAAAGGAGATGTGTGAAGACTCACAACGGGGTACTCATTGGGGTTGCTGTTTGCTGAAGCTTAGGGTGGGCAAATGTCCCAAAATGGCAAGAATCTGATTAAAATTTAATTTGACTGCGACACCCCCACCAGTCCACGGTCCACATCACCAACATACCTGGTGTTTCTGCATCCTGTTCTCCTTGAGATGGAGGAGAAGAGAAGGTGACTTTCAAAAAGAGTGGACCAAACAACCAAAACGGGATCACTTAGAGAACGGCACGGCCACTAGGTTCCAAAGATCGACTCCCACAGTAAGTTGTCCGTCTGTCAGTTCCTTCTTTTGATTCAGTACATGTTCAGTTTCACTGCAAAAAATAGTGAAATGAATCCATTCACCATCACTCGTTATCACCTTCCAGCGACAGGTGCCCCAGAACCTTCATGAATGGCTTTTCTTCCTGCTAAGTGAGAGATGTTTTTGTGCTTTTCACCAACTCATTCTGGCTCCACCGGTGATCGGGTGTGTTTTTCACAAAAGGTTCCGTTCCTCTTGGACTGCTGTTTTCTTGGCTGAAGTTTGAAATATACCTTTTACAACCTTTTCAAGCCCGAGGATACGAGTGGAGGACAAAACGTTCTGGAGGCAGTTTTTATTTTATTTATGTGGTCACAAAGAGTTGAAATTTACATTTACATTACAAATTTACTCAACAGTATCTGACAACAGCAACAGCAGGGGAAGACATCACCATTCGTTAGTGGATAAGGAACTTGATTTAAACCCCATAATACGTGAAATATGCGTTCGTGCATTAACGCTTTTATCGGTGAAGCACAGAACAAATTTCATCTTGTAATCCAATATTTTAAGGGGATCACATATTGTTATTACATTCACACAAAGTGTACGCTTCCAACAGAGAACCTAAGGGGCATTCAAGTAACCAAAAAAGTCTTCAAAGAGCTTACTGAAAGGGTTATACTCTACTAAAAAATATTTAGCACATAATGAGAAGATACAACACTACATTTTTACACACCAGATGACTTAATGTAATGGTCCATACCGTACACTGCCCACCACACTGAAACTCAAAACAAGTGCACAGAGGCAGTCAGAATCATGCACATATTTCGGTTTATCACTGGGTCCATATATTTTATGATTTCTAATGTTTTGCAGCAAAGCACCATTAATGGCTATAGCTTTAAGCCAAGTACAAGTTAGCAAAACAAACCTGTATTAAGAAGTCATTTTAGCTAACTATATTCTTATGGTCATTGAATAGAGCTCAGTCATAAATTGAAACACACAATCTACAGCCATAATAACACTTACAGACAACGAACCACAGAAATAGAATTCATTTTGTACAAAAACTCACAAGAATGCAAACCCCAGCGCATTGTGAAAAACATGATATTTCCATCATTACGGCACTGATGGGCTGGAATCAGACTCCTTTGATTGGTCTATCAATCAACTGAAAGAGGATTATTACAATGTAAATTCAAAATATATTCAATATAAATTCAAAAATTGTAATTCCATTTACAATCGACATGGGCTTTTGAGTGCTAGACATAATGGTCTGACAGTGTGTGTTGTACATTTTAATGATGGACTGTAATCTGAACAATTTCTTAATTTAATAGGGAGAATAGCCAACAGGTAATTTATCACCTCAATGGGATGGTTCCTCCATTGTCTGATGACATTATTAAGCAAAGCATGGTATTTTTTAGCTATACTAATTGTTTAAGGGAGCCACATCTAGCTCTTCCATTGTCTGTTCAAAATATGTGAATACAAAAAAGTGTATTACTAAGCTGGGAAAAATATAGCATTACTTCTCTGCATTCTGAAATGGAATTTGGGCTGTTGTGTTGGCAAATCACATGCTGAGGGGCACCTGGGGGCCACGAAACCCTGAGCAGTCACTTACTTTGCCAACGCCTAGGGCCAGCCTGGAGTGAAATCCTTTAATTGGTAACTGTCTAATTTAATGACTATTTAATAACACTCAATGTGCATTCACAGCACACAAAAAATATCTAGCTTCGTTTTGTATGTGTGTTTAATATTATTTTCCAGAGTGTTGCATAAGATCGAATGGTTTACAACATTTATGCTTGAATACTCACCGGTCAGGTCCATAATTAATGATAAACTGCCTTAAGGTAACGTGATTTTGTACCTCACTGAATCCCAGACAGAAATTTGGAGACTGACCTCCAAACACAGTGAAGGTCACCAAGATGCTGCACTGTGGCAGAAAGCAGATTAGTGACTGTTGCCTTGTAACCCAAATGTCTTGGGTTTGACTTGTACCGTGGATCAAGGTATAAAAGAGTAAATCAAGGGTTCGTTTCACACTGTTCATTTATCTATATTCTTCTTTCTGTTTTCATAAATTCCTCGAACCTTAATCTAATCATGTAATCACATGAGCGGCAGATGTGGACATCAATGCTTGTTCAGCAGGTTTAAATCTCAGATGATTTTTGTTTCTTCCTTTGATCCCTCCTGCATGCATTCATATGGATTTGTCAAGCTGTCAAGGAGGAAGAGGGATGGGTTCATGTGCAGTGCTGCTTTAAATGCACCGAGGATACAGCAAGATGCCGGAGAAGGAGCGCTGCAGAGGACTGAAGAGGAGTAAGGGGGAAAGAGAAGGACGGAGGAAGACTGTGTCAGGGCTGCCCGTTCCACAGAGGTCTGCCTCTTCACACCTAACCAGGAGAGGCAGGTACCCAGCAGAAGAAAAAGAGCTGATGCTGCATCTGAGGACAGAGAAGCCTTGAGCAGCAAGATCCAGCCTCCAACAAAGCACGCAGTCAGCTATGATTTTGCAGAGAAATAAATAAAAATAAACACATACGGACCAGAAGAGGATGAGACAGGATGCGGTTCTGTATCACAGGCAGGCGGTAGATGGTAGATGCGTGCTGGGCTCCAGAACGATGCTCTCCTGCGCAAAGGGAGAGAGGGAAGGAGGGAAGGAAATTCCATTGCAGCGAGATGGGGGGGCCGTGTGGGGGGGCGGCATTAATAATTGATCTCTCTCTCTCAGTCTCTCTTCCTCTCTCTCTGTCAGGACGTGGGACACGTCACAAGGTGGAACTCCGCTGTGATCCGCCGAGCCGCAGCTCCACGCCCCCCCTCCCTCCCCCTCCCCCTCCCCCTCCCCCCACCGCCCCGCAGCCGGCGTGCGGGAACCAGAGAGGAGAGAGGAGAGAGGACGAGGACGTCCTCCAGCCCGGCACGACGGAGGAGCGCCGTGCAAATACCAGGTTTTTACCGCAGCTCTGCCTGCTTTCGGAAGGTTGAACGGAGCGCTGCGCATCCTGCACGTCGGCACAGGTAACGTTATCATTATTATTATTATTGATCTTATTGCCGCTATTATGATGATCGCCGCGGCTGCCGACGGGGAGGGGAGGGGAGGGGAGGGGATAGGAGAGCTGTCCGACGTCGGCGGTGCTGAAACCTCCGGGCGCTCGGGAAAAGGCTCTCGATCCGTCCCCTGAAGGTGCAGGGGCATCACATACAGATGAAGGAGACTCCGGGATGCTGGAGGTCAGCGACTAGCAGCCGATGAGCCGCAGATGCGCTTCTTGCGTTCACGAGAAGCCGGCTGTCCCTCCTCTGCACACGGGGCTCAGAACACGGAGACAGGGAGGGAACATCATCACATGCCATGCATGGGATGTGTCTCACCTGGACGCTGAAAGTTTGCACGTTCGGCAGGATCGCCGGCGCTCCCGAAGTCCACACATCATGCGTTCCCACCCCCCGCGCTGAAACAAGTCCCGCAAAACTTGACGCCCTTCTTCGCCTCGGCGGGCAGAAGAGAAGGAAGGACGCCGCCGCGGACCGAGCGAGATAAAAACTCTCCTTCAGAGTGGAAAAAAGAGGAGCGCGTGCGCTGCTCACATGATAAAAGCATCTTTACCGCGAGTCCTGTTTGATAATCCATCGCCAGCCTCCGCAAAACCACCGCGTAACCACACCACAACGTTTTCATAACGGTATTTTAATATTCATTCTTCACGAGCGGATGCTGATGTTACGTAGAATGCAACATTTTTTTGAGTCAACTTAGCAAGTCGTGCCCTCGAATCTTCCCGTCACGTTTCGGATGTGTGACCTTGGGGGGAATGGTAGCGCAGAAATGACCTTTATGATCTGACAGAGTAAGAAAAAGGAAAAATACCCACTTAATATATTTAGCGTCTCGATGGTGGAAGTTAGGGGAGAAAAGCAGTGTTAAATCGTGTTTAGAAGTTTTACGCCAGACTGTTGGAGATGTTCATCTCTGCAGGGTCCCAGGGGTGAAGTATTTCACTGATGTTTTCAATGGCTGTGATTTTTAGCTGTGGCACCCAGGGACCCCATCCTCGCTCACCCTGAATGTGAAATCATCCAGAACCTGAAGGCAGGAACTCAAAGCCATCCACCACCATGGATTTTGTCATGAAACAAGCGCTGGGAGGTGAGTGTCTGAGAGACCGTGACCGCAGGTCGATTAAAGGGTTTTAAATTGCGCCGTGCAGCAGCACGGAGCAAATCCATCATTTGACACCTTAACAAAGGAAATTATTATAATCTGGGTTTCAGTATTTGTCGCCGTTTGAAGAAGCTAGCGATACCTGTGGGCTTGTGTGCTTCTGTCTCACACCGGAACTCACGAACATCCTTTATAGTTGTAATTTCTTCTCCTTCTTCTAAATATGCAACGCATCAACAATGGTTATATTAAATGCTTTTAAAAAATAAATGTTCAAATCTAAGATCATTGCGTGTTTAGAATTGTCTTGAACTTTTATGAGAAGTATTTCTGTGTGGTTTTATGTTAAAATTAAACGTGTTATACATTACCCTGAACTGAGGCAGCGTGCATCTGAAGCTTAACCCTGACTTCATAGCCCTAAACCTTCAGCACTACCCTCCCGATTCCAACCTCATAGCCTTAAAGCCAAATCTTAACCCTAACCCCCAAGCTCCTCGTCTAATTTTAATTTGTTAACCCTGAACTCCTAACCTTACCCTCCTCGTTGTAACCTGCCAACACCAAACCCCCAGCTCTAACTTCCTCAAGGGACAAATGTGCAATGAATGCAGTCCAAAGCGTTAAGTTCAGACTCAGCCAAGCATGAAACACGTTCACTTTATGATGAGCCCCCCCCTCCCAACTTATACCACAAATGTCTAGTGCTCAGTTCCACAACCGAAGCGTTTGAAAGAAAGAGTCTGGACATTAACCACGATCTTTCACCTCATATCTCCTTCCATCAGTCAGCTTCCTGTTTGCCTGCGTGCTGTGGCAGGGTATTATGATACGCTGCAGACACTTCACCTACGGGGGGGTGGCATTTTTGTACTGAACTTTAACGTTAGCACTCAAACGTCTGAGCACCAGTCCACTACTTCCAATGAAACGATGAACAAACAGGGTGATCTTCCTGGACGGGGGTTCTGTCTTCACTCAGTACACTCCGGCTGTCTCTAATTACGCCCCTATCATCCGCACCCGCCCCTGCTCCATCTTAATTGAAGATGACAGCTGCGCCCTGTGACAAGATGGATACCCGGTGGGGGGGTTTGCACAAACAGGAGGGATGGGATTTGATTCATTAAGCAGTCGTGAGATAACGCGGTGAATTGGGGTCCGCGGTCCGCGATCCACCACACGCAGCACATTGACGAAAAAAGCAACTGAAATCCACTGAACTGCGCGCGAAGGATTTTCTCACCCCGGAGAAAAGGGAGCCGCAACACGGTCAGCGCCCAAGGCCGTCGTTACATCTTTTCAGCCCCTCTTTTCTCTTTTTCTAAAACAATCAGTTTGCCATCCAAGGTGAACGTCTGATGACAGAGCAGCAGGATTCCCAGGACTGGGCTCCTCAAGGTTTTTGGCAGTGCGGCAGAGCCAGAGCGCGCGATTAGCATTCTGCATTGCCGCACATCCACCGCCCGCCCTGTCAGTACCTTAACATCTTAAAAGATGGATGTGGTTTTTCCAAGTGCCCTCTTTGCCCACTGTGAGGGATTTTCTTACATGGCTATTAGTCAAAATGAGCTGCCAATCAGCCAAGGGTCGCATTAACAATCTGCGGGTACACATCAAGCTTCCGATATGCATTATCCCAAAAGATGCATACGAAAGCATTTCAGGATGAATAGCTTTCTTTATTGCTGCAGTGATGGCTTCCCTTCCTGTTCCTTAAACAATATTCCACCTGCTGCTTTTTACTGGATTTACGGAGGCCAGAAATGAGCTCTAATGGCTTGGCTGCTGTGATGTGCACATCGCAGGAGAAGATACGGATTACGAACATGTAGCACACGGAACCATGAAGCCAAGTCTCGTATTTAAATCCAAGTATAAGATGGTCGAAACCTCCGTCTGCAGACCTTCCCATCAGAATTCCAGTTTCGCCCAAACCAGGGACAGTCCTTCTGCTAAGGACTGCCCCCCTTGCGTCCCAGCATCACCACCATGGAAAGTGAAAATGAGGCCTGGAGTCCGCAGCTCTGTGGTCGAGTGTGGACATGATGGCTTTATTTTTAGAGAGCCGGGAGAACAGGCCACCTCCAACGCTCTGGGTCTGGCCCATCGTCTGGCTTCTCCAAACGCGTGGAGTGGGAGATCTCGATAGCACAGATGAAGCAGCACGCACACGCAGACACACGCACACGTGCTCCCCCTTCTGCTGTAGCTCCTGTCCTCTGTTTGCACTCGTGCTGTTGCACCACCATGGCGTCGTACAGATCATTATACTTTCCGGATGCACTTTGCTGATTGTGGGAATGAAAGCGGCCCACCTGCGACTTGAGGGAGAGAGACTCGGCACCTCGTGTGACTTCATGCTTATTGATTTATGCACTGACCTAGAAACGGCTAATAGCTTTTGCTGAGCAGGCGTGATCTCGAGAGGACACTGAGAGCGAGACGGAGTCAAAGCAGCCGGATCGATACAGCGCCCAAGACATGCCGCGGTGGGGGTTGGGACTGGGCACTTTGATTCCCGCAGGGGTTATCGCTGCTTCGGGAAGCATTGGCATCGACTCTTGCTGGGATGTCTTTGACATATTTTCATTTTTAATGAGCGTCGGGTTTCTTCATCAGGACATGATAGGGTGACTCGCTCTTGATCGAGAGTGTATAGAGAACATGTATGTAAAGCACACAGTGTCATGTGCATACCTGACATGGCTAGCTGTATATGGAATTGGTAGAAAGAAAATATTTTAAGACAGATCAACATTAACTGTAACTTTAGTTAAGTAGCAGCATATAGGAAATACAAAGGTATTTGTGATAAATGAGAACATAGGAGATCCAGAAAGAAATGAGTCTGAAAGAGATGTTCTGAGACCATTCTTGATCATTTCGAGGGATTCAGCAACTCTGAGTGACAGAGGAAAAGTGAGCACATTTTGACACACTGGAATTATAACCTACAACTTGCGGGTTGTTGATTCTGGAGCTGTTGTGCATGGCAGCACGAAGCAGTCACAGATATACAATCAAAGACACACACACACTTGAACACAGACATGGCTAAGGGCACCACACAAACACACCAGACTCTTTCCTATAAAGCATCCCCTAAAAAGATGAGTGCAGGAAGGAGCTAGTATGAGTGGGCCGTCTCTGCAGATCAGCGAGCTGTACCCTGCGGGTCGAGCTGAGTGGAGCAAACACTGGGGCCAAGAGTCTGCCCCCTTCGGCACCGAGTTAGGGGTTGGTTTCAGCTCGGGGCACACACACACAGACACACACACACACACACCCTGCAGATGTGCTCGTGCTTCTCTGCTGCTGTGGATTAAATGTCTCAGCTGAACTGCAACTGGGATCTGCGCTGTGAAGCGGGGAGGCACTTGGAGCGCTGGCACTGCCGCTGTGCCATGTTGCAGAGCCCGGCTCTCATCTGCGCATGAGAGAGTCAGGGGTTTGCAGTCGAACAACAGGCCACTCCCTTCACAACCGCAGCAAACCTTACAAAGTCTTTTTGGTGCTCATTTCATACGGGTTTAACATCAGTGCAAAGGGAAAAGCTGAGTTAGTGAGAAGTACGCTACCAGTCAAAAGTTTGAGTACACTTGCTGGAAATTGATTTTTGTTCATGAGGCATTTGGTGAACATGTCATGTCATTGTCTGAACCGCTTGTCCCACCTGGGGTCACGGGGAGTGGGAGCCTAACCCGGCAACACAGGGCGTAAGGCTGGAGGGGGAGGGGACACACCCAGGACGGGACGCCAGTCCGTCACAAGGCACCCCAAGCGGGACTCGAACCCCAGACCCACCAGAGAGCAGGACCCGGTCCAACCCACTGTGCCACCGCACCCCCCTTGGTGAACATGTTTGGTGAGGAAATGAAGAGTCATGTCTTCCCACTCCTCTGCAGCAGGTCCCAGAAATGTAGGATGTGTGTATGCTGCTTTGCTTTTACTCTTCTGTCCAGTTTTTCCCACACAGATGTTGGTCTCAAGGTGCCCAGGTTCGCATACATTTTTCACCGGATTGTGCATTGTAACAAAGAATTTTGCTCTACATATTTGCATTTAATTTTTTTCAATTGGGATCGTGCAGTTATTGCTTTTAGTTCAGGCCTTGATAAGTCCATCACTGAGCTTTAGAAATGGTATCAGTTGGTGCCATTCCTGGCACACAGTTGTGCAGAGATGGATTATGGACACGGGTTTTCCTGTGGATTAGTGTTCCCCCCAGGACAGGTTCTTGTATGTCGAGTTGCCAAACACCACACAGAACAGGAGAGCCTGTGAACCGGACTTAAGCAACTTTCCGTTTAAGACCGACAAATATTTGCGCTCGGAAAGCCGAAGGTGTTCGTGAGTGAGTCATATACACAGAAGAGTTTTGTGGTTTTTATTTGAAGCACGTCGTTCCGGTCTGCGGTACCGCAGAGGACAAGATGAGAGATGCGGGGAAATTCTGCAAGTTCTGTCAGGGAGAGAGATGCATTTTTCATGGGGCGCTGCATCGCGGTCAGGAGGGAGGATGCTGCCACAACGAGGTCACCCGGCTGACGGGGAGAGCAGCCGCGGACGTCTTCACCATTCGCTGTCGCTGGGCAGACAGGCTGGTGCTGCGCTACGCCCCGGGACCCCCCTCCATCCGAGCAGAACGGCACGCCGTGTTCTGTCCCAAGACTCCTGGAAGGTCCCGGAGCTGAAGGTTGCCAGGTGGCACCGGAGTGAGCCGCCCGCTGCGTAAAACACGAAACTGGCTTCTCTCCAGCCCGTGACAGGCTGCATAAATGCCGAGTGCAATTCAGCAATCTTGTTGCTAAAGGGCAAAAAAGAAGCTGAATTTGGATGGTCATTATCCACATCACTGTCGCTGCCCTCTCAAGCACAAGCGACAATTGCCACATCACTACAGCTGGCATGAGCAGAAGATGGTCTTGAAGAGTGGTCTCTTTTGCAGGGTCTCACTTAGAGAACCTCAGCCATTTCTGCTTTAAAGCAGTTTAAGCGCTTGTTGGATTCCGGAGAGGTTTACACGCCCTTGCAGACATACCTGGGGTAACCTAACAGCGAGCCACCCGGACTTGAGAGTCTATTACTCGTGCCTTGCATGCCTTCCTCTCATTTTAATATGCTTGACATTTCATTAGTTTGACACGATTATCGTCTGCGGTTGTCTGCTGTTATCGCGGTTCTGCTGAGTTAATGGAAACACTTCAGGAAGCGGGAGTGACAGTCGGAGGAGGACATGTCGCAGGAATGCCTGTCGGGACATCAGCCACGTGCTATAATTGCATCCAGGGATGCAGAGAGGGGTTGCTGGGCTTAGGATTCCACAGATACACTCTTATACTGTACATTGTTACAGGTCTTCTGAATATTGATTCTCCAGTTCACATGACGCTTTAGGTTAAATGTCGATCCTCTTCCTTCGCTCAGCAGTCTAGAGGAAACCAAAGGAGCTCCATTGTGATGGGAAATTCAGCAAAGACAAGAGTAAGAATCAATCGATCAATAAAAATATAAAACCTTTGCCCTTTCGGAACTCCACAGCGCAGGAACCCACTGTGTTGGTTTCCTGTGGTGTTCACTACTGTACAGACAGTACTACTATACTAACATAGGACTGCCGCTGGCGTTGTAGGGGTTCGAGTCATCGCCTTACACCTCTTGGGTTCAAATCCCTGCTCCTGCTGTAGTACTCTTGAGAAAGCTTCTTACCTTGAACTGATACTGTAAAAATGACCCCCCCGTAGGTAAATAGGTAAATAACTGAGTATCTCACAAACCGAACATTTTACGTCACCTTGGACGGTTAAACAAATACATAATTAAAATAACAGAAGAATTGTTGACAAACTTGAGAGCAATGCGACCCATTTCAAGGAGGGTTACTCCATAAGTACAGCAACACAGAGCCTTTGGGGAGCAAACTGAGAAACTCCAAATGTCTCAGTGGAGCTGAAATGTGATTACCTTAATTAAAAGATGATTACCTACGTTAATCGTTTCTGATTTTATACATAACATATTTCATGTTTGGGCAAGACACTCTTTTCCAGAACAATTTGCTTACTTGGGAGGCACTCGATGAATATGATGTAAGCAGGCATTTGCAGTCTTGGCCAAGCATGGCTGGGGAATTGTTGTTGTTGTTATTCTTGAATCTGAATCCATTATAACTACTATGCTGTATACAGGATGCTTTAATCCAGTCTAATACTATTAATACAGTTCAGTATTTTTACCTGACCGATTCATGTAAAGTGCCTTCCTCAAGGGTACAACAGTATGGTCCCAGAAAAGGAAATCTTCAAGTTACCTGTTCTTCTCCCTCTTCAATCCAGCGCCTGCTCCACTAATACTTTAAACAGCCAACCGTTCTCTGCATTCAGTGATACCTGTGCTCACTTGCCTGGGGCGTAAGCATAGCAAGAAGAGACAAAGTGTGTGTGTTTGTGCTCTCTGAGCCTAGCGAGTGTCTGAAGAAGAGTGCTTTCTGTATGGAAATTGAGAGCAATTAAGGCGCTCTGGCAGCGTCTGGGAAACGGTTCCATCAGGACGAGGAGCACGGAGGGCTGACGGAGGTGACACAAAGGCGGGGGGGATGCACGTCGTTAGGCAACAGCAGGTCACCAGGGCGGAACCGCATTGCTGTCCTAGAGGAGAAGTGCGTCATCCCACTTGGCCGCCAAGCTCCTGCCCTTGACGCTCTCCAGACCGGAGTCCCAGGCGGCTGCCCCCCCCCCCCCCCCATTTTCCACCATCCTCATTCCCTTCAAGGCCAAATATGCCGTCCCTGAAAGTCAAAGCCCAGCTCCTGCAGAATTAATGCACCCCAAACCGCACTCCCTGGGATGTGCTCATCACTTTCTCCCTCTCCGTCATATAGCCGCAAATATTTACTGTCAGAGACGCAGCCTTTGCCTGAAGGTCAGTTGAACAGATCAATCCTGTTTACGTGACTGTTTACCATTGCAAGTGAATGGGTTGGGCTTTGGGGTCCAATGAACCGTGTGAGGCCAGTGGCAAGAGACCGGTCTTGGCTTCTTGGAGGAGGTAAAGAGATTAGTGCATTGTTTTGGGGAGCGTTGTCTTCTTGCATCAAAATCTCAATCAATCGGCATGAGTTTGATCTCCGCCTTAACCTGGATGTTGTCTCTGTGCCAGAAATGCAGTACTGTGTTGGCCATAGTTTGTGCTCTACGTCATTTGCCTAAAATTAATATGATTCCTTACAGCCCTTTTAATACTCATTGCTTTCGGCATCATTCAGCTTTTACATGCATTTTGAAATGTGAGTACATGTGAGCACTGTGGGCAACACCTGAATGGGACAAACTGAATAGAAGAGTGAAAGCAAAGCAACCCACGAGTGTCCCTCATCTTTAGGAACTGCTGCGGAAGAGCTGGGAACACATGGTACCTCATTCTCCTCATCAGACTCCTTCACCGAATGGCAGACCTGAACAGAAATCAGTTTCCAGCAGATCAGTTCAAATCTGTGACTCATCATGTAGGTTTTGAAACAAGATGACTACACTTTGACATTTGTTTGTCCACGGCCTAGCCCCTAAAATACATTACCGATATAGAGTATACTGTGCATACGAGCACTGTATAATCCAGCTTTTTGAGCAATTAATAACAACCATACACGCATACACCCCATGGCTGTGTGGATTTGCAGTGATGTCATCACGTGCCGCACAGCTAACTGCCATATGGCTCCCAGCTATAGCAGCACCTGGGCCAGCAGGTGGAATGCACGGATGACAGCCGGTTGCAGACTGGTTGTGGGGCTTTCATACCTGGCTGGGAAGCTCCTTCAGGGGTCCAGCCATACCTAGAGCCCACTCAGCCTGGCAGGGGATGTCACGAAAGACCCTTTGGACATCGAGTCATGAACACATCACTTGCCATCTGCTGCAGGGAAATTCCTTGAGCGTAAACCAGCTAAGGCAACCCATCCTTTTTGTGCTGAAGGGAACTGTCAAAGAGTGGATTTGTTGTAAAAATAAAAAATAAAGAATAAAAGGTTTCTGTCACAGAGGCAACGCCTTCGTGATGAGACACCGACAGGTTTTCCCAGGAGTCACCACCTGTTCCCTCTCAGGAAATCGGAGTGGGTGGTAATACTTGTTTAACCTTCTGCGCCGTGCTGAATTGCGATTCCTGTTTCGAGCTGCCTCCCGCATTTAGGGCAGGGGGAACAGATCTATTGTTGCACACTGGGTGAAAAACCCATCTCTGGACAAGATGACAGAGCTATAATGGAAACATTTTTAATACTACCTCCCAGACCGTGGTGAGAAGTACTTCAGCAGAAGTACTCGCTACACCTATAGACGGCTGCATTTGGACCAAGGACATGAGGAAAATCAGCTCTTGTGACTACAAATACACCTTTTCACCTCCATTACTCTTGGATAAGTATTTCTGAGTGTTTTTCTTTTTTGACCCAGAAATAACTGGAATCTCCAGCTATTGCTGTCCATCAGCAGAAACCGGATGACATTGCCAATAAGTAATATTAGACTTCAGCTGTGACTGATGCCAAATCCTACCTCAGGTCTATCTTGAACTTACCACCATGTTTTTCAGTTGTCTTGTTTCTGCTTCAAGTTTGGCAAGACCAGGAAGACAGCAAGATGACACTTCAGAGCCTGTGATGAAAGTTTCCAGTCTCTCGTTAAATTGGAAATCAGCCTCACTGATATTTCCATCTGATTCACTCTTGATGTGGTAAAAGTTTCCAGCCACCTGCTCTCAGAAAAGCAGCTTTCATGATACCATTCATAGCTTAAGATACTGCGTATCGTCATAGCTACTCTCATTACATATTTTCCTGAAATGTTCAGAATTTTGCCTTCAAGTGTCTGGTACATGGTGTCCTTGGCAACACAAACGGGAGAGACCACACCTACGCAATCCTCTTCATTTCAGTCAGTAATGTTGGGAACACCTGCGTCTCGTTTGGGTCTTCATTTAAAAACCATTTGCAGTGGGAATGAAGAGAGCAGTAAGGGCCCACAGCTACTGATGATCTGGAAGTAGGAAGGCCTCTTAAAAACTTTGTAAAGTCCTTTATTACTAGTGCTGGCTGATATATTTCATGGCATAGCTTTTGAGTTTCTTTCCCATGTCTTTGAGCTCATATTTACCCTATTTCTGTTGTTTTACATTTCTTTGAGTTCTACAGACACAGCATGTAAAAAAGGGGTTGCTGCTCTGGCTACGACTCCCACAAATAAAATCCAACTTGTTTTCCTTTATAGTGCATCTCTGTGATAAACAGAGGATGTGTTTTTGTCATAACAGATATTTGGGAAAGAGAACTTTCATTGAACTACCAACTGTTTTCACCACCTTGGGCAAACAACTATGCTGTACAGTACTTAATACCAGCAGGTCAAGGTTCCATCCTTGGTGATCTACTTTTCCTCCACGCCGTACCTTTTTAATAGTACATTTTATTGCACATGTGGGTTGTGTCATGATAAAAGTCTATAGAGCATTGCTTTCCCGGCAGTGAATGTTGATTAGTCTTTGGCCTTTGGCTCCCTGACTAAAGGAAAAGCGCCAACCATTTCTCCCACATTCCAAGAAGAATAATGGAGGCCCCAGAGAGAGTCGAAGGTCCTTGGTCTGTGCAAACAGGTTTTCTATTGGTGCCATTGAGGTATTCACTGTAGGATGTGGGAGTTTCTGTGGGAGTTACTGAGGGGAGATGTAGGCACCCCAGTGACACAACCAAGCTTTATGGATACTCCAGTTTCAAAATATGTGGTAAAAGCTATTACAGCAGGGGAATGGGGTAAAAATTCACCCAATCTTCCATTTGGTTAGTGCCTTAGATTCAGCAGCTGCACCGGTTCTTGTATCACCAAGAGATTTGGCAGGAAATCTTAATAATGTATGCAGCAAGGTGCATATTTTGGGCAAGCAGATGTAAAACTGCATGTCGTTTCAAGGCTCAAGAGGACAGTCTCATTTCAAGCAAAATGCAAGAATAAAACTCCAAACTCACGTTGTGAATAAGGTGAATAACAGATGGATTAAAATGGCAATGCATTCTCAAAGTGCCTTTTTTGTCATTTTTCAAATGACACACTCATTTTAATGAAAACACTCCGCTGTGACATCTCCGTGTTAAAATGGTCCAAATTGACTATTTCACTTTGACTGCTTAAAGTGAGTAATGAAGCATCTAACCAAATATATCTGAAACATATAAACAACAATTATTTTTCTTGACTTGCTTCAAGATTCGTTAAAAATTTCATGAAAGCAAAATCAGACAGAAATTGTTTTAATTAAAATAAAAAAGCAATTTTTGCAATTGGGTTTTCTGTCCTCGTTTAACGTGTTGCTCCAAAACCCCAAGAGTCTGGATCAACACTTGCTGGTGACCCCTTTACCTTCAACTCTGTTGCTGGATTCTACCACACAGCATACATGTTAACCATGTGATTTTTAATTATATGGGTATCAACTATAAATTAATAATTATGATCCTTATATGATATTGTTTAGCTGATTCTTTTATCCAAAGTGTCCTTTTCATGCCCGAATACTTATCTAGAAACACTTCACGGACTTATGTGACCCTTTGGGTTAGAGGTCAATTTGTTTATGTCCTGTGCTTCCTGCTACATGTATTAAATAAGATCAGCTCATCTTCATCCAAACAATTTTTTGCAGTGTTCGTGCTGGCAGGTCCCCAGTAGCCATGGAAATGAGACATTTTTATCACTGCTGCAGTTAACGGTTTGATATGAGTAATCACATGCGTGTTAAGTGGAGCCACTCGTGATTCAAAGGTGCGCAGAGTGATAAAAGCCCATGAAAACACTCCTGCTCAAAGGAGCGTTCAGAAGAGGCCAGCAACGTAAGTCAACAGCACCTTTTTTTTTAGGACAACCAAAGGAAGATGCCATCCCTGTTGGGGGCTCTGTTGCTCTGCTGGAGACCTGGCGGATGGCTGGTCTGCGTTTCCCTGCATGATCACACCTTATCTGAGTCCTGCTTCGTCACAAAGCATTCAGTCAGCTCGGTCGGATCACCTTGAAAACCTATTGACCGAATTCATGTGAAGGAAAAAACTGCAAATACACAACACTTCAGTTAGTCAAAGTTCCATGCTCACAGGTGCTTACACCCTTTTCTTTACACATTGTTTTCATTACTATTGTTACTTAGTTGAAACACACTTTTTATTGCTTGCTCAAGAATACAATACCAGAGCCCTTTGTGGAATTTGAACCAGCAACTGTCTGGTTACAAGGACAAGTCCTTAACCACCTATTCTACCAGCCTCCCACACTAAAAACATAATGGTACTTTGAATTTGTCAAACAGATTTGAGCGATGAAAACAATAAGCTGCCCGGTACCCTGGTGTTTGTGCTCGGATCACATTTTTTTCATTTAGAAATGCCAGTGAGATGACTCTCAGAGCAAAAACATTTTTAATTTGCAGGAATGAAAATTCAGAGATTTTGCAAAGACAGGGAGGGATGTTTTCAGGATTAAAGGAAGCTGGTGAGTGACTCATTTCTGGGCACACTGGTAATCTTTTTGTTTGGTCAGACTGGTTTCTTAGACTGACGGCTGTCAGCCAAAAATTGCACCGCAGCCAAGCAGCTCATTAGATGCCTTTCTGTGGCTGAGGGGCAGTTTTGGTAAATTGAAGTGGCACTATGACAGACATGCTAAATTAGACCATTTCATCACCGGCCCAGGTCCCAGTTCCTTAGTCTTACTGTCACAGCAGGCAAGAAGTTAAATATATTCAGAGAGGGGCTGCACAATTTGAATATAGACTTTCCCAGTCTGTTTCAGATGGCAGCAGCGGAATTGGAAATGGTGATTGAGAGAACAAAGAATCCATACACAGCAATACGCAGTATTTGAGGAAAAAAGCAAAGGAAAAATATGCACGACACAAAGGAACAGCAGGTTGAAAGAACGGCAAATACCAGGCAGATGGACTCCCTGGGGACATTTGTCACTGCAGAGGGCGTTTGTGCTATAAGTCAGTGACTGAAATTCGAGGCAGTGGCTCTAACTTTTTCGCTCAGAGTGCAGCGCAAGGAAGCTGCCCCATCTCCATGGACCGCTGCCTCCTTTCCAAAGTGCTTAAATTAATTGTCAAATCTTCACCACCATCCTGGACCTTAATTTAGCCATAGCAGCCAGGGAGCAGATTATGGCCATCTAATTCACAGATGCGACTGGAGTGTCGAAGGCCGAGGTGCGACCTGCGCTGCCTGCAACAGTGTGCCTTATCTCCGCTGCAGACTTTGCAAAAGTGTCGGTGTAATACAATTATCCCATGGAACTTAAAATATTCCTGTAAAAATGGATGGAAGCCAGTAATTTGAAATGGCAAATTGCTCGAAGAAAACATTAATTAATGCTATATGGATGAAAGAGGAACAGCCCACTTTCTGTATCCAAGTGATAAAAACGATCAATCGTTGGATCAATTGAGTACAGTAGTTCCATCTCAGAGTCTAATCTCAACAAAAAATATTAATCTGAGGGGCCAAACCAGGCCAATTTTGTGAAGATCAGACTGCTAATGTGCTTGTTTGCTGTGTACTCTCATAATTTACACTTTAGTACATCCTGGCAGCTTAAAGTCCAGCTCAGAGTTTCCTCCAACAACTTCTAAATGTGCCACATTAAATAACACCATTTAAAATAAGGAAAACTGTTTTGTATGGGGTGCGGTGGTGCAGTGGGTTGGACCACAGTCCTCCTCTCTGGTGGGTCTGGGGTTCGAGTCCTGCTTGGGGTGCCTTGTGATGGACTGGTGTCCCATCCTGGGTGTGTCCCCTCCCCTTCTGGCCTTATGCCCTGTGTTGCTGGGTTGGCTCTGGTTCCCTGTGACCCTGTATGGGACAAGTAGTTCAGAAAGTGTGGGTGTGTGTGTGTGTGCACAGCAGGCTTGGCTTGGTCCTGCTCTCTGGTGGGTCTGTGGCTCAAGTCTAGCTTGGGGTGCCTTGCAATGGACTGGTGTCCTGTCCTGGGTGTGTCCTCTCCCCCTGCACCCTGTGTTGCTGGGTTAGGCTCTGGTTCACTGTGACCCTGCTTGGGACAAGCAGTCTTAGACTGTGTGTGTGTCTTTTGTATAGAATTGCATGTACACCTACAATAAGTACTAAGTTTGTAATTTGCATTCACCAAAGATCTAGCAAAATTTACGGATAAACTATTAAATGTGCTATTATTGTATTTGCTAAATATTTAAAAGAAAGTGTGAAGTTTTTCGACAGAACTCATTCACCACTGATAACCATTGGGATGAGGGTTTGAAACCAGGTCTTATGAATAGGTGGCTTAGAGACAGTTTACTCATCCGAGTCCCTGAGAAGTGCTGGAATCCAACCAACAAAAGATGCCATTTAACCAGAAATCTTATATCATAACTGTATCACTTCCAGAACAGTGATGTGTCTTCCAGAATCGTAATGTCACTTTCACAATGACACTGTCTCAGTTAAACAACGTACACATTCAGTTAAACAACAAACCAACGTCTACAACCCAGCTTGTCAACCTCGCTTGCCAGAGCCTACCCGGCAACACAGGGGAAAGGGACACAGCCTGGCCAAGACACCAGTCCGTTGCAAGGCACCCCAGGCAGGGCTCGAACCCCAGACCCACCACATAGGGTGCACCTGCAAAATCTACCGCGTCAGTGTGCTACCGCACCCCCTCAGTTAAACATCTGTGGGTAAAATGTTCTGTGCTGCATTCAGCAACAGTTCGCCCAGGTTTTCGGTCAGATGTGATAACATGCTATTGTCAGCCTCTGTACTGGAAAAAACGAAAAATAATTTAGGCTTCTGTTATTTCCCAACAAGACGTGATTAATTATTTAAAAATGTTCTTTTGCACCAAGAGTATTAAAAATGCATGGGAAAAATATAGTGCATGATGAGCAGAATGCTCCAGGAGGGAAAACTGACATTACAAAGTGGCATCATTAGATCAACCGTGAAGCCTGAGCAAAAAATCACATGACTTTCCTCGCCATCAGCATCGCAAATCCCTAGCCTGCTCCGCGGGGGGCCCCGGTCATGTGACGCCCAGCTGGCTCACGTGGGCCTCAGTCGAGCTGGGACCGCTTTCTCGTCTCTTGAGTGAGAGTCTTGCTGAGATCCACTAATGAGGGCAAAGCAGAAGCGATATCCCAGCCTTTTAGGGTGCAAAAGCGCTCATTGGAATGCAAACGCCGGCATGCACTCGGAGCTGTTAATTACAAATGCTTCCTTCAGGCAGAAGAAAACGGAGAGAAGGCAATCTGCACCATGTTGATTAATTAGTGTTTGCTCGCTGTTGGCATGGGGTAGAAAGGTGGGGTAAAAGAGCGGCACTTTTACCCAAGAACGATGGAACGGGTAGGCAGGAGGAGTGGCCATTTTTGCCGCAGTACAGAGTTCCTCTTGTTTATGGCTCTGGTTGTCTGTCTGCGTGATGTAGGGAACTTTTACCACGAGCATGTGCTCTATAAATCCACACCTGGCATTTTTATGGCACCGGGAGCTTGCATCCTCTCTCTACGGAAGGCAGTAGAAGCGGATCTGCAGGCACGAGCGGGTGGCTCTGGCGGGCAGCTCAAAGGTTAATTTTCCGAGTGAGCTGCTCCTGTCAGCTGTGGTGACGCATCGATCCCTCTGCACAGGGGGGAGGCCATATGGACAGTACAATACTTCCACCCCACTGCCCCCCGAAAGCATCTCTGCTGTTCCCTCCACCATCTGCAGGAACCCCTGACTGGAATATTGTCCACTCAGGGGATCCACCCACACAAAAGTAGATCCACTTTAAGGTTCCAACGACTTCATCCCAGACTAAGATACTAACCATGCAGAGGCACCGTTCCCAAAAAAGAAACTGCGCACTGAAGGATAACACCCATTCACTGTAGCTTCATCCACCAGCTTTGGAAGTGTACCCTTGATGGCAGGAGATCGCTCTGCATACTATGGCAGCCTGCAGCACTCCAGAAGACAACATGGGCCCTGCTAATGGAACTGTGTGTCTGCAGAATTTACCGTAGACCGATCTCTGCCACTACTTCACTCCCTGGACCAGTATTTTCCTACCACTTCTGCCTCCATTACCAATCCACCCCATTATACCCACAGGAGCAGCAGGGAATTAGGACAGAGGGCTGAGCTATAAGCACTTCAGCCTTCCTTCTGCTGACGCCCACGTGCGCCGTCAGTTATTAACATCCTTCTGTAATGGACATGATGGCGTTAACAGGAACTAGCTAAACTCAAACTGTGGGGGAAATAGGGACCATCGTCATGGCGACTGCACCCAGCCGGAAAAACATCTCGTTTTGAAGAACTTGTGAGGGCGTGGCAACCAAGTTACACGAGGCTGTGTTCCGCTGTCGAGCAGATACTGAGCGCTGAGGTGTCATTTGGTGGGAATGCATAGTAATCAGAATTTCAGCGCTCATGAGCCCCTAAAAGACTCGTTCACCAGTAATATACAACACCAGACACTGCTTATGAAGAGGACACTTCACAGGAACATTCTTTTATGTTGATGGGGAAAGGTTACTCGTTGTGCCCTGCATTCGTTTAATGGTTTGGCACCTGTTCTGACCTAATTTTAGATGCATTATGGGTCACACTCATGAGTCGCAGAAGCAAGAACAGGAGCTCAGGGAAACTGTGAGATCTAAAATTTGCAGGACAACTGCACAGATAGCTGGTCCTGAAGAGCTGGACCTTGAGCGAGGTCAATTCACCAGATGATCAGAAGGACAGCGCTGACCATGAGTCAGCAAGTCAGGCTCTTGCTTTGGACTACTTGTTCTCACGTCATTTCACTCCCCCCCATCCGCACCTTTGTGACCGCTCTGAGATTTCTTGGTATTTGGAGCAGAATAGCCTCCAAGCAACAACAGCAAGCGTTACCAAATCTCAGCATCTCATCTTAGTGTGACCTTAGACTGCACCTTCCCAAAGAGCACCTTCAAAGGACAGCAGATATCTGGAGACTGATGGCACGGTTGAAAGATCCATTGTGTTCAGACAAAGGGGCCGCGGTGAAGGTGACATGTGCAAAGTCTTTTTATAGGACTCTTTTGTACAGACCCCATCTTGGGTGCAACGGGTCTTTCTAACACATGACAGTAAAAAGACTGCTGAATTTATTCACAGGCAGACTTGTGGAAACCTTTGAATGCAACATGGACCATTCCACTTGTCACGGTTTGGCCGTCTACAATACCGAATGAACTCGAGCTTTGTGTCGCTCCACTGTAATGAATTCTTATCATAATTCAAGAGGTTTCTCGCCTTTAAAACTGCTGGAGGGGTTACTTTCTCATATTGCAGGGGATCCCAGCGTTTCTTGAGCCAGCGGCTTTGTAACCGTGATTAGTGAGTAAACGGGTCTGTCACGCACACGCAACCCTCCGAGCTTGCCACCTTTCCCAGGCCCCCTCCCGTCAGAGAGGGAGTGATTAGTGTTCAATAAAATTGTTAATGGCTGAGCGACTTGCGTGACCTTGACTGCACTGCAGCGAATCGATGAGAAACAGTCCAGCCGCAAACACTGTAATTATTTCTTCTGCAGTCACGTTTCCCCAGCAGAGCGTCACAAACTGAAATGGTCGCTATGTGGAGCACAAGTTTGATTTAAATGAAGGTTTTGCCCAAGGCTGAGAGTTGCACTATTTTGCCTATCCTCCTGTTCACATTTGACAAAACATATATATAGGAAGCGGAGCATGATGAAGTTGGTTAACCAAAAATCAAGACCATTTTTATATTTGATCAGCATTCCGGTATGTATATATGCTTTTAACTTATAGTTTAATCTATATTCCACATTAACAGGGTGCATAGACAGAGACACAGAATTTTTGCCAGCCTGGTACTGTACTGGAGCAATCTTTAAGGGTACAGAGCAAGAACACACACTAGTGGATTACCTCGTTCACCATGCTATTTCCTGACATTCATTATTGATGGTCAGTGTTTACAATTCAACACATTTCTGCGATTTATCCACAATGCCGCTGAGTAAGAAGTCAATAAGTAAAGTTACTCTTGCTGGGACTGACAGTCCAGTGGTCTAGTAGTAGGTTTGTGTGCAGAAGTGAAGCTAGATCATGAATGCAGTCTCTGATTTGGCTGTGTAGAGGTGTTATTTTAAACAGTCATGGTTATTTTTAAAGTGGGTCAATTCCCTGAGTAATGAGCAGCCCAAAGGTGCCAGACTTGAGGGTTGAAAGTGTTTTTTTTTCTTTTTTTGCTACTGTGGAAAAACATTGCAAGTGAGCGTTTTCCTACAGCTGTTGAGCAGAAGGAAAATCCACGAGCCCAGAAATATACCATTAGTGGATCCCTGAAGCATAATTAATTTTTTATTGACAAATAAGGTCATATAATCCTATCTGGAAAAATCAGCTGCCATACCTCGACTTTCAGCAGATTAATTTGATACCAAACAGTTGTTTGCTTCATTTATTTTCTGTAAAACGTAAAGATAATTATGAGAATAATCTTAGCAGTGTAGGATGTTGAAAATTACTAATTGATCTTGTTTCCTTTTTGAAAACCTGATATGCAGAATATCAATAAATTTCCATTAACTAAATGGTTATGGCTCATGACTGATTTGATTCAATCTGGGCGAAAGCGTGTTATTAAATCCCTGTCCTTTAATTTACAGTGTTACCCCTGGGTTCAGTGCCATGGTACAGCCGTCATTTCCGTCAGTTCTTTACCCATTTCCAAAAGTCAGCCTGTGATCAGGTATTAGCCATTGTCACAGGGATCACTGGCTTGGCCTTTCACTTGTGGTTAGGCAACACTTTAAAAGAACACAAACCTGAAATGGAATCCAGGGCTTGCAGTGGAATTACCTCTGAAAGGGAACATGCTAAAAAGCTGCGTTAAAAATACACATTTGGTGTAATGTAATTTGTCAGAGGGTAATATGTCGAACCCGACGGACTGGCGTCCCATCCTGGGTGTGTCCCCTCCCCCTCCAGCCTTACGCCCTGTGTCGCCGGGTTAGGCTCCGGCTCGCCGCGACCCCGCTTGGGACAAGCGGCTTCGGCAAGTGTGTGTGTGATGCGGGTGTAATATGTCGAACCCAGATTGTATTCTGTTCCATATGAATCCCAACACAGCTTTCAGCTTTTATATTTTCCTATTATTTTTGCTTTTGTTGCTTTTGTTGCTCGTATCAAATATCAGTAAATCACTTTTAAAGTAACTTTTTTCTTGGAAAAATAAAACAACTCCAAGTTGTACGATGCTGCGGACACCATTTATTTTCAAAGTTACATTCGTTTATGCATGAAACATAAATGAACAGCAGAGACAGTGTAGCTGTTTGCCCTCGTAATTCTGTTGATTCAAGTCCCCATGACATTAGATCTCAGCTTCTTGGCATCCAAGGGTGAGAGATTACTGAAAACGTCTTTTAGGTGGAATACACCTACAGGCATGACACTAATTACTGTTTTCTTGGAAATCTTGATTTAAGCTTTTCATAAGCAAGTTTTCTTTCCCTGCAGAAATAAAGATATTGCCTGACCAGGAGAGGCAAATATTGACTACAGGCTTATTACAAGGGCTCCTTGCGCTTGTCCTCGCGGGTCAGATAGCCAGTTTTCCTCCATTTGCCCTTGAAAGCTACTTTGAATTTATTCTACTGCCAACATTGCACAAAGGCAAACTATTTTTGTACCAAGGGTCCAATAGAAGTCATAACATAGCTAGTAATGTCCCTTGGTGTCCTTGGTCCATACAATTAAATACTTTTTTTAATGTCATTTCCTTCTACATTTTCTCACGGAGAAATCTTTTTATGTGTTTTTTGTTATTATCCTTTACCTAGGTGATGGCTTTCGCCAAGGTCTTTACACTAAGCTACTAGAAGAGATTTACATTTGTTCATTTAGCTGACACTTTTCTCCAAGGAGACTTACTACCTACAACTAGTATTTACTCATTTATACAGCTGGGTAATTTTACTGGAGCAATTTAGGGTAAGTGAGTCGCTCATGGGTACTACAGCAGTTGGCAAGATTGAAACTAGCAACCTTCTGATCCAAAGGGAGCAGTTCTAACCACTATACAGCTACCTGGTTCAGCCATTTAAACAGTTGGGTGATTTTTACTGTATCAAGTTAGGGCAAGTACCTTGAACAAGGGTACTATAGCAGGAGTGAGGATTTGAATCCAAGAACATTACATCACCTGCTGTATATTTTGCCCAATGCATTCCAGCAGTTTTTTGCATTTTTTTCACAAAAAAGTGTTGTGATTGACATTTCTCATCTCCCAGTTAAAGTTCTAAGAATTTAAGAAGGAGACCAACATACAGAACTGGTTAGATGTCCTGTAGAGCGAAGCTGCGGATGGCTGGTCCTCAGCCGTTAATTGTTGGCAGAAGCTGAAGGCAGCTATTAAACATTTCAGGATTTCAGTCACAATGCAGGTCAATACCCTGGGAGATTAGAGCCAGAGAGGACTAATGGTTCTGTCGAGGAGCGCAGTGGCTGGCGTTTGTTTAGAGATCACATTATACCTGGGAATTTCCTTTCTTTAAATAGCTGCACTGGAGGAGGGATCATGCTGCTGCCAATGGAAACAGCATATATGGATGTAGTTCCAATTCAGTCAAAATTCCAAAACATGATTTTCCTCTAAATCCGCAAAGGAGTAATACATTTTTTTAGTCCCTGGATTCACTGCTCTTTCGTGTTCTGAGTTCTCAGTTCACCGTCAGCGCTGGCCCTTCGATCAAATCCCAACTTTGTCTTGACACTAAGAATAGGATTGTTTCATTTCTTCTGGGAGCTGCATGCCATCAAGACACTGAATTGTGGGTAATCATTTTTGAGCACCTGTAATGCTTTACCATGAGCCCTAACTGGAAACCAGAACCACTGGCCTGCCGGTGCAAGAAAGCCATTATTTTGCTAATGAAGGTGTAGGTTTGAGGAGCCAATGAGCCTCAAGCCAAAGCCCTATTATGGCCCATTTCCTTCCCTAACATCTACATTCAGATTCAGCCCTTGCTGGCCCCTTGACGTGTCCTGCTGCTCTAGGGATGGCACCCATTGTCCATCCAGGGCACAGAACTTCTACAGAATTTTCCCAGTTAATCTGTTCATGCTGGCCCTGTCCTGACGTGCCATTTCAAGGGTACCCGTGATGGGTGTGGACATCCGGTACTACTGGAAGGGGCTGATAGCCGATAGCACGGCCGCCGTCCTCCACGTGCAGTGCCAAAGCAGTGTATTGCGCCCGCTTGCTATCTCATCTCAGTGCCACCGTGGCCTGAAAAGCAAGGTAGCCTGCATTTGTGAGATAGCAGCAGAGAATGGGTCATTAAAAAGCGGTGGCGATGTGCCTACGGACAGCTTTGCCCTTATTTTCCAGGAGGCTGACATAGATACGAGCTTGTCTCTCAGCCCTGTCCTCCCTGCCACTTGGAAATCAGGTTAAATCCTTCTGCCTTTTGAGGGTTCCTGCAATACAAGGCTTCCCTTTTCTCATCCTGTCCCATAATTCAGCTACTTCCACTCTACCTCTCCCTGTTAGACGTGAAACCTTGAAGAAATCCAGGGGCTGGAGGGTGTCTAGGTTTCTCACCAATGGGGCCACTACTCTGTATGCATAATTTCATCATTGTCCTTGAGCAAGTGGAAACTTCTGAAGGGCAGACCTTTTCCATAATCAAGATCCATAAACATAAGCTTCTGAAAGGACACCGCTGCCTCAGGATAATAGTGTACACCGGTACAGCACCGGCATGTCTGGATCAACCATCCACGGATTACCATGTAGCAGAGAAGCAATAAATGGCGGCCAGCATTAAGATAACTACCTTCATACGGGACTGAAGGGCATGAGAATTGAGGGTACCAAGGGGGTTTTAGGACTCCATCTGTGAGAACACACGATCTTTGCTATGGTCACTCCTGGGAGATCAGTGACCTCTACATAGAGGGACAGAAAACAGAAACGTACACACAAATATGTACACATATAAACAAACACATAGGTATGTATTCTCTCCCTGCTGTCACTCACACACGCACGCATGCAGCCAGCTGCAAAAGATGCCAAAATGCACTTGGTAACACGCACAGCTGCTCTGCCTGTTCTTGTGAAATGCAGTGCATCTCAAACATGCATTCTGCCGTTTCCACCATCGGCACTTGTATTGGAGCTCCTGTTGTGAAAAGACAGGCAAAGCTCCCATTGGTGGGGACAGTTCTGAACGTCAGCCAAGACATAGCAGTACCGTATTCCATTAAACTTGTCCTTTAAGGCCGCATGCAGTTGGGTCATACATGGCACATACAGACCATTTTGGCCTCTCTGACCCAACAATCAACCTGGGGATCTTTCATGGGCCAAAACTGAAGGTAGTTGTGTTTGCATGAATGCAAATCCAGGAGAGGTGGTCTATCAACCAGAAGGTTGTAGGTTCAAAACTTAGACATGGCTTCAATATGTTGGTCCTGAAGTGGTCATCTAACAGATGACTGAAAGGTGAAAACCTGCATGAGATTTCGGCATGCTGTCCCTATAAAAGTTTTTTCAATGTAAATGAGTAGTTTTTTGTGAGTTATATAATATGCTGAGTACTCATAACGCAACACAGAGCTTATGATGCTTTCAAACATAAACACCCTAACAGAGCACTGCTGTGTCATAGCTGCGTTGCAGTCTTTATGATCAGATTTAATTACCCATGAGTGTAACTATAGAAGAGTTGTGGTAGAATACAAGCCATCAAATTGGATAAATGATTTAAAAGGGCTACTTATTTTAGCACTGTAAGCCTCATGCTGTAATGCAAGATCCAGCCCACGGGACATGATTGTTGCTTTAACCACAAATGACTTGGTCATTTCCCATAAGCTACAGAAACACTTGTTTTCTCCCAAAGTCACAGGAAACTAAAGCTCAAGCTCATCAGTACCTACGACCGAGTCATTTGTCATAGGTCAAGATGTTGTTATAGCATGTATAGCATATATAGCCAAGACAGCTTATGGCACAGTCCACTAAACACATTCCGCAGTTATGGCAGTAGGTGGTGTAATGCCCAAGTGGCAGATTCAGCTAAAATGAACAAATAACAGGAATTCAGCAAAGTGCTTAAGTCTAAAAATATATAGGTAAGGTAAGGTAAAAGTGTACTGTAACGACCTGAGTGGGAAATGTGTTTATTGTAATTGGTTGGATTTGTGTGACGTATGGGGAATATGACTGCATCTGCCAGGAGGAGAAAGAAAATAAAGCCTGGGGGCGCTAAGCAGGCTGGGAAGGCTGGCTTGAGGCGCAGGTCCTTGAGGAAACGGGGTCCTCGGACCAAGAGCATTATTTCCCTGTGTGCCGGTGTCTTAATAAAACCTTCATTATGAATGCTGCCTGTGCATCCTTCTTCGCCCTATCCAAACCCAGAGCGCTGTGCACCACAATACCATAATGTTAAAACTAGACTATTTTATAAATGAATGAATCAAATAAATAAAATGTTTCACAGGTAGCAGACTGACAATTAGTAAGTGCAGACTTACGGGCTCATTCAAGTTTAAAAGAAATGAAAAGGCCCATCAGCTCAATTAATTAACTAATTGATCTATACTGTATAGAGTGTGGGGGCGTGGTGGCGCAGCAGTTTGGCCTGGTCCCGCTCTCTAGCAGGTCTGGGGTTCGAGTCCCGGTTGGGGTGCCTTGCTACGGACTGGCGTCCCATCCTGGGTGTGCTCCCTCCCCCTCTTGCCTTGCACCCTGTGCTGCCGGATTAGGCTCTGGCTCGCCACAACCTCGCTCATGACAAGCGGTTTCAGAAACTGTGTGTCTATATATAAATTTAGAATAAGCCCAGAGAGAAATTGACCACAGTCAAAACCCCCTGCCCATTTCTCAAACTGAGTCTCTTCTTAAAGGAACTGTCCTCTAGGGATAAATGGCCATACCTGACACCTAATGAAACCTTGAAACGTGCTGCGCACCTTTCAACAGACAAGGTGTGTTCTGAGATAATGCCTGCTGCATACTTGTTTTTCCATCCAGTAAAATATGAATAGACAAGATGTAACACTCTAAGTGTTAATTGCAATGTAAACAAGCTTTATGACCATATTTGTGTGAGTCAAAACCGTCAGGAAAAGGTATTTATGTCTACATTTCCATAAGGCATGCACCAACGCTGAAATGATGTAATCGTATCTCATGCTTGCTTTATTGCAGCATTGTACTCATATGTAATACATTTGTGATGAGGATAACACAGCTTTAAGGTTTTCAAGTTCATCTGCCATTTGAGTAACTGCAGCATCACAACTTCATTATTTCTTCTTCCTCAGAGTACCACTCCAAAAGCATCAAACTTATACTGGAAACGTCTGGGGAGCAGTAGCTCTCAGCCATACACTGAAGAACATGCTGATGCTGAACCGAAATGTGAATTTTTACATGTCTCAATACCCATTATGCGCATCCTTTAATTGCATTTTTTCCCAATTAGTGGCATTTTCCGGCTTTGTGAACTTAATCAATCGGTTCGTACTTTTTTTCCCTCCTTCGGTGGGCTGGACAGATGTGGCATGCTTAAGACTGAACTTCAATGAAATTTCAGGAAATGAGAACATCTGGTTAGTTATTAAAGTTTACAAATTAATCATTTATAAAAAATCATTAATGTTAAGTGTTTTTAGTTATCTTAGAGTCCCAGGGTGTACTGAGTCATGGGTTTGAATGTTGTATCAGAAGTCTGTCTGCCGTGAGTTTATTCTTCATGCCATAGGGTTTCAAAGGGCTCTTTTGAAGGATGAGCTCATACATTGTCTGTAGTAAGGATAAATTCTCAGCCCAGTGTCTGCATGGCACAAATCTGCACGCAGCCCCATCAGCAACCCCAGGGGTATTATGGGCTCCGATGGCCCAGATGGCCATGTCCTTGGTATGTTTCTCATGAGCGAGGCAAGAAATTCAGTCTTCTTGCCCTCTGTGTGACTGTAAAGTGATGGAGCTCAAGGACCATGTGGGTGGGACCTTAGAAGGACTGATTGGTTGAGGGGACCAGGGGCTCATTTGAATAAACTAACCATAAAGTAAGCGCTGCCAAGGGTAGCGGTTGTGTATGTACCATTGATGGATGGAAGGAGAAAGTGCTGAACTAGAGAATTAATTCTTGGATGATTGGCGTGTCTGTCCGTGTGTGTGCACACATTATGTGGCTGAGCGCCGGAGAAATTGGACCGTTCATGCATTGCAGACCTGTTATCGCCGTAACAAAACTGGTGCGCAACGTAAAAGCCATGTTCATATATTAGAGTCATCTGAAGAAAGAATATTAATTCATCTTTCTTTCTGGGAAATATTTTGATCTCTTTTCAGTTTTAAGAATATTTAAGTAGTGCTTTTTTAAACACTGAGCAATATTGTACACACTTCCTGCAGCAGATGCCAAGATTTATTACATGTTTAAATTGCTGGTACCATTGAGAGTTGAAAACTGAACCCCAGTGATGAAATTCCTGCCCCCAAACCTCTGTCTTTCCCACCTGTTCATATCAAGGGGCCACCAAGGACATGGGGAAGATGCTGGGTGGCGAAGAGGAGAAGGACCCCGATGCCCAAAAGAAGGAGGAGGAACGGCAGGAGGCCCTGAGGCAGCAGGAGGAGGAGCGAAAGGCCAAATACGCCAGGATGGAGGCGGAGAGGGAGTCGATTCGACAAGGCATCAGAGACAAGGTAAAGATCTCATGGCGGTGGTAGACTGCCTGCAAGAAGATGGCAAGTCAACCTGTTTCTATGGGTCTGGGCTACTGTGACATTACTGAGTAATGGTATAAAACAGATGTGGACTGATCTCACTGATGGGACCGATTCCTGAGGCCAGCAGAGAGATGACTCCCCACTTAATATGAGTAACATCGCTAATAATGGTAGCACTAATCGTTCTGTTGACAATATTACTAATACCGGTAAAAAGTGTTGAAAATGATAAATCTCCTTCCTTCCCTGTGCAGCTTTATCCAGACCTTCCTTCCAGAACATGTATAATTTCTCTTTAAAGTCATATTGTACATGTATGTCTCCTGCACAAGACCTTGAATTTCTCTTTGAGGTAGAGAAGCTGCATCTTCTTTAGTGAAGAAATACTTTCTATTTTTTATAGAAAACTTTTGTACAATGAGAAGAAAAACAGGCCACCTAGTTTGCCAATTTGCTCAAATGCAACTCTGTTGATGCTCAAAACGGGTAGAACGCTTGTCTAATGTGTGCTTCTGAAAGCGAAAATTTGCTTAGCTGGCAATTTATGCATCTTTATGTACCGTGATATGTGTCAATAAGTGGGGTGAAGAAGTTTAGAGTTGGTATTTTTAACGAGTTTATGTTAGCCAGATCCATGGATTTCATCTGTCTGTCAGTCATCTGAAGTTTAAAAATACGGAACATTGAAATCATAACTGGCCACACTGAGCCCAAAGGGAGGACTTCCCCTCGCTCAGGTTATGATCGTTCACTACACACACAGGTATAGCTGGTCTGTGATATCTTTAGTGATAGAGTACTTACATTACCTTTAAACTGATTTTAAAATTGGTAACACAACTGGATCACGGTAAAATGGAAACATCAGCTTACCGTACAAAGCAGGGATGATCATGTAAAGCTCTATAAGAAGTTCCACAAAGGAGACCAAATCTCCTACAATTCACTACAATTATCATGTAGGTCAGACATTAACTTTTCTAGCAGAAGTTAGACAACTTGTGTCAACCACAGGTATAAAATGTATATTATTGGATGATGGATCATGGAGGATAATCAATATATATCCCATGTGTTCATCAAAAGCAAACTCAGACTTGTGTAACAGGTATAGGAGGCAAACAGGTGTGTGTAACAGGTATATAGGAAGCAAATCAAACTCTTTGTTAATAATCTTTTTAATAGTTGACTGAACACTGCACAGGTAAGTTCGTATTTTACTTTACTTCCCCAAAAACGAGCGATATTATGAACCTTAATGGTAGGTAGGTAGATTTGTATAAATCCTCAACACTCAAGAAAGTTTCTCCAGTCTTCTCTGTGAAGAAGAAAGAGAAGAAACACAAATAAGTTATTATAAATAGAATTATTTGTCTTGCTTGATTGGACTTTTGAAATGGTGATGGTGTCTAAGCCAATTAATTATTCCCAGATTTATTTGGAAGTCTTACTTTGATAACTTTTTCCACACTGCTAATGGCAAGAACACGCCGATTAATTAAATCGCTCAAGGCCTGGCAGGATCCTGTCACTTTAAAGGGACGTGCACCGAGGATGTGTCTGGGATACTAATTCCCACACCGAAATTAATTGATTTACACCGTCTGAGGAAGGTCAGAATTAAGACGCCGTGGGAAGATGTGGGTTGTTCTCACACTCAGCTGATTGATCGTGTCGTGTACAATAACGCTCAGCCTACGGTTTTTAACGCCGTTTCTTGTGCTGCTCGAGCCGCTTTATGAGACAGTACAGGGCCCCAGGCTTGCTGCCTCTCCGTCCTCCTCCTTCCCACCGGGGTCGTGCTGTCGGACCCGGCGTCGGCGGAGCTCTTTGACCGGGAGAAAGGATCAGAACCAGGTTTCTCCCTGCAGAATCAATTTCCCTCACAGCGATGTGGGAGCGCCAGTTTCCCTTCTGGTTTTATTTACTGCGCGGCAACTCGGCGAGCGGCTACCCGCCTCCACCCGGTTCAAAGGGCACCGCTTCCACAGGGTACTGCCCTAGGCGCTCCTCGGGCGCCGCGCATCCACACACCATTTCTTGTTCCGGCATCGGCCACAAGCGATTCTGCCTTGTTATCGCTATTAAAACTGATCCGAGGAGTGAAATTAAACAGAGGGCTTCAGCTTAACAAAAGGTGCTCTGTATAAACATGGAAGATGCTCTGAAAATCATTTCGGAGAGCTGAGGCACTGACGCGCAAACAAAGGAACGCGTTCAGGGGGCATTACCCACAATGCAGCTCAACGGAGAAAGACAGGAAAAGAACGGAGCCTATTTAAAGCGGGGCTCGGTGAATGTGCTCTGGTGTAACCTAGAGAAACTTGCTCAAAGTTGGGAGATTGGCAGCGCGCCGACGCCATCCTGAGGGTTCGTTTCTGGGCCGGGAGCATAGAGCCGCAACAGCGCCGCTTCCACGAGCCTTTGATTCGGGCGACTTCTGAGGGCCCGAGACTGACGCCGCTCCGGGATTCTGCGCTTCGCTGACCTACGCATGGAAAACGGCGCTTCGAAATGGGGCAGAAACAAACAAGAGCCACTCGGCACCCAGAGGAGATCCCGCTATTCTTCATGTTTCTTTCAGCCGTTCTCGTCAAACTGTCAACCCGTCCTCGATATTTATACACAACAAAGTTCGCCAAGGACACGTGTCGTATTGCAGAGACACTTCTGGACTTAAAAAAAAAAAGCACAGCAGAGTTGATGCTCACAGATTGCTGCACAATGGCATCATTCGCCACTTTATGTAAAATTATTTCTTTGGACAGTTAAAATTGCACGAAGCTTTACTACTTTGACGTACATTAAACATGGTGTTTTTTTTATATAACCCACAAAAGGTTAAGAAATGAGCACAGCGGTAAGGTGGTTCAGTCAAAAGGCTTTTTGTTGGTTTCATTATTTCGACGCCCAAGGAGCGATTGTGACCTTTGCAGTGTGACAGATGGCAGGTCCAGCCCCATCAATCTGCTTCGCTCTCACTGCTGGGTCACGAAAACAGCTCTTAACGCTGACCTCGGCACTTTTTTTCCCGAGACGTTTCCCAAGGAATTTGCTCGATTCGCAATTCGTTGCCGTTTATAAATCTGTTCACGTACGTTTATGCGCAAGCATTTGAGGCCTGGCAGCTGCTCCTGCATCTAATTTCTGAGGGGGGGGAAAAAAAAAAAAAAAATCAGAGAAAACCTCACAAGAAGTCAACTTTCTATGTGAGTATCTAATAGTAGGATCTGTCGTAGGTTAGTTGAAGGTGTGCCCTTCCACTTGAAGAACCTGGGTTTGAATCCCAACTCCTTCTGCAGTACTCTTGATCAAGGTACTTATCCTAAACTGACATAGTAAAAATTAGTAAATCAGTGTAAGTACCTTAGTGTACGAATTTGAAGCTGTAAACAGACTTAGATGAAACTCCCAGATAAATTAAGTAAATAAATATTCAAGCTAAGTACTTCACTCAGAGATGTAATAGCTTCTCCTCATAGGGGTGTAAAACTTGCAATGTCATTGTGGAGTTGGGTTATTTTATTACACAACTGAAATATTGTTATGTAACACACTGAGATAGGCAGCTGCAAGTAAAAAAAATTTATATATAAAAATAGAGGTAGAAGAATTTTAAATGCTGAATGTCTTGTAGCATACAGGATTCACTGTGGGTGGGAAATGGTGTGAAAAGCAGGATTATAACTCTGGGTTACTCTAGCAGAGCTGAACGGAGATCAGCGTTTTCTAGAGGCAATCGTGCTCCATGAACAGAGATGCCGGAAAGTGATGATGATGAGAGATGCTTTAGAGAGATGAAGTATGAGGCTGAAAAAAGACTCAGAGAAGTGATGTTGAAGAGTGATGCTGGAGAGTTAGGATGAAGGCTGATGAAGGGAGGTGCAGGCACCTGGTCCCGCAGGGCAGATCTGATGATGCAGCGCCCGACTTTCGCGTTCTCTTTCGCAGCGTCATCAAAATACCGCCCCCCACGATTCTCATTTTGTTTCTATGTGTGCAGAGTGGATGGGATTTGCACGGTGTGCCCCCAGCCAAAGTCATTATGACATTATTTGCCTAATTCCCTGGTTTCAGCAGCGCATGACGCTTCCAGAAGGTGCTGCAAGCTCGACATTAACCTTCAGAGTCTACGAGAGCAGAAAAAAGTTTGCTGGGGGGGCCACACCGGTGAGATCAGCTCACGGGTCCCAGAGCCCACAGGCTTTGGGAGGGTCACAATCTTACCACCCAATCCCAATGCTCAACCTGCCCCCCCCACACTATGCTCCTGGGAGGCACTTAGAGTCAGATTGCATCTATCCATTATGAGAAGGGCAGCGAAAGCTCTCTGCTGTTCAGCGGGCTGCCTTTCATTTTCCACTCGGCTACGCCAGGATCTACTGCCCGCACCGGCGGGTCTCTCCATCACGGCTCCCCTCCCCCCACACCAGGCTCCAAAGCCGGCAGGCGGGCCTGTTTCCAGGTGCGCAGGCCCGCCCCCCAGCAGCCTTCCCGGATGAGCACAGACAGACCGCCTGACGCTTGCTGGCTGTGTTCAGAGAGACGTGTCACACGGCCGCACCCTTCATCAGCCAGAAAGAACACGCAGCACAGCAGGGGTTGCAGTGGTAAGAATGTCCAAAGGACCCAGGTTGAAATCCCACCTCCTAGTACTATTGATCAAGGTAATTGACCTCAGCTGATACAGTAAAAACTACCGCCTTCTGCAGATGGGTAAATCATTGTAAGTAGCTTATTGCTGTAAGTGATTTTGGAGAAAAGCGTCAGCTACATCAATAAATAATAACAGTACAGTCTGTTCTTGGTTAATGGAAGGGTTAGAGACCACAAACCCCCCTGTTGACTGCACTTGCCTGCTAACCAAGCGATTGGGGGACATGCCTCATGTTATCCGGTACCGTTTGGAATTGCAGTATATAGTCATTTTTCACATAAAATTTGAAAAATATACAAGTAATTCCCTCACGCTACTTTCTCGTCTGGGATTTTAGTCAAAATTTTAAAAAGGATTTGAAAAGATCGGTTTAAATAAAGGTGGACTCATTCAGCAAACGGAATGCAAATGATTGCTGAAAACTTTAGTTCTCTCTTTTGATCCCAACGTGCTGGAACAAACTCCCTGTGTCCCTCAGAGCTGCTGAATCCCTCCTAGCATTCAAGAAGGGTCTCAAACCCATCTCCCTCAGAGCCATTTCTCTCCTGATCTCCTGACAGTTACATAAATGAGTCCAACACCTTCTGCCCTGATTATGCATGCATTTGCAATTTACATGTCGCTTCTATAGGCAGTGACTTGAGAGATGTGAACCAGCAATATGGTGGTATGAGACAGACAAGCTGTGCTTCGATTATTCTGTGTCTGTGTCTACAGATCTTCATGTATTTTTGATGCACTTTTCTTTACTCTGAGCTTGATGTCACTTTGGAGAAAAAGGTCTGTTAAATGAATGAATGTAAATATAAGAGCAATGGTTTGCTCAAATAAGATTTTGTCGCTTTTTCGCTCCCCCCAGTATGGGATCAAAAAGAAGGAGGAGCGCGAGGCAGAGGCACAGGCGGCCATGGAGCAGGCCTCCGAGGGCAGTCTCACCCGTCCCAAGAAGGCCGTGCCCGCAGGTTGCGGAAATGATGAGGAGGAGGAAGAGGGCATCATGGACACCGTGATGAAATACCTCCCCGGGCCACTCCAGGACATGTTCAATAAGAAGTAACAGAGTTACTCATCCATATCAGAGTGGTGCCCCTTCGTTTATATACCATCATCCCCACCCCCCTGCTCCCCCCAGAGACTTAGATTATAGCTGAACATTAATCATGCACCCACCTATTTCATTTGTAAATAGCCTCTGGTTTAAAATTATTAAAAAAAGGAAGATATATAAGTTACTAAATGATACTAAAATTACTAAGAGTATAAGCCATAATTTTACCTATGAAGAAATTCTCAGAATCCTATCACTGCGGTGTTAGTGCTTTTCGTTGTGTTAATTTCCGCTACACATATATACATGCAGAATGTATGTATGTTCATATATTTCATAAACATTCTCCGTGTGAATGTACACATATGTTGTCATTCATTCCATGAGCATAGATGTGACCCCACAATGTCAAGAAACGAACAACGTATTCAAAATATAGTTTCCAAGCATGCTGGCGATGATATTTTTTTGCGAATATACAGTATACTTAAAAGTCTACGTTTAGTTGGCCTTTTCTGGTGAGTTACATAAAGATTTGACGCAATAATTATGGTTTTTGTCCTCACACGTACACTTCAGCCGCCATTTGACATATGAGATATACACGTTAGTTTTGAATATTTAGTCGTTGACATTATCTTTGAATGGACACCCATCCTGCTTCGTGAAGCATCCATTACACATACAGCTGGAGCTACGGGCCAGTTAGTCTCGGTGCTTTTTACCCTGCTGAAAAAGCTCTGTGGACTTTTAAGTTTAAACATCGTGCAAGAGTGAAAATATGCTGACAGCATGCAAGCTACTACACAAACAATTGGAAATAGAGGGCTATATATATTTCGTTTTTCATAAATGTAAATATAGAGGTGTTCGGTGGTGCATAGAAGATTTCTGTTTCTGGTCAAAATCATGATGTGCATATAAGTTTATTTGGGAGAGAAAAAAAAAAAAAAAAAAAAACAGACTATGACAACGGTGCAATATTGTCCTTAATGAGGCTGTCCTGTATCGCTTGTTTAATTGACGGGACTGCGATCCCAGATCAGCAATAACAGACAGCCCTCGGTGTTGTGTGCGTTGCTTAATATGTAGAATCCGTGTTCACATACAGTCTTCTTTCTCCTGCTGCTTGCGACACATCGATGTGGCCGTGAGGATGCGAGACTAGCTTAGATCGTGCACATGTTGGATTGTGTTCATCAGAACATAATTGAAAGGATGTTGTTGCTTTTGACAAGAGCACATTAGTGCAACATTATGTACATAAATTAGCGTAAGTCCACGTGTGATTTTCTGTTTTGCAAAAAAAAAAAAATAAAAAATTATTTAGACAATGGTCTAACCTTAAAAAACATCAGTTTGACTAATACTAGAGGAAGGCTGTGCCTGTGGGCTAGTAGTGAAGAAATAGCAAAAACTAATTTTCTAGGATAATTAGTTGTGATGTTAAAAAATTAAAAGTCATCTTTTGAAGAGCCTTGGATGGGTTTGTATACACTCAAAGTAAGACAAAAGTTTTGTGACCATGTCTTACTTCTAAACACTGTAAATTATGAAGGGGGGTATGAAAGTAATGCGAGGCATTAGATTTAAGCGTATTTGTCTTATAGCAGTCATTTATGTTGTCTTTCATGTTAAGTGATCGATACGATATTCAAGTTCAGTTGTTGACAGACTTTGGACAGAACTGTAGAGCTGCACCCAAGAAACCTGAGTTTGAAGCTTTTAGGCGTTTGTTGTCTTGTCTATTTGTTTTATTGTTAGCCTTTTCCCGAATATTCGAGACATACTCGTAGTCTTGTAGTGTTGTATATAGTATAAACGAAAATTTTCAACTAGCCACATATAACCTAACTGGGAACATGCAAAAGTTATATGTCATGTATTCATTCTTAAATTATTTAAATTAAATTTAACGTTTAAAAAAAGAAGAAGATTCCAAAACATTCCAGATATTCAGAACATTCCACCTGGTTTCTGCTGGATACAAAAAAGTATTTTGCAGAATCTGCGAAGAAAGTTGCCAGAATCAGCGAATAAGGAATGACCATTAGGTTGGGACGGGAGATATAAACACTCCATAAATAAATGTGGTAAAATCACAGTAACACTCTGCGCTAATAAATTATTCTTTTCCTATTAATAACCAAGAGACATTCTTGGAGAACTCCTTTTGAATGCCTTCAGCCAGTGTTGAAACCACAAACCGAAGGCAAGTGACAGGAATTGCCTAGCCAGGTCATTTTTATCTGTCGTTTGTCTAAACGGTTTAATTGTTTTATCTGAACAGCTACGTACACGTGTGGGATGAGCTGTTTGACTGTCATCATCCGGCAGCGGATGATGATTGTTTTAAGGATTGTTTCTGTATGTACGTCGCCCCTGGGGCGCACGAACACAGTCAACATTTTGTGATGTAAAACCTGCACAGATGCTTTATAGAAAATCCGAATGTTGCGTACAGTAACACCATCACCCATAAATTGGTTAACTTAGTAAGATCCTGCGTGATGATCACGTTTCATAAGTACAACAGTAAACAAAGACGTAAAAACAAAGTAGAGAAACGGGCACTATTTACATTTCATTTTCTGCTTTAATGAAATTCCTTTTTTCTTAAAGCAGGGCTAAATCAAGGGAACCACCGAAGACGACAATTTGCGAATATATTTATATACCCGTACAGGCAATGAAGTGCAAGACAGTTCTGCTGGCACTTTTTACTTCAGCCGACGTGTCTGATGCTTCTGATCTTTTTGTGTGGTTTAACTCTGCTATATATTAAAGCACACCAAAAAAATCCAGTATAGAAGGTCAAAGTATTTTTGTCACAGTAACAGTAATAAATTTACTTTACATTGTAATATATATCCATACGTGTGATTTTTACAGAATCGTGTAAAACAGCTCATCGGCCTTAGGTGACGTGACAATAATGGACTATAAGACAACTAATATCATGTTCTGCAACCTTCCCACACTATTCTGTGCGAAGTGATCAGTAAACAAATTATTAAACATCCCAGGATTTTATTTTTGGGCACATTGGGTAGACGTCTCCTTTGAGGACCTATTTGTGTCCGAGGGAGGTACGCATTAAAACACTAACCATGTGTCATTTTTACACCATTTATGTAGTTGTTAACATTTACCAGCTGACACTTTACGTATACAAACATTTCAATTAAACCAAAGAGTGTTTTTTTTTTTTTTTTTTTACATATTTCATGCATCTTTTTTGTGTGTCACATGTTCATGCATTGCAGAAGATTTAATACAATCTCAGGTGTTGTTATTTGTGCATGATCCACATCTTATTTTTCTTGTGCTCATGTTTCTTTTTTTTTCGCATGCATGCGGTTTCCTCATGTGACAGTTAAAGAATTGTTAGAAACCCATAAAAGTTATTGAACCACGTCTTTCCCCGTGAGTATCGGCAAATGTTCGGCGATCTGGCCCTTTGGATGCCCTTTGAGCATCTTCGACCGCAGCGCTCAGCCCTAAAATCCCCGCAGTGGCGCCGGCCGCTGACTTCTCCGCATCTTTTCTCGTCAAATCCCTGACGCCCATAAAGACTTTGCGACTCTTGCCCAGAGAAGTTAGAGTCTCAACTGCTCACTGCCTTTTGTACTGCAGATCTGCCAGTTTCCAGTGTCTTTATTTGAGGCTTTTGTGTACGATATTCCATATATTACTATGACAATTATTATTAGACTGTGATTCATAAATATTAGCAACTAGGTCAAACGTGACTAGAAATATGTGTGTGTGTCATATGATCCGTTGTAGTGCAGGAAGAGTCGCTGTGTATCTGTCTGCCGCCGTCTGCTGTTGGCGGCTCCACTCAGCCCACATGCACCACACCTTTACAGATATGCTCAGAAAACTCTATCAGCGTAATAACTGCCTGACAAATAAAAGATTAAAAAAAAGAAAAAGCTGAAAATAATCCTTTCGGTGTGACCTGAATGTGACTGTTAAATGTTGCTCTGCGTCCCTTGTCTTCCAGCGTGTTCCAGGAGATGTTGATCCTGCTGTTTTTTTCCACGTGTGTAAATGTACCTGTTCGTGTCCCCTGGTGCTCGTACTCGACTGTATTTGGGTGTAATCGCTGTACTGGGTGCACTCTCCCGTGTTTGTGGTGCGTCCCTCCCTCCCTGTCTGTGGACGCCGTGTGCATGCGCTCAGCCCACGGTCGCCACCGGGGCCTTTGTGACACTCGTACACTGCCCTCTATGTTTGACCTCTCGCTGCATGACGCCCGGACGCCTTCGCCGCTGTAACGTTTTTCCCTCCGAAATGGAATCACAGCACAACGCAAATAAAGTGATTTCATACGACTGCTCGTCCTCCGCCTGTCTTTTAACGCGCGAACGTGGAAATCTGCTCTTGGGTGAAATGTTGCTTCTGTGGTGTTAAAATTTAATTGTTAGAGAAATTGTCCTTAAGAGAAATTGAATTATTATTAAACTTCTTTTCATTTAAATAGAGGCAGGCCTGCAACATTATGTACTGTCATATTACTACTATAATATGGTAATACACACACACACACACACACCATCTGATACCACCTATTCCATATGGAGTTGCAGGAGGCTAGCCCAGCAACACAGGGCGGAAGGCTGAAGAGGGAGGGGACACACCCAGTACAGGACGCCAGTCCATTGCAAGGTGCCCCAGGCGGGACTTGAGCTCCAGACCCACTGGAGAGGAGGACCCGGTCCAACCCACAGTGCCACCATGCCCCCTCTCTGATAATATATTTATTATATTATTCATGCATTTGCCTTACACTTTTATCTAAAGCCACTTATGTTTTTAAGTCAATACACTAAGCTACTTACTATTATCTACCAATTTGAACAGCTGTTTTTTAATATTTAGTATTAAGGGTTAAGAGCTTCATCAAGTGTACTACAGCAGGGGGTGGGATTTACACCTGTGTACATTTACATTTACTCATTTAGCAGAAGCTTTTCTCCAAAGCAACATACATCTCATTGAAAATACAGTGTGTGTCTATTCTCTTCAAGGCAATAGCACTATCCACTATGCCACCTATTCTTAAAAATGTCCCATCATTCTTCCGAAACAGCAAAATGTATAATTGTCTGTGATGAGTCAGTTAAAGAAGCATCAAAGTCATGCAAATAGCATCCCTCTGAAAATTAGCTCAATCATAACTGGATTCTCAGCATCACACCAACTATCTTTACACATAAAAGGTTGCTGGTGGCGGATGATGGAAGAGCTCCCTGCAAGGATTACACATTAAATCATTTTTAGATGGTATTAAATTCCAGGGCAGCGACGCAAGACAGCAGATCTGCATTCATCAGTTGTGACAGCTTGTCATTTGCAAGCATTTCTTAACAGTGAGTTTGTGGCACGAGGTTGAAATTCCCAGCCGCGTGGCACCCGGGGAAAAGGTCAAGATTTGCAAATCAATTCCCCGCACCTCACACAAACACGGTCTTCCCCATTTCTGAAAATAACTTTAAAAAGATGTCTGCAACAGAGTGCACCTTAGTCCTCTTTTTGCCTGTAGAGCAGAATACAGACACACACACACACACACACACACACAGACCCACTGAAGATACTGTCAAGTCCTATTTCAACACTTATCACCTTGTTTCAAAAGGTCTTTGTTTGACGAGTACACCGCTGTGCTAATGTCTATCGTTTAATTGTTTCTGCACTTCACTTTGAATTCCTTTCATGAAGTCATGTTTTTAATTTAGGAGCATTAATTAATTTCACAGGCAGCCAGCAGCCAACTGAATTACACCACTCATAATTATATGTCCTCATCATTATGTTGGCAATAAATGAAGATAAATGAATTTTTGTGTTTAGCAGACCCAGTTCTTTCAGTGATGCATCAAACTTTTGCTCCGTCTCCTCTATAAATTCATAATGGTAAACAACTGCAATTTTCAAGTCTCCTTTACTGTTTGGAATAGGAATATTTATGTTTATTTTAAAAATTACAATAAAAATAACATTATTTCATGTAGTGTCTTCTTAAAGAGCTTACATAAATAAGAAAGGGTACAATGATGAAACAAAAACAATATAAAGATCAGCAAAATAAAAAACGAGGGGACAGAATCATATAAAGAAACAGTAAAACAAATGATGGGGGAGGAAGGAAAAAAGGGAGGAAACGAATGCCGTGTTTGAAGGCGCTTATGAACATGCAGGTATTAAGCCCGGATGTTAAAAAAAAAAGAATCTCAGATATTCTTGAAGGGAATTCCGCAGTTTGATGTAGCTGACATTTATATCGAAGTCGACTGACAATGTTTGTTCTTTTGACCAAGCTCCTTACAATGATTTACCCCTTTACCCAGCTGGGTAACTTTTCCTTTTTAAACAATAGTACTGTTCTCAAACACTCTTCGCTGGTTCCTTTCCTGCAGATGCGATGGAAAGTGATAGCTGCTTTTCAGTGGCTGTTGTACACTGCAAGGCACAGACTGCACACACACACACGCACACACACATACACACACACACACACACGCACACACACACACACACACACTCATTTTGGCTGCCTGATGTAACCATGAGCTCGACTGGGTAACGGGGAGGATGGCCCGCTGTGCCGAAGTGTTGCCACTGCTGGCGAACGCAGCGTACACACTGGGATGTGCGCTCCACTCCGAGCAAACAGCAATCTCCGCTGCGTCTAAGATCGATACCATTAGCATGTCGACCCAGGGGTGACGCTTCCAGGTCCCAGCGGCTCACGACTCTCAGAACACCCTCCGAGCCGCAGGACGGCCGCTTCTGTGCCAGATTCCCACCGACAAACAGAATCGATGGAAATTAAGTGTTCTCTGTCAGACACCGAATGAGATGTTTGCCGGAAAAGGCACCTGAATTGACTGACGCTCCAAAGGAGCCGTTCAACTGTTATTATGATTCATTATATCAGAAATTGTTATTCAGAGTGATTTATGCATTTGCATAGCAAAGCAGCAGGTGCCTTCCTGGGACTTATACCTGCAAACTTTTCAGTCACAAGGCCATGATTAAAGCAGTGTTACCTCTCAAGATTATTCTTATTACCCCCTTGACTTAGTTCTCATCATTATGGCTGCTATTATGCAACGGAAGCTTTAACTGGTATATTTGTGTGCAGACAAAGTGCAAACAAGGCAAAGGGACCAAGTTTCATGGAAATTCACCGCTCCACGGGGAATTCTTGGCACACGTCCTAAGAGCTGCTTATGTGGTGCAGTCAGGTTAGCGTCCGTGCGGCTTGGCATCGCTTGGGCCGACAATCACCTTGGCCCGGGATCCATCCTGCGGAAGCCTCTCGGAGTAACCGGTTATGGTCCAGTTTAAGCAGCTGTCAAGGGAGCACCCCAGCCTGACGCTGTCCCAGAGGCCCACAGCCTACAAGAACGATGGGCTGTCTCATTTCCGCCAGGCACCCAAGAGAGCTCCTCCATTTGCCAGCACCAAAAAGAGTGGCGGCGAGATTAAAATAGGCCCATAGGAGAGGTCATCCGCTGACCTCAATTAGCGAGAGTCCCCTTGTGAGACCCTGTTCCGTCTACACACACCGCGCACTGACAGGTCCTGTCATGGATCAGCACAAAGGACAGCGACGGTCTTATTTTAACCGCATGGCCAAGAGCATCACAGGCCATCAATCCTTCATAAATACAAAGAATTTATGGACGTTTTCTCCCCCCCCCCCATTGGGCACTGACATCTGTTTGACACTCCAGCAATTAAACGTTGGCCGTTGTGGAGACTGAATGACCAGGAAGATCCCAGTTTGTTCCTTGCCCACATTAAAAGTAGATGCTAAAACTCTGCAGCTGACATAATAGGACCATTGTATGCAGAACCAATTTAATGACACCATTAATAACGGCAACATGCATTTTGTTGTAAGTTTTTTATTAGCACTGAACCAGGCCAAATGATGAAACCCCGTACGTTTTTTCCCCTCCGGTTATTTCCACCGCTCTTCTATCAAAGAGCAGCTCTCAGAATTAAGCTCTGCTGAGCTGCAAAATTGAACTGCCAGCCATGTATAAGAATTTGATAACTGGAGGTAATGCCCTGGACCTAACATCTGAATTCCCACAAGACAGCAATGCTGTGGAGGGCTGAGTAAATCACCCTTCCATGGTTATTAGGCTGGCAGCATATTAAAAAAAATTAAGCTTAAGAAGCATTTGTAATCAAAAGAAGCATCTTTGTCCCCTAGGAGTCCTTTGATATCTGTAATCCAAGGGATCGATGAAAGACCTTCAACCCCCTGTAACCTCCAGCCCTCAGAGTCCTGCTTTAATCCACCAGCTGCACATTGCGGAAGTCAAATTTCCGAGATTTAAAGCACAACACGAAGAATATTTTCACCAAAGTCAAGTGGCTGTAACTAATGAAGAGGAATGGGGAATTAAACAGGTCCAGCGGAAAAGGCCGTGAAACGACTTTTTGGGTTTGAGCTGTTGGGCAGTTAGAACGATGATATTAAAATGAACGGTAGAATCACCCTGCTGTGGATTTATCGGCAGCACAGACCTCTGCGGTTTTGCTGCTGTACTTCAATGGCTTTAAAAAGTTAATTCTGCTCGATTTTATTGAGCAATGTTGCAGGAACAGCTTCCTGAGACTCTTCCTGCCTCGGGTTTTGTCTTTCTAAAGCTGCTGTGCAGCAACTGTGGCATAAAATTATTTCTATACTGAGCTACTTAATGTATTTCTGGTTTACCAAGGAAATCATATTTCTCGCTTCCTGCTGGAATCAACGTTCACATGAGCAATAACACTCGGATCATATTTCAGAAGCTGCGTGGCGGTTTTTTCTGTGATCACAAAGTGCTTTAAGATACCCCGATTTACCATATCTACACCTGGAGAATTACATGTAAAATATTCTTTTGACAAAAAGAATTCTCCTTAATCTGTGGTTCCAGCCTCCTCTATTTTGAAGAAAGAAACAGATGTGCATTACTTCTCATGGCTTATCACAGGCTTTTAATGAAAGACGGCTTTAAAAATAACCTGGTAATTGTACTTTACACATTTTGCCCGTGCAGGTTATGAAAAAAGATCACATGGAATTCCGCAAGATGTTTTACACTGACAGCCTGGCTCACAGTAATTCCTTCTGTTGACAATAAGCGTTATATTGCCACAATGTTTGCAACAGCATTCATGCGGCGTTCTGACACGCAGGAATGTTTGTTTTCTGAAAGGCAAACTTGTTGAGCCAAAAAGAAACTGTAGATGTCCAATCTTTCAAGAGAACTCCAGGAGTAAACAATTTGGCCGTTATTCAGTGACACCGAAAAGATATCTCGCCCCACCAAACAGATTCTTTAAGAGGAGCACAAGGTGTACGTGACTGGAGACGTGATGACCTCCGTGTTGGTATGTGCACCGAGGATGACAGGACTGTGTGTGAGCAAGGTGTGGTGGGAGGTGGGAAAGCGTGTTTGCCTTATTACTGGAGAACCGTGTCAGTCAGGGCTACACATCTGAGCAAAGAAAGGACAGAGATGATGACAAAAGTCGGGACGTGGTGCTTTGAGCTCCTTGGTAGCTACAGAGAGAATAAATGAGAGAAGACATACCTTGAGAAAATTTAACACTGCATACCAGACCAGAGATCAGGAGGCGGATCTCAATGTGCTAATAGGGTGCTGCTGCAGAGGTGGCCTCCCACTCAACCAGCAAATCATCTGTGTGCTGATGGCCACGACACATTTCCTAACAAGAGTCACAGAAAACGGAGTACAGCAGCTGTGAGGCTGATACAGTGACGAAAAAAACCACAAACAAGCCCAGAAACTATGCAGTGGAGTCACTCTGAATAGGATTGTTGCAAAGCTTTCCTAATGCTGCTCAGACAGCCTTGACTTGTGAATGCAAAAAGAAAAAGTGTGCAGAATAACACACTCCAAACACACACTTCCTTCTACTGGTAAGCAACAACATTTCGACCACAGTACTGATATTCAGTTGAAAGTTTCCTCACCCAACATCATTTCTGCTTATTGGTGTCAGAAAGAGGATTAAATGGAGCAGAGGTCCTGATTTACATCTATACAAATTGTGTGTGTAACAGATTTTCTGTCCCAGTAGGGCAACGTATATTCAGCCACAGGAAAACACACACGCAGTGTTTGGCTACGTGGCTGACAGTTTCCATTATTCAGCCTTTGTCTAAAAAGTCACTTGCTGTTTTTGTAACAATTAGTATTACCTTTGCCTTTACCACATAACTTTAAATGCTGCTGTTTGTTTAATCACATTGCCCCTTTGTGGGTATTACATCCAAGGTCTTTGCTGCCAAACAGAGGAAATGGGTTCAAAGTGGCTTTACAGAGCCTCATGGGAATAGCCTGCAGCCCTCGCCTTGTGGATGTATCATTATTGAAGGGGTGTTAAATATTTGTTGGCAGTTGAGATGTGAATTGCTTATATATAACTGTTTCTATATCTTTTAACTATACTATATGTGCTGAATGAATGTCTAAGTGTCTTGGTATGGCCATGTTGTGGGGGGGGGTGCGGTGGTGCAGCGGATTTGGCCTGTGCCTGCTCTCTGGTGGGTCTGGGGTCCAGTCCTGCTTGGGGTGCCTTGTGACGAACTGGCGTCCTGTCCTGGGTGTGTCCCCTCCCCCTCCAGCCTTGCGCCCTGCGTTGCAGGATTAGGCTCTGGTTTGCCGCGACCCTGCTTGGGACAAGCAGTTTCAGACTGTGTGTGTGTGTGTGTGGTATGGCCATGATTTGTAATCGTGGAACTTTCGAATGTGGTATCACCTAAAAGGGGTGCGGCTTGTGGTTTAAGAAGCCTCTCAGTAGAACTGATGAATGAATGCTTTATTAATTCCAGAGGCAAATTCTGTTTGATTGCAGCACCATGCAATATGCAGAATATCTATACAGAAGCATGCATACACTGAAAGAGATAAATTAACAGATATGTTATCTATATAAATATCTGAAGTTGAATGCTGGCAATTGTATAGCCCTGGTACTCAGTACTTATTTTTCTTTCGTATACTTGTTTAGGCCTATAATGTTGTAAATAGCCCAGCACTCTTCATGAGAATATGAAAACATTTCATCTGCACTGCAATTCTGTCTGACTTGGCCAGCCAGGTTATCTGCTCTCTTTTCTGGGAACACTATTTTCAATTTGGAATATATGCACTACATGTATGTAGCAAAAATGGCATTTGCATGACCCCATAAAGGTGTAAAGGTGCTGTTACCTGGTTGTCAAATTATTCAAGTTACTGTGTGCTTTTAGGTAGGTTGTCATCCAATGAACTTACCAGTTTAGCAGCATTGAGGTCAACAACCCAAAGTATTTGGTGAAAGGCAGCAAATGAAGGAAACACACACACACACAGACACACACACCTGGTGTTTGTACCCTGAGACATGCAATCACTACCTTTGCACTGCGCCGTTATTTCAATCCCTCATCATCTTTTCACCTTGAGTCGGCACACAAAGGCCAACAAGACTGAGGAGCTATACAGGAGGATTTGGCATTATTTCTCTTTGTGATTGATCTCGCAAATACTGTACCACAGTACAAAACAGGAACATGGCCTACCCACAATCCCCCTCTTACTGTTTGTCTCTTTATCTCTTCCATTATAATTGGATTTTTTTGTTAGGATTTCAGAGCTACTGCACCTTCCCACCTGTTTTCAACCTGAAGGCAAGATCACAGAGCAACGCTCCAGCCATCGTCCATCACGTCAAGGCCAGTTTTGATCGATTCCAGCCCATAATGCTCAAGTGAGAGTGGAAAGTCTACAAAGAAGATCTGTGGAGGGTGCTTAGCAAGAGCACTGTGTAAAGTGGCTCCTCTCTGCAGCCTTCCCATTGAGTATATCCAGTAAATAAATCCTATGGCAAATGGCCCAATACATCAACAGCAAACATTTACAATGTCATCACTCCATTGTTCCACACTCAACACCAACCATCTCTTCTTCACCGGAACGCAGACTTTGAAGTCATCTGCTGTGTCTGAAGTATTTCAGATTTTTTTTAAATCCAACTATAACAGCATTGCCATAACCCAACACTGTGCTCAAGGGTACAATAGCAGGACTCCTCAAAGGGGATGAACAGGTAAATTCATGCTGTGAATAACTGCGCTGTGTCACAAGCTTAAAATTATGTTTGAACTCACAAGTAGCAGGTACGGCAACCTGCATCTTTTCTGAAAGATTCAGTCTTTGCACAGATTTTGTTTAGCCTAAGCGCCAGTGGCACCATAAAACTAATTTCCCATCTGATCCATGTCATCCTCTTCATGAAGAGTGAATGAGTCTTTAATTATATACATGGTTATTGTAATGGTGTTTCAAATATCATTAGCTTTACAGTCATTGTGCATTCTTGATTTCCGAGTATAATTACATTTACCTTTCATAATACAGATTCATTGTGCAAATCAAAAAAAAAATTGTCTGGGATATGTAACTTTCGGAAAATTATCTTGATTATAATTATGTCTTAACATCAGATTTAATTAACGGTACAGGGGGTTCTCATTCTTAATTTTAGTGTACCCGAAGTAGAGCTGATGCTGTGCTCCCCATTCAGCAAACTGAACAATAATGTCCCACCGACAAAGCATTACACACCTATTTGAGAGGCTCATTTAATAAACAAGACATTTTAGAAAAGGAAGTAGGAACTAGTCATGCTGGAACATAATAGTGTTACTGTTATAATGTGCTTGTATTCAAACTTATTTTTACCAGAGTCTCTAGACTAATAAAAGGAAGCGATCTCGCCTCACCACTACTGGGCTGTGTGTTCAGACGTGGGTTGGAATCCTGCTCAGTCTGTGGCGTTACCCTGTTCTCCCCATATTCACGTGGGTTTCCCCTGGGTGCTCTGGTCCCCCACCTCCCCCAAGTCCAAAGACATGCATTTCAAGTGACTCCAAATTGCTCATTGAGTGTGTGTGTGTGTGAGAGAGAGAGACATTGCTGTGGTGCATAGATGGGTAGGTAGTTTAGTGCAGTGTAAGTCACCTTTAAATGTGTCAGCTAAATAGTGCATAGTAATCACTGTACGTCGCTTTGGAGAAAAGCATCTGCTAAAGGAGTAACTAAATAATCTGAACACAGGATACTGTTTCAAACACCATACACAAAAATACAAAATTTCCAAGCTTTGTCTAGAATTAAAATTTTGTGACTCATTAACTTCTCACCTGTTTAACTCCTCTTTATATATTTCACAATTTAAAAAGCTAAAGCCGTGCAACACAGCCAGCCCTGCGGCTGCAGTCGCCCGTATCACATGCGGGAGCTATGATCGGCACGGACAACGTCCAGGACGCCAACTGCAGTCACCCTGTGAGGATGTGCCGGTCCCAGGGCGCTGCTTACTGCAGACCGTGATTCCGTTATGAAGAGAAGCACACGGCGAGACACGTGTCACGGCGCATTTCGAGAGACGAGGGGAGAAAGAAAACCCAGCAGTACTTTGCTGCTGCCCAGGTGGCGTGTGCGGCCGTGTGCCCGACGCGAGCTGGTCTGCTTCTGCAAGCGCACCCTCCCACTGCAGGCCTCTGCGGCTCTTTTCAAATTCAGATGCAGAGATGCCCGCCGGCAACACGACTGCTTTCTCCGCGCACCGGAAGTAACATGGAGCAGCAGAACGAGTGCACACCCTGGGACGATCACACAGGCGGCTTGGAGTTTTCCAGAAAAGAGGAAGACGTAATGAGCCTCTCCCGTGACTAAAACAGCCAATAACCCCTCGTGCGGACTTGGACGCGAACGGTCGGCCGCATTTCGCACTCTCTGTCAAGAACGCACGGTGTGTTTGTGCTCCGAGATCTGCTGCGAGGCTTGAGGAGCACTCACCTTTTTGGTGGAAAGACAGCAGCGAGCTGGCAGCCTCGCGGAGCAGGTGACACTCTGCTCGAGCGGCATGGCAAGCACCGGAAAGGCGACCAGTGGATCACGTGGAATTTCAGCGTGTCAACGAACAGACAAGAAGAGGGGATAAATCTGAGCAGAGCTAGGGGAATGTAGCGTGTGGTCCACGGTTCAGGGTAGGCCAAGGGTGCGGTGTGGTGTGGTGAGGTGAGGTGCTTCCTAGCAAAACTTGACCTTATCTCCTGAATCTTGATCCCAGGGACTAGACCATACTTCAAACTACATGTGTTTGGCCCAGGCAGAAAACTCAAAACTCCACCCAGTCCAAGTCCCTCCTAAGACTCATTTAAATACCCTGCTTTTCATTGGCCGCACCTGGTGGTCATTTTTTTCACCTCTACCTTCCTCCCCCCGGGTGCGCGATCCAGTCTGAGAGATTGTGGTGTGGTCCGTGCTTCTGCCTGCCACACGCGCATTTAATATTTCCGTGTAACGGGGAAATAACATGGCTCGTTCGGTTTACTGCTGCGTGCAACCAAAGTGGACATTTCTATGGGAAACCAGGAGACTGGAGGTCATTCAAGTAACACACTGTGATCAGTCTCATCGAGCTGCTGATGTGTTGAGGGCATGGTTTCCTCTGAGCTCTGTAAAGTTCTCACTCAACGGGCAGGAGAGGCAAGAGAAGTGTCACTTCACCAAAACGCCCCCGAAGTAGGCCCTCTAAGCCTAGTGGTCTGTCATCTTAAATGTGTCAGGCAGAAGCCAGGGAAACATCCCACTTCTGCTTCCTCACCCGGCCAAGAGAATGTAGAAATAATCCCGCAATAATCCTGTTATTTATAGGACCACATTCGCAGGCGCTCGTACATCGTGAAGTGTGACGCGAAGTCGATTTCGAGTGCAGTCATAACAAAAGTTTTGCCAGTATTATCCTTCAGTTGTCCTGTCCCTCTGAAGCAAACGTTATATTAACTGTACATCCCGGAGCAGAGACCCCGGTCTCTTACGGTCACACTGTGGTAAACTAACTCATGTGAGTAGTAGAAAGTGGTGTAGTGTCTGCAGCTATTGTCTTGCAGTCAAGCACCACCTTCAAATACCTGCACCTAGAGCCTGCCCTGAATTGGTACAGTAATTATAAAAAGGATGTATAAATGAGTAAACAACTGTAAGTGGCTTACTGTAGAAACTTTATGTTATAAGTGACTTTGTACAGAAGCACTAGCTAAATGAATAATACACACACACACACACACACAACATCTACAATCATTTGTTCCAAGCAGGGTCATGGCAAACTGGAGCCTAGTCTGGCAGCTCAGGGTGGGACACACCCAGGGCAGAGTGCCAGTCCATCGCAGGGCACCCCAGGCGGGACGCGAACCACAGACCCCCTAGAGAGCAGGACCCTGTCAAGCCAGCTGCGCCACCGCACCCACCCCACCGATGAATAAGTCCAATGCAATATATTTTTGTAGAATACTCTTCTCATCAGAACGACAGAGTGTTGAACAAGGTTAGAGGGGTTGTTGATAAGGTTACTGAAAGTGATCCAAACTTACAGTTATATAGTCAAGTAGTATACGATATAACTGTAAGCAGACAGTATATAGTACAGTTATATAGTAAATAAAGTAAGCCAGCTGGCAACAGTGGAGAGGAAAATAAAAACTCCCAGTCACAGCCAAAGGGGGGAAAAATCTCTGGTGGTCCTGCTGTGTGGATAGGTAATATAGAAAAAAATATAGAGCAGTAATAAGCAACGATAATACTGAAAAAAACATTATATTTAATTTGTCTCAATACTGTACATATACTTTAAACATTTTTAAATGTTTAAATAAGAGATACAGAAGTCCAGGTCTGTTTTGAGAGGCTACTGATGTGCTCCTTCACTCAGTAAGATGGATGTCTTCAGAGCTCAGGGTCTTTGCTTCTCCTTGCGGGACTCCTGGGAATTGGTTTATTTATTTAACACACGTCTGACATCCATCATTTCTTCCAGGCAGTTGTTTTCTCTGATTTAGCTCATCTTCAAAGAAACTTTAGAAGGCCTCTATTTTCGCAGCTGAGTTTGGAGTCCACACATTTATTCAGTCCGGGATGCATTAAAAGGGAAACAAATATTTAAGCACTTTGTAATGTATGACAAATTACATCGATTTGTTTATAAATACATGGTTGGTTCTCATAATCAAATGGCTGAATATCAATTAGGAATTCGAAATGTGTTCGCACGAGTTCTTGATCTCATTTTGTCATACATAATGTATTTGCGATGCATGTATAAATATGTATGCAATGCCGATATTTAAAGAGCATATTTTGCTTACATGTTTACAACTAACTGGAAATTTGCAGAAAGAGGTACAACAGTATCAAGGTCGCGAGGTAAATGTACATCTCTGTGGTTCTGCTCCTCCTGGCCTTGACTGTGGATAAAAGGCACAATCCAGTGTGCTCAGCCTCCACTGCTATCTTTCCATTACACAAGAGTTAAGATTTTAAGTCTGATGGCTAAAATACATAAGTGAGCCAGTTCAAATGGTAAGTCTTGAGAAGACTGTTGATGCATGAGAGTTTTATCGCAAAAGTGGACACCTACTATCCCAACACACACACCAGTTAATACCGTTTGCCCTTCGGCCATTATGTTCTCCCACTGCTCCAGTGAAGGCATTGCCAGAACCTTTGCTGATAACCTGCAAATTAAGAGGTTGCTTCTTTACATATATTGTGAAGTTTGAAGTCTGGTGCACAAACCAACTTTTGTCTCCAAGAATGTAGAGGCGGATGCATCCCTTTGTAGACGGTGTGTCTTCATAGGATCAAATCTGATGACTGTATGGGTTTTGTGCAATTAAAACTGCACATTGTATTAATTTCCACTTTTTGTAAAAACGATTAATCTCGCTGGGAAGCGAAAACATCTAAAAAGGATACTGAAAATACAGTCTGAAGCAGAAGAGCAGCATAAAAAAGAAAAAGCACCACTGCAGGATGCCTTGGTGATGTTAAAAAAAAAAAAAAAAAACGCATTACTAATTGGATTTTGCAGAGAGGAAAATGTTGGTGATGTTGAAGAAAATATTTTCTCTTTAGTGATACAGACCCAGAAGAGTAACCGGAAAGTACAACAGAATGCTTTAGTGGGTTAAACGACATTTCAAAAGCTCTACAGCAGACACAGACAAATCCGCAAACTGAACACTATTCTTTATTCCATCCCTTCTAAGTGCCCCATTCAGGGAGCAGAAGCGTTTCCTCAGATGTGATGGAACACGAGAGATTAGACAGTCTTTGATTTCCTCCCAGTTTTGGCTCCATGGAAACGTGTGTTTATGAAATGATGCCATTTCTGTGAGAATAGTGCCCTTTACCCACTTGCAGATTTAAAAAAAATTGTTCTGAAACTTCGCATAAACAAGAAAGCATCTTCACTGAATAATCACTGATTTCTTTGATCAGCTGGAATCAGGCGTCTGATGGAGGTACACCATCAAAATCCAAGGAGCTTCAGAAAGGAAGAGAACATGTTGCACTGGATCGTAAAAATGTGAAAAATCAGTTATGGCTGCAGAGCATGTTGAACAAGTACCTTGACTGCAGATCTTCTCCAGGTGATACCTCAACTGTGGATGAACTACAGGAGAATCTCTAGCCATCAACATGACCAGAGAGCATCTCCAGCCAGCACCTTCACTGCAAAGAAACCCCAGCCGACATTTCGACCGCAGAGCATCTCCAACTGATGTCTCAGCTGCAGAGCATCTCCAACCATCACCACAACTGCAAAGCATCTCCAGCCATCACCACAACTGCAGAGCATCTCCAGCCATCACCACAACTGCAGAGCATTTCCATTCATGACAACAACTGTAAACCATCCGCAACCATCATCCCACCTGCAGGGAACCAAGAACCAGCAGCTCAACTGCAACACAGATGGGATCAGCATAAGAAAGAACATTTTTAAACAGCAGCAATATGGGAAGCCAAATTATTCATCGAGATCAGAACAGAAATGTGAAAAGCGGGTAATAAATAATTTTCAGCTGCCTTTCCCTGAATGCGTCAGTTTGTTTTGTCCTGTGCGGTTCAGGTCGTCCCTGCAGAGCTCTGTGAAGCCTGCGTGTGGGAGACTTGAAAGAGAAGGAGCAGACAGAGAGGTGGCAGGAAAGCATCTGAACGGTAACATTTGCGTGACAAAAGAAAATCGAGAACAAAGTCCTCCCGAAAAGCTTTTTTTTCTCAACAGTGAGAGAGATGCTAAAATAGAGACGGTTTTTGTGTTGGGTTTTTAAAGTAATGGCTCACCTGTGGGGAGTCGTGAGCACTCAGACGGGAAGCAGGCGGCTGCTGGGGTGAAGAGTTAGCAAGCAAAGTTCACTTTTGGGCTAATAACACACACCAGAGGAGGGAAAAAGGTAGGCATGCAATAAATAAGACAGGAAGGAATGGTATCAAGGTGTTTTTGTGTTCAAACGGCTGCGGATGGTGCCCCCCCCCCCCCCCCCCCATTATTTTCTTCCTGTTGGCACATAAACATCTTTGAGCTCAGTTTTGTACTTATATGTTTTGCAATGAAAAATTTAAGTTCTTCTTGCCTGTCTACGAACTACTTCACCGAAAGTGCAAAAAAAGTGATTTTAATCTGATTTAACATGCAGGTCATCTTGAATTTATCATGACACCGGGGCAACATCACAGGAATGTCAAAAAAGGCTGTTATTATTTACAATATTTATTGCACTGCCCCAGCCCTTTCTCCGTAAAAATGATGCATAAATTCCAAAACTATTGAAGTATTTTTTTATTCTACTGGAATCCTGTCTAATTTTCCTATTCAGAAACACTGGGACTGGAAAGTCTGCATCCGCTGCTCCATTCCGAATGTAATTTATTCATACCCTCCGGTGAGAATGCTTGACTGAGATGAAGCCTCGTGATTAAAGCGTCTGCCAAGCGCAAGCCAGCAGTGATGCAATGGAAAAGTTTGAGACCCTCCTCGAGAACCTGTTTATGAGCCAATCAGACTTGTTCTCCGCAGACCCCCAGGGGCCCAGGGAGTCTGGCTGGCTGCTTACAAACATCAAGCCATACTTACCTGGTGTCACAGAGAATGAATCAGGGTACACCTACTGAGCGGGTGTCTGAGGGCAGTGTGGTACACGTGACACGTGAAGGGCCTCTGGGAAACTGCCCAGGATGTGGGTCTCATCACAATCTACTGAAGGACCGAAGGGAAAGAAGCCAAAGATGAGGAGAGGGGAAAAAAAAAAAAAAAAATCAAAGCAAGCTGTTTCATCAACCTTTGAACATCTTTCTTTTCCCTGATCCATTAATTCCTAAATGTTTACAGTTCTTTTCAATTGTACTGTAGCTACTCAAAGATAAAAAAATGAATCCATATAACGCTTTACCCCAACTTGCTTCTCTGATACTATTATATATTCATGTAGCTGATACTTTTCTCCAAGGCGACGTAGAGCAGGAGGAACGACATACTAAGCTACCTGAAAAGTTTTATTCATTTACACAGGTGGGTAACTTTTACGGAAATGCCGCGGGATCAGGTATTCAAACCTAGTACTTTCACATACAATGCTACCTGCTGCTACACCAGCAAGGTTCATTTAAAAAATAAATCTGAATTGAAGAGACCGCGGGTGGCACAGCAGTTAAGGACACGGAATTGAAACCTGACAGTTGCCATTTTAAGCTCCATTTCCCCCCACTGTTGTAGTACCCTTGAGCAAGGTACTTACCTTGAATTACTCTAGTACATGTACCTAGCTGTACATAATACTTTGGATAAAAGCATAACCTAAGCAATAAGTACATTCTATTTTTGTCCTTCAAGGGTAGCAGGTAGCACAGCGGATAAGGACACAACCTGACTGTGGCTGGTTCACGTTCTAGGAGCAGCACTACATTTGTATCCTTGAATAACATGTTTCACTGAAATTGCTGTACAAGGGAGCAAAATAGCTTGAAATAACACAACTCGCCCTGTGTAATGGTATCGCCTGTGCATCATGTTGTTAAAAACAAAAACTTTACATGAACATGAAGTCAATCAGTGTTGACATTCAGTGTGTCTTGCTGTTGGAAATGGATGCGATGGCTGTGAAGATCTCTCCTGAACACATCACCTCAAGCACTTTCTTTTCCGCAGACTCTGACAGGCCCCCTCCCAGCCTTGCTGACCCCCTCCATGTCACGCGATGCCTGCTCAGCATCCGCACATCCGGTGCCATTAAATTGGCCCGTTGTCAGCGCTTTAATATTCTACTGCTGCTCCCATGGAAGAAGGTTGGGGTGGGAGTGAGGGAACATGAAGGAATTGAGGATGTGCCCTCATCCCTTCCGGTCAACCCCCATCCATCCAGTGATGGGAGAAAACCCTGGATCCCCGGTGTGCAACACGAATACTAAAAAGGCATCCTCGTGAATGTGGCTGAAACCCTCGGCTGAATCTCCCCGTGGTCCATCAGTCATGTGAACGTACGCTGAGGATGCAGATTGTTGTTTCAGGCCCCTTTTGTTGTGAAAAAATATTTCAAAGTCTGATAGGAAATCCATTAAATACAGCAGAAGCATCATTACCCCATCCAGAAAGATAAATAATGAGCCTTTTAATTATAGTTAAGCAAGTTAGGTGGTGCGGGACTCGCCGGAGTGACTGATAATTGGGTTTTTCCAAGATATGCATTCGGCTGGGGGGGTGCGGTGGCGCAGTGGGTTGGACCGCAGTCCTGCTGTCCGGTGGGTCTGGGGTTTGAGTCCCGCTTGGGGTACCTTGCGACGGACTGGCGTCCCGTCCTGGGTGTGTCCCCTTCCCCCTCAGGCCTTACGCCCTGTGTTGCCGGGTAGGCTCTGGTTCCCCGTGACCCCGTACGGGACAAGCGGTTCTGAAAATGTGTGTGTGTGTGTGTGTGTGTGTGCATTTGGCTGTACAAAGAATGCTTTTCGCAGCCTGAGAAGAAAGGAGGAAACGACGACGCGTCTATTTTGACCGAACCCCGCTACACGTGAATTCATCCTTCGAGATGATCTGCCCACATCTGATCCATCCCAGCCGACAGGGCGGTGATGAGGGACCTCATCCAACGTGGTGTCATTCTAAACCTTGAGGGGTCTGTGAGCGGACTTCAGACAGTTCGTGGCACACAGGCCTGCACTGAAAATACAAACAACAAAAAAAAAACAGTGTAAAAGAGGGCAGTATTTTCTCACAATATATTTTATGCCAAGGGGGGCACGGTGGTGCAGTGGGTTGGACCGGGTCCTGCTCTCCAGTGGGTCTGGGGTTCGGGTCCTGCTGGGGGTGCCTTGCGACGGACTGGCGTCCCGTACTGGGTGTGTCCCCTCCCCCTCCGGCCTTACGCCCTGAGTTGCCGGGTTAGGCTCCGGTTCCCCCCGACCCCGTATGGGACAAGCGGTTCAGAAAGTGTGTGTGTGTGTGTGTGTGTGTGTGTATTTTATGCCAATTTTTCTATCAGGAGTCCTTGCATCAGATTCTTATAGGGGTGCGTGGCCTAGAAGAGGTTCAGAATCTCCGTTCTGTGGGTTTGGAGACCCTGAACAGACATGTTTTCCGTCGTCGAAATTCTGCGGAAAAGATGTAGCCGAGATAAAGGATGTTTCGGGGACATTTAGAGGAAGCCACAGTTTCAAAGAGAACTTCAGCACATCATTAGCTCACTTCAGCCATCGCTCATTAAGGAACGATCGCCGCAGTCAGAGGAAATCTAATCAGCTGACCGAGAAATGGAAAAATGCCGTAAATGACCCATTTTGAGACTCGCCTTTTTTGTGTACGACGCGCGGTGGAAAAACCAAAGGCCCTCTGGAACATACGACACGAATGCAGCGAGATTGAATGGAAGAGCCCGAGTGGTGTCAGCTCAGCTGCGATCAACAGCGAGCTTTTCACCAGCTCATATGCATGTCAATGGTCGCATCCTTGTCTCCCGAAAGCGATTCCTCTCAATGGGCCCCGAATCTAATCAGGCTCATCAATGGGGGTTTTCATCCCAGTTTGTCAAGTTCATTCAGTCTCTGCCAGCAGACACTCGAGCAGCTGACACCACAAAGGCGGGAGAGATGAGTCGTACTGTCGGACGGGTCCATCGCAGCGCGGTGCAGCATTGTGGAGTCGCGGTTAAGGAACCGTGCTGGTCATCAGAAGGTTGCAGGGTCAAGTGCCCAGCTGGGTACTCACTCATGCAAAGGGATTCATATTGCTCTTCCCACCCACCCTGGCCGTTACACCTTCTAAGCCCTCCTTTCAGGGAAGTGAAACATGATAATGTTTTCCCAAACAACAAGGCATTAAAGCAGCTTTCCTTTCAAACTGTGTCCCTTAACCTCTAAAGTGCATATTATGATCCATTTGGATATACACATCCACTGTAATTGTGCTGCTTGTAGAGTACTGAATTTACGTATTGCACTTTTTTTAAATTTTCTTACTATATGGTTGCCTCGCCATGTCGTTCTGTATGTTGAATGTGTCTGAATGGTTATCCATCATGTCAGATTTATTGCAAGTGCAAATGTACTTGGCTACAAACGCACAATCTCTTCCAGAAGTAAGGAAGGGTCATGAATGGCAGAAACGTGGTGTTTGGCTACACTCCAATGGAGGTAATGTGAAGATACTGATATTTTTCCTAATTCTTTTGCGGATTTTGTACATTTCTACAGACTGATAAATAGGCATATGACGATCCCAGATGGGTGCTGAAATATACAGCATCTCCTACCTCCTACCTCCAAAATACGGTGTGCTGTGCGTGTATTTAACTGTATGTTTGTTAGTATGAGAGTGTGTGTGTGTGTGTGTGTGTGTGTGTGTGCGTGCGTGCGCATGCTTGGCAGCTCCATGGGGTACCTTCTGCCCAGACAGCAGCGCACGATTTGGAACTCAACTCGAAGCGAAGCTGGTGCGAGAGGTGGTGGGGGTGGGTGTTGATGTCAAGCAGGGGGTTCTTCCACAGCGAGACCTCCTGCCTCCTGCACTCACCCTACCAACCTCCTCTCAGCAACAAGCGATGGGAGTGACACGTTTCCACAAAATCGCCCTGACACACAGCTCTTCCGAAAAGTCACGGCGCCATCCCAAATTGGCTTTCAGATCGAACCCCGACAGGGCCGGCACCAACGTTCGGCGACGCACCGGGGGATGAGGTGAGCCGGGATCCGTGCTGTTCTTCACCCAAACTGATGAGGAAGGGAAGAGGCTAAACTCAACGGCCGTCACGGCAACAAGACAGCAGATGTCGAGATAAATCCTGGCCACAGCGGTGGCAAATGCCACGCAGACGATAGGATAAGAATAGTTTTCCCTTTTCCGTGGCAAAATGACAGACAGGACAGCAGAACAGCATCAGGTTCAGTCTGATTACCCCGGTAAATAGAATCAGACCATTATATAGGTAGGAGAATGGGTATTACAAAGTGCTTCTCGCTCACGAGAGAACCTGGTAGAATAGGGCGTTGTGAGTGGAGACCTCGGGGCCTGCAGCTTTGAGGAAACACTCGGGCAGAAGATTTACACCGGTGCTTTAACTGATAACACTCGGGATGGCCTTAATCCCCAGTAGAGTGAAGGGGAGAAAAGTAGTCCACGAAAGAGACAGCAAATTTCTAACAGGTGATGTTGTCAGGGTGGCAGCGGTCGGCGTGGTAACAGCATCGCGGTCTGGTTGTCGCTACCTGTAAGATGGGGAGTGTGTCAAGCTCCCCGAGAGGCTTCTTCTCTCCCTCTCCTCTGGGCCGGATGCCTTTTTTGAGGTTCGGACCTACTGGGGGTTCTGCCGCAGCTGTGGAATGCCATTAGCGCTGGATGGCGTTTGTCCTGATGGTGAAGGCGAGACCTCTCGGTGTGGCTCTGGCCGTCATCCTGACATCATTAACTCTGTATCGCTTTTCCAGCATCCAGGTTGGTGCTCTCCAGCTACAGCAACCTTGAAACAGCACAGGTGGGCAGCTGGTGATTTGAGCCATCTCATTACCATGGAAGGACACGGGTTCAAATCCCTCCCCGTGCTGTTTTACCTTTGATCAAGGTACTGTGGTAGGAAGAAAAGACTCGGTTCGGCAAGACACTCAGATTGCAGAAAACTTCATTTATTCGTGTGCGCACACGGGTGAGCCTCCTAGAGTGAGTCACACACAGCAACTAAGCAAGCAGATATTTATACATACTCTAGGGAGGATCTTCGGGAGCATGGGTAAGATATACGTTTTGTTTCAACATTCCAAGCATGGCACGGTGCCCCTCAATCTCTTATCTTCTCGTAAACCACTTCCAACAGTCACCAGTTTATCTCCTTTATCTCCCTTCCTACAAAAAAACAGTCCTCCGGGTTTTTCGTAAATCTGCATTCCTCGGATATCTCATTGACACCGAAAAGGGGCAAACCGACACCGAACCGCTGCCCGGAATGCGGCACTTTGTTGCATAGGCCGTTCAGCAGCTGAACGTTCTTAAACATTATAGCAGCATGTAGGCATAGCAAAGCTTTGTAAAATCAAATTTTCATTCCACAGTGCTTACCCTGAATTGATGCAGTAAAAGCTACCCAGATGCATTAAAGGGCGGATGATTGCAACGAGCTTAAAAAAGACCAGTCACTTTGGACTAAAGTCTCAGATAGAAGAGTAAATGTAAAGATGTTATTGTTTCATGTCAGAATGACACTGAAATTATGTGCGATGAAAATGATCTGTCAGCTGTAGCCCTTCACATCATCATTGAGATGTTCTGTTTGCTGAGAATGGAAAAGGTAAGACAGAAAGCCAGTTTCTTTCCCCTTTTGCGAACAGCAGGATATATTTTGCTAATTTTCTCTAAAATACTTAGCGCAATGCTCCCGGACACTTACGGAGAAACGACGTGAGGGCTCAGCAGCTCCGCTAACTGCGGCGGCGAGCCGAAGGTCCGACTCATACTTCCCGCTTTCTTTTCTCTCTTTTCTCTCCCCCGCAGCCTCCGCATCCATCAATATAAGAGGTCAACACTGATCTCCCATCCACCTCTATTCAAAGATAAATAGCCATAATAAACCCTTTCCAGGAGTAATACTGTAAAAAATTAAATGTAATTAATGTATTTATTTGTAATTTAACTTTGAGCGGCATACCTTTCCAGCATCTGGGGCTCTAGCTGCGGTTCCTCACCTGGATGGCGCCCTCGGTACCTCACCTCCCAGTTCCAGCCCCACTGATCTCAGTGTCCTCAAGATATGGACGTCACTCCTGGAGATAATAAACTTAACGTAGAGACGTAATTAAGATCTTCCATCCCTGCGAGGGGAGGAGGGTGGCTTTTAAAATTAAATTTTGCTTTGTTCCACCTAGACTCTGTAATTGCGTTTCGTACGTGCGCATTAAAAGCACATTTACCTGTACAGTAACGATCATTCTTATCACGCAATTTCCGACTGATCCGCGTCCGCTGAAAAACACCGCAGAGACAACGTGACGAAAACTGGGATTAAAAAGAAATAAAGGGGCTCCCGAGTGGCTCGTCCACTAAAGGTATTTATTCCAAGTGTTGAAAAAGCTCATTCACGCCCATAAAGGACATGAGGCATGAAAATGGCAGGAATCACCAGCACCGTCTTACAGATAAGTGCTGCCTGTTTGCAGTGTATCTGAATATCAGAGACCTATTAGGGCAGTAAAAGGAAGGAAGTTGCCCACTGGGACTGGAAACTGTTTCAGTTGTCAAAAATGAAAGCTGAAAAGTGAAGGCACAAACAAATATCACAAAATATTGTAATTTCACATTTAAGTTCTGTGACTCATTGTGTGACTCATGTTCATAAGCCTGTGCAACTGGAAGAATGAAATCATTACCGTGTTTACACTGTAATCTGTCCTAGTATGCGTTTATATTCAGACATTTCTTTCTGGATTTAAAGTTGACGTTTATTCTGTTAATAAAATATTGAACACATTGTTTGATGCCATTAAAAATACATAATTTATCAGTTCGACTGCAGCTGCTGTGTGTTTTCCGGTTCGCTACCGGTGTTCAGCGCTCTAATAAGCGGCGATGAAGTTTCATACAGCTGATGTTTGTTTGACGCTCTAATGATAAAATATGACCACGGAGTTTCCACATTGTGCGTGGGTGTAATTACAACAGCTTTTCAGAATCAGTTAAAAAAAAAAAAAAAAAAAAAAACTTAAGTTTTACATACGTATGTATTTTAAACTCAAATAATTCTCGAGATCGAAGAATGGAAAGTGAATTTTGTGACAATGCAATTGTTAAAATGCATGGGCTTGTTTATTTTATACGTTTTTAAATTCCTAAGTTGTATGGACGTCAGCGCATCCTAATTTCCACCTCCTACTGGAGAAATCCAGTTCTGGGTTTAGTTTGGACTAAGGATGTCTACCATGTGGCCTGAGGGCTGCATGTGACCCACAAAGCAATTCATAAAATGACTAACATACACTGTACCTACCATAAACACTATAAATTGTATTGCATCACATGAGACCGTGATAGTGAGACACATACTGCATCTAAATGAAATCCTTTTTCAGTCTAAACATTTAAGACTCAGTATGTCACCGTAGTTTTAACCATATTTCTGCACTTGGACCAGCTAACAATAATAATTGTGATACCTGTCCAGTAAAGGTTGGACACCCTGGTCTCGTGCCTCAAACCTACAACCTCCTGTCCTCCCCCCTGCAGCCAGTACACGTGTGCGGTAATAACAAACCGGTGACCGATTTGGACGGTCCTGGAATGACACGGTGAAGGACGTGTGTCTGTTAACACAAGCGAAAGTGCGTTGCTGCGGATGCTTAGTGCCCACACGCGTTAAGTGTGCGCAGAATGACAATTCCAGGCAGACGACCCGAGAGCAGAGCCCTGCTTTCCCAGGACTCAGACATAAAAAATGTATTATCGATGTGAACGATGGGAACTGAGCTCCATTAGCTGAAGCCCAGCCCTTCCTAAGCTGTGGCGAAGCAGGCCGGGCGGCGTCGAGGCGCCATTCGCAGCACGGGGGGCGAATCCGGCTTGGACCGTGACCTCACCGTCCTGGAGCTGGTGGCCCTCGCACCTCGATGACCGTCAAATGCGGCAGATCAAAGGTGCTTAGCGCCTGTCTGGAAGCGTTTGCCACCTGTCCGCTCTGCGTGTGGTTCGAGTCATCGCCGGGAGGTGCCCTACCGGAAGAAGGCGAGTCTGAAACCCAAAGTTCACACACACACAGATTTTCAGAACCGCATGTCCCATACGGGGTTGTGGGGAGCCAGAGCCTAACCCAGCAACTCAGGGCATAAGGCCAGAGGGGGAGGGGACACACCCAGGACGGGACGCCAGTCCGTCACAAGGCACCCCAAGCGGGACTCGAACCCCAGACCCACTGGAGAGCAGGACTGTGGTCCACCGCACCCCCACCCGAAGTTCATTTAATGTTAAATATTTTTTATGCTATTATTTATTGTTTTGGTGCTCAGGGATCAGTGAATTGTTACCGTAAACTCTTATGGAAGGCTGTAACAAGAATGTTTTGGGTTTAGAGCTGTATTTAACCCTGAAGTAACGCACTCTTATTAACGGAACTGAAAACATACATTATTATTCTGTAATGTATTTTAGAGCCCTCAGTTTCACCTCCCGCTCACGTCTCATTCGCAAATACAAAACGCACACAAAAAAACATTACTTTAATCTGCCTGTAACACAATGAAAGGCCCTGTTTGAACATCACGGATTTTTTAAGGTAAGAAAAAAAGAGGAGGGCATAAGATTAAAGAGCTTTGCATTAAACTGGATCAATAATTTGGCGTGACACCCTCCTGCAACATTCGCCAAAGCCCCTGCTGTCAGTGCCGCACGGGAGGTGCCTGTGTGTCGGCGCAGCGCTGAAGGCGGATGTGCCGCCATAGCCTGACAGGACCTGGGATCCGCGCTGGATTTCTGCTCTTAGCAACCGAGCTCCGCATAAACAGCAGCCGAACACGCGCTAGCGTCTGGAACACAAAGGGCCAGCAGGTGGCGCACTGGTTAGAACCACCTCCTTGCAATTGGAACGACCAGGTCTGAAACCCCTTTCTCTCTGTGTTACCCTTGATGAAAGAAGTTCTGAACTGATACGGTAAAAATTACCCTGTTGTATAAATGGGTAAATCAGTGTAAGCAGCTTAGTGTACAAACCTACGGTACGCCGCTTTGGGGGAAAAGGGACTAAGCTAAACTAATACATAAAAAAGGCTCCATTCATCAGCTGAATGGCTTCTGCGGCACTCTCCACTGCTGATGATCAGCATTAGAAAGTTTTTTTTTTTTGCATTTGAAACTTCTCGCGTTTGAGGTCAGGCCCCAGTTCAGCGGTGAGGCTTGGGTTGGGGGTCACGCCCACATTTCCCGCTCGAACCGGAGCGGCGCGGCTCCTTCCCCGCGCTGCTCAGAACCAAAGGACAATTTTCTGGACCGCAGCCTGCATAATAAGCGGCGAACAGCGCGAAGCCCCTCATAACCCCGGCGGATCTCCAGCGTGGCTCGCCTCAAGACAAGAAAGGGCTGTTGTGTTGCCAAGGTGAACATCTCCGAGCAGAGCCCGCGACGTGCGGCCCGTGGCCCGTGGTATCTTTCAGTCGACCTCTGCGCTGGTTCATGCGATAGCGAGCTATGAGAATCTCATTACTCTCCATTCGGCAAGCGCTTATTAAGTTTAAACACAATGCAGAACCTTCTCTTCTTGGTTATTATTGCTTACCCAGAGCCACGGTTATATTCGTGCGGCTCGCCCCAGACACGAGCATTGGCTTTAGCGCTGGAGCACCTTTAGCAGCTGAAGCCACAAGGCAGAATCCAACACTTATACAGAGTGGTTCATATCAGAGATGGAGGGATTTCAGAATATCATTTTTACTTGTAATTTTCACCTCAAGAAATCTGAAATGCTTGCTTTAATAGAATAAATGCAGGGAAATTGCACAGTACGTCTGCTGTCTCCCGTGGCCAACTTCATTGCCACCGGGACAAAGTACGAATGAATCGGTCCTGATGCAGGTAATACTTTGGTAAACTACCACGCAAAGACCCTTCTTTTCTTGAGTCTTTCTCAGGCTGGGTGGAAAAGTCGAGCTGGGGTGTTGGAGACAGTCGTGGCACATTATCATTATTGTTAATGTCGGCTTTGTACAGCAAGCTACTTACACTGATTTACCCCTTTCGCTTTGGAGAAAAAGCATCTGAATAAATGTAGAGTTAGGTGATTTACTGTATCAGTTTAGGGTAAGTACCTTCTTCAAGGGGTGTTACTGCAAACGTAGCGATTCGAACCAATGACCTTGGATTGCATCATGAGAGCCTGGTCCACCACATGATCTGCCGCCCTGGTCGTAATGGAAAGGGTAATTATAGGTAGAGTGGCTGCTGCCCGAAGAATCGTGGAAAAGTCAACTGTGGAAAGGAAAAAGGTGAAGGACAGTGAGGTCAAGGGGGCTGATGGGAGAAAAGTGGAGGTGGGGAATGATGGAACACAGTACAGTAAGGGTGATGAGATACCCCCATTTCCTGACCTTCCATCTCTTTCACCAGGAGCGGCTCCGAGTTCCACCCTTCAGACACGAGCAGTTAAAGCATGAACCCGAAATGACAGGCATCTGCGAAAGCAAAATAAAAATATGTCTGGACAGTTTTCAATTTTTGCACCGCTCGCCGATCCACACTTGTACAAAGCAATATTGCGGAGGTTCAGTTTACTGCCAGTATTGTTCCTGCTTAGTTTTCATTTTATCACAGTGTTTTACCCTGAAGTTACAAGGCTGGTAAAGTCTCGCATCAGAATACAAAACAGCATTAAACACGTTCTCGCTTCTGCCAAATGAAGATTACTTTTTCATATGTAGCATGTTTAGCTGTAATGGAAATGACAGCAGTTGCTTGATCATTAGGAAGACTGGGGAAAAAATGTACAATTTATTCACCGCAGACACAAACGAAGGAATCGGCTGCACAGAGCACAGCTTCAAACAGATAGAAATGAATCATTTGTGGGAGAGAAGGAAAGAGGACCGTATGAAGAGAGCAGCACGGATGTACAGGTTGGATATTGAAATACGAAAACGTGTGAGTAATAAGGAGACAATGCCCAGCTACATCGTTATCTATCTGTCAATAACTGCTTGTCCAGCACAGGGTTGAGGTGGTCCAGGGCCAGTGGTGGAAGCATAGGGTGTGAGGCAAGGTACATCCTGGACAGGACACCAGTCCATCGCAGAGCAATCTCACACACGCTCACAGACACACATACATGCTAGTGGCAATTTACAGTGACCAATCCACCTGAAACATATCTTTGGAGCGTGGGAAGAAACCAGAGCACCCAAAGGAAACTCATGCGAACAAGAAGAAAACTCCGCACATAACGAGCAGGATTTGAACCCACATCTGAGCTGTGAGGTGCCATCCAGACTGGATTTTTCCCTGCTGATATGGATGTTAAATACTAGACTGGAGCTGTTGAGAATCAATATCTGTATACATCCTGTCAAATATGTAATGTATTAACGAACGAGTCTATATTTCTAAAACAGTTCCTCATATTTTCAAATACAGCTGAAACTATTTTAGTGTCTAATGAAAGAAATATTTGCTTCCTTATGCAATTATTCCATCCTTGTCCTGTTCCCGGTAGATGTACTGCACTGCTCTGTGACCAAGATGGTATGATCATGTGTGTTCCCACACAGCAGCAATGTCGACCGGCGTATACCGGCAGCTCCTTAACCGTCCCTGGTGAGATCAGCTGGAATTCAGCCATTTTTGTAAAAGCCAACATGACAGGTGTCTATCTACCCTGAAAAGTAAACATAACAACCAGGATGCACTAGTTTCACAGAGAGACTCTGGAAAGGCACCGGCTTTCAGTGACCAGCATTGTGAACACGCAAGTTAAACCTTCAAACACAGATTAATATCTGAACAGGATCCTAATGGGAGATGTGAAAAAGTAAGAGACAGCACTGTTTCTTTTTCAAAAAAAAAAATCGATAGCCAGCACATCATCATTAGACCTCGAGATATTGGATGCTTTGTGGCTCTGAAAGCCTTTTCTGGATGTGATGAGCTGACAGGGAGGTGGGTATAGATACCCGAGGTGTCCAAAGAAAGAAATCATTTGGTCGGCTCGGTTCATTAAATGCAGAAAACAGAAACATTGTTTTTTCATTCTTGTTTAGAAACCATCAGCTCAAGACAACAGATTCCAAGTGTACTCGCTCTAACCTCATGGGACAGACGTAATATTAGTTTACCCTCGGACCGCTCCGTCAGTTTGGAAATATGGAGTCTCTGATGTCATACTGCAGATACAAATATGATGAGTCTTCCTCCTTGTAGCCCTGGTAACTATGGATTATTAACAGAACAGCCCTGTGTGTCAAACTTCATTTCTGGAGGCCACATGTTCTCTGGTTTACATTGAAATTCATCACTGGCACAACAGCTCCAATAAACAGTGCAGCGTCTCCCATTTTCACCAGTGTGTTTCTAACACAATATTGAAATGATGGAATTTCCTTGAACAACTGTGAAATAGCTGCAGTCTTCGAGTATATTTCATTATACTTAAAGAAAAAAAGTCCAAAGTACCAAATCACTGAGCTTAATTTAATAATTAATGGAGGAGTTTGGAGCGGAAACCTCATCACACATGGACTGCCAGAAATTGATTTTGACGCTGTTGCTCTAAGCCCTTTTTTGTTATAACCTGCATAATACAGTATTTTCTTTTTCAATTACCGTGTTGTAGAGAATAATTTCCACTTTGTTCCCTAACCTGCGCATAACTGTGTTTGTTACATCCTACCGCAGCACTCACAGGTAAAGCATCTGTTGTCCCCCAGTTTTGAGGGAAAGAAGATTGTCCTGTGTTTTGGCGTCTGCGTGTCACGTCCCTGTAATGAAGGAGTAACAGAGTGCAGTTCATCTTGATTTATTTCCCATTAGACTTTTGCTTCCATGTTTCTTCATTTGGCTGAATAATGTGGTGCCCAGAGCCAGAGAGCTGTTAGAAATAGTGGGCGTCGCTGATTTAGTTAATTATCTCTGCAGTGCAGATGGAGCCTGGCAGTCCTCCTTCCACCCCCTGCATCCATGATCACTTTTCAGTCGAGAAAGAACCTCCCCTGCACTGCACTGGGGAGTGCCTCTCCACCCAGCACCACACACAGGAGTGTAAACACACCCAACACCGCAGTATGGAGAGTCACTCAACCTAATACCACAGAGATGAGTGTCACCACACATAGCACCAGATTGGGGTGGGGGGGTCACCCCTTTGACTGCCAACCAGCACCTGACAGAAAACCACAGAGAGGTTTGTCACCCCACCCAACATCAATTAGAGGCCTAGTGGGGGTCACCTTACATAACCCCATAGAGAGGAGGGTCATCCCACTCAATGCTGCCCAAGACCATAAAAAGGAGGGTCATCCCACTCAGTGCTGTCCAAAACCAGAGACTGAATGCTACACAACAGCGAAAAGGCGTCACTGCACACAGCACTAAAGAGATGCGGTTCACCCCATTCAATGCCAGCCAACACTATCGACAACAATACACCCCAGCCAGACCCCTTGGCTCGTCTACTTCTGCTCGCTTGGTGGTCCCGCGCACGAAAAGTAAAGCACGGAGGTTCTCAGTTCTGGCTCCGTTGTGGCGGAATAACCTTCCCCACTCACTCAGAACTGCAGAAACTCTGTCTACATTCAAGAAGGGTCTGAAAACTCATCTTTTCCGGACCCATTTCGCCCAAGATCTCTCCAGCTCATGTACGGTGTAAATGTTCACACACTGTAACTTCATGAGCATCCCCAGATACAGCCTTTATTCAGCCACTACTTTGGCATTGTATTTGCTTGCTTGTGTATCTTATAATATTTAAAAAAAAAAAAAAAAAATTGGTAGGTGGGTATCAAGATTTGTCTATCCTGTGTTTTATACACCTACTTGAACGATGAACCTCGGTGCAGCAAGTGGTAAGTAACAAACTAGGCTTGCTTGAGACTTTAATGTCTGCATCTATGTCTCCTTCTCTTAATGTAATGCGTAAATTGTACTTTTGCTGAGATGTATGTCGCTTTGGACAAAAGCGTCTGCTAAATGAATAAATGTAAATGTAAACAATTACCACATCCAGCACTTTAGAGATAAGTGTAACCGCACTTAACACCATAGAGAGTGTCACCGCACTCAACATCAGAGACAGACTGGACTGTCTTCTGAAGAGCCCTGGACAACGGCAGAAAGACAGAAAAGTCACACTGATCACATTTAAGCATGGTCATATAAAACGGTAATACTGTCTCAAGGTGTTCGGCTAAACATCCCTCTGTTCAGGCCACTTTATTAGTCCAGGACTCTGCTCAAAAAGGCAGAGGCTCATGAATTAAGGAGATCTGAGTCTTTTCTGTGCAAATTTTCTGCTGTGGCATAATTCAGTGTGACCTTAGAGGGAATGATTCTATTTGTGAATCTGTTTTTTGAAACTGCTCATCCAGGTGAGGATCGTAGGTGAAAATGGGAAATTTCTAGTGCCACAGAAGCGTGCAAGTCTGCCTTGTGTGAGAGGTCACAAGAGAGAAGTTGCTTTTTGAATAGGCCCCCTCCAAACCATTTCAGCTCTTCCTGTCTTCATTTCACTTCATAAATAACTTTAACTTTGTATCTGCAAAAAGTGACAAGGGCATACACAGCATGCTTGCATTTTTCTAGTATGGGAAGAATACATTCAAATTTCGCAACACTTCTACATATTCACTGCAAGCTCTGCGACCACTGACTGATGCCATTGCCACATTTACCACTGTCGTGCTTTTAAAGCACAAACATTTTCACATTTAAAACCCAAACTTGTCAATTTTTACTGATTTCCTTCCAGATGGGAAAGTTATGCAGCTACAAAAAACTCTGCACATTAACTGTAAAGATCAAAACTGCCATAATTAAAATGAAGTATGCATGCAACTTTAAATTCGAAATTATTCCGTTGCATCCCACATAAAACATAGAGGTTCCCATGAACATTTAACATATGAATGAGATCACATTGCCAGTGAAGTGCTCTTTACGCTCTATTGTCTATGCCAGTTTGAAAGCTGTTGGGGAACCATTTGGCGGGGAGAAAAAGCTTTTTGATGAGTGAACTGATATGGGCAAATCTGCTCATTGCTTTTCAAAGAGCGGTTTAAGCAAAACTTAAAAACTGATTGTAATCATATTCCTTTGGGGTCAAAACTGGAGGATCAAGCAGTACAAAGTACTGGAGCAAACAAATTTGTAAGACAGACTGTACCCATAACATTAAAGACAGCTTCATATTTACAGTCATTACACACACAGTTTCAGAACCACTTGTCCCCTACCGGGTCACGGGGAACCGGAGCCTACCCAGTAACACAGGGCATAAGACCAGAGGGGGAGGGGACACACCCAGGACAGGACACCAGTCCATTACAAGGCACCCCAAGCGGGACTCAAACCCAAGACCCACCGGAGAGGAGGACTGTGGTCCAACCCACTGCACCACAGTCATCACACACACACACACATTTTCAGAACCGCTTGTCCCATACGGGGTCACGGGGAACCGGAGCCTACCCGGCAACACAGGGCGTAAGGCCGGAGGGGGAGGGGACACACCCAGGACGGGACGCCAGTCCGTCGCAAGGTACCCCAAGCGGGACTCGAACCCCAGACCCACCAAAGAGCAGGACTGCGGCCCAACCCACTGCGCCACCGCACCCCCACAGTCATCACACACACACACACACACACATTTTCAGAACCGCTTGTCCCTTACGGGGTCACGGGGAACCGGAGCCAACCCGGTAACACAGGGCGTAAGGCCGGAGGGGGAAGGGGACACACCCAGGACGGGACGCCAGTCCGTCACAAGGCACCCCAAGCGGGACTCGAACCCCAAACCCACCGGAGAGCAGGACTGTGGTCCAACCCACTGCGCCACCGCACCCCCACAGTCATCACATTTATGTTAATTCATTTAGCTGAGGTTCTTCTCCAAAGCAACTTTCAATGTTAAGTTACTGGCAATTCTTTACCCATTTATACAGTTGTTTAGTTTTACTGAAACAATTTAGGGTGAGTACCTTGTTCAAGGGTACTACAGCAGTAGGAGAGATTCAGATCCAAAGGCAGCAACTTGAACCCGTACACCGTCAGCTGCTCGTACTAATGCAACGTGTAAGACAAGACAAGTCGTGGCCCTCTCCAGGACAAGCAAAAAGAAACTGAGTGCCTGAAAATTAAGAAAAATTACAGATTATGGAAAGATTATTACAGTGCTTCCGTAGGAGAAAATTTCAAAGATTGACCAGTGTGTTAGAGTTTAAACAGCAAAAGTGTTTACTTGGTGATGTAACTATTAACAATAAAGTATTTTATAGAAATATACCTTTACCTGAGTGTTTCCCTGAGTAAATTCCCACCTCAGCAATATTTCTTGTTCAAATACACAGTGGAAAATTTCATGTTCAGCCTATGATCCATCTGTGCATTTGCTCAGTGTGTACTTGTTTCTGATTCACTGGCAAACCTTTGCCTTTAGAAACCCAAAAATAAAAAGCTTTTTGCATGCTCACTGACATGGACACAGGATGCAGTGGCAAATCAGAAAAAAAAAAAATTGCTGCATTACAAGTGTATAATGAAGTGGTTCCACATTCAAAGCCCTGCGACTCAATTCTTTGTCACTCATAGCATATCTAGAAGTATGTACCCAAAATCAGAAAAGCATCCTTTTTCCAAGTAGCAGTGTCACCATCCATCTCTAGCCACTCTTCGTCTTGCTGCCACCCCAAAGGCCAAGTGTCAACACGTAATAATTTGAACGGCTGACTCGTGACATTTACAGAGAATTAGGTAAATACTGCGGTCCTCTCTTTCCTTTTCATTAGCATTTCATCAAGGGCTTTCAAGGATCAGTCGGTACTAAATTGTTTGCAAGTCATCATGCGAGCAATTCAAGGTCCTTTTAATCGGGTGTCTGCTCTGGATTGCCTTATTTCCCCCAGCACTTCGGAAAGATTTTCACATTTTTGCCCGCTTAAGTCCCACAAGCTTTCAAATATAGACGAAAAATCAGTTCAGACGTATAATAACAAACGTTACGCCCTGACGACTGCAAAGCAGAAAGCAAGCCTTCCGTGCTAACGAAGCTCAAGCGGGGATGGCTGTTCATACGTAATGTTTATGTTGCCGGGCCCGATTTACTGCGAGCTTCTCCATTATTCTACATTTACCTGTGAATCCCTAGAATAAGTGATCAGCCCTTGCTCGTTCTGATTAGCACGCGAGCTAGCACAAGCTAACAGCCCTGAATGCTAACTCTGAGACTGTCTAAAGATACGGCCCTACTCTTTAACAGACACGCTCACACACGTTTTAATGTTTCGGAGCGATTTCGTGTGATTAAGCTAAGCATGTCAAGTACTTTTTGGCAGGACAATTTTGCCGTTTGCACCGAACCGCCTGCCACTGTGCACTGCGAGGAGCCCCATCAATGGCATTTTCCATAAACGAAACAACATAGCGCCGCTGTTCAGCTCGAGAGCACCGTCATTAGGCTTTGGTCACGTCTTGTTTCTTTTTGCCAGATGCAGAAGAGAAACTCATACTAAGTGTTGGGAGACAGAAGTGCTTATAGATGAAACCATGGCATGAGCATGATTATATAAAACAAACCTCGTATGCGTAAGAGTGAGGGACCTGGGAATAAAGTCGGGCTGACAGCCGGAATTCAGAAATGCATTCACTGTTGCCAGCATATTAATTTCTGTTCAGTTATACCCACTGATTCTTTAGTTGTACATTCTTTAACCCTGAAAGCACACACACACATTGGCCAAAACCACTTGTCCCAAGCGGGGTCGTGGCGAGCCGGAGCCTAACCCGGCAACGCAGGGTGTAGGGCTGGAGGGGGAGGGGACACACCCAGGACAGGACGCCAGCCCGTTGCAAGGCACCCCGAGCGGGACTCGAACCCCAGACCCGCCAGAGAGCAGGATCCGGCCCCACGGCCCCAACCCTGAAAGCAAGTAATGTGAAAATTAAGTCTGCTCCACTTGTATATTTCTCATCACAATGGGTTTTCGGCATGCCTCAAATGGTTCTACTACTGCAAAATTTAATGTAAATCAGTTGTAAGAACTGACTTTAATATGTTGACGTTGGCAGCTGTCAATTCCCGAATTCCTGATGTTTTAGTTGGCCAGAGAAATACTTTGACCATTAGTAACATACAGTATAAAATAACATTTTAGAACCGATGAGTCAGATTATGAATCACACAAAAAGCTATGTAGAAAACAAAAGATGGTGCCTCAGACATACGGATGAAAAAGTTAGCGATAGAAAAAAACTGGCAAAGAGGTATTTAGCTAAGGATGAAAAAAGTGCAGATTTTATATTTATATGAACAAAGCATCAGCTCTGGATGAGTCAGAGGCTGAGTTAATGACTTGGATTAGAAGACACAGATCCGAACGAATCTGCCGCCAAGGAAAAGCTTGCAGACACCAGCCTTGGGTTCAAAGACGGGAACTAAAGGAGTGATTAGCGCTTATTACAGCACCAATGATACCGACTCTCCCATGGTTCCATGCAGACAGATACATAACGGACTATGAGGAGGACAGAAAGGCAATTAGGGCGAATGAAATTCCCTTATTGTATTGGTTGTACCTGATTAGCCACCTTTACCCCCCAAACCCCCCCCACCCCATGCCCAGCTCACTGGCACAGAGTTATGAATCTCTTTGTTGTCTGCTGCCTCCTCGGCAATCTTTTCTTCCTCTCCCCTCGACATTGGTATTCTGGGCGCACCTCGTTGCAGCAACCGCATGGAGAGACGGACCGCAGCAGAATCGATTGGCAGGACGCTTCCTACACCGCGTTAATTAGGGCCAGTGGTCGTGAAGAACAGCGCTAGGAAACGCACACTGCCTGTGCAAACACTGCACTTCATCATTCAGTCCTGTATTTGCTCTCCTGATGAAGGAAACTGCTCAGTTGTGGAAGAAAGGCTCGGTAATGTTGGCAATTGTGCTGCAATAACACCAGTTGGCACTTAGGAAAACTTGCAAAGGACTTGAAAATATCATTTTGAAAATACTTGCAAAAAAGTACATCACAAATATTTTAGAAGAATGCTTCCTTAATATTGAGAAGACAAACATGCAAAACAATGTCCATAAGAAAATCTCCCGACCAGGTTCTTTATTAATTACACTCCTGATTTCTCCTGTTGGCTATTGAATTGAGGCTTTATTGATGAAGTGTAATAATATGTTTTTATTTATTTTAATGGTGACCAGACAAGGGGGTGCGGTGGCGCAGTGGGTTGGACCGCAGTCCTGCTCTCTGGTGGGTCTGGGGTTCGAGTCCCGCTTGGGGTGCCTTGCGACGGACTGGCGTCCCGTCCTGGGTGTGTCCCCTTCCCCCTCCGGCCTTACGCCCTGTGTTGCCGGGTAGGCTCCGGTTCCCCGTGACCCCGTAAGGGACAAGCGGTTCTGAAAATGTGTGTGTGTGTGTGTGGTGACCAGACAACACAGGTTTGTCACAAAACAATGGAAATGCCAAAGGTTAAAAATATAATTTTTACCTGGACACATGTTATGATTCAGTTTTAATGAGGTTATTGAGTGAAACAACTATTTCCTGTCTCAACTTTTTTGTTCCAAAATGGATTTTATGCAGCTATAATAATGAATTGGCCCATGGGGAAAAACAAAAATGAACAGGTAACATTTATATGAAGCAATCGTTTTGCATAAATGAGAAATAACCTTGTATCTTTGAGGAGGAATGTTTATGAAAGATGAAATTATTTTTCTGGCATTGATGAAAATCAAGCAGAGCAATTTTTTTTCTTTTAAATATTCATCCAGTTCTGGGAAGGTCAAAATTCTCAAAAGCAAGGTAATTAAATATCAAATCTATCGAATAAAAATACTTCTGAAGTATCGGTATATCCTTATCCTTACCGATGTTGCAAGATAACCCATTTACAGCCTAGGAAATACTCTGATGGGTTTAATATCTGATGACTGCATGCAATCTGAATCTTGGTGCCTGAATAATGACAGTTGTCTTCTAGAAACCATGAGAAGTTAGTTTGAGCTTTTGTTTGTTTTCTTCCTCGAACGCACCTCTGCACTACTCTATGTCTTTTGTCCAAAGGTATCCCGGGGGGGACTAAATCACTTTGTTCGACAGCAGGTACGAGGGCTCCAGCAGACCAAGCTAAGATGGAAGCTACACAAAGAACAATACAAGCCTAATATATCCAGCTCTAATGTTACCCCTTTTTGCTCTGTTCCCTAAATTTGGATTTATGTTCCATAACAATGTTGCATTGTTTTCATAGTCATATCATTTCTGTGAAAGCAGAACAGATAATAATTGCTTCATAAAGATGAAGACAGAAGAAGTCAGACGAACAGAATAAAGTCAGCTTGGTTGCAGAAGTGATGCTACCCGAGGATTCATTCTGGCCGAAGGGAGTGATTTGGACACTGCAAAATATAGCAGAGCTTGATGCACAAGGTTACATTCCTCGGCTTTGACTCTGTTGAGGTGATCCCGCCTGGCTATCTGGACGGCTTTGTTGATCCACCTATTAGGACACTGTGCTCAGACAAGAGAGCAGGAGACAGAGTGGGGTGGGATGCCTTGAATCGTTGATGGAACCATTAAGGTTTATGGGCATTTTAGGTTCTAGCTTTATGGTGTTAGAGATGGTCTAAAATCATTCTGAAGAAAATCTTTTCTGGAGAGCGAGATGAGGCACTGTGAAATCTCAGACAACGGACACTTAATACCACCAATCTTAGCTGTTTAAATGGAGCCTTTTCAAACAATGGAATTGCACCATTTTTCAAGCTCCCACTGTCTAAGAGCCCTCCATCAGCTTAAGGAGAAGTATCTACACCACATCCTCCTTCACAGGTCAGCCACGACACCATCAGGCCGATCCGGGTCGTGGCACTCGCTTTCATCTGCGACTCTTCTCTGCGGTACTGGGGTTCATTCGGACCCCAACCACCTTTGTTCCCATTCGCTCCTTTTCTTTACACTGGAACCGAGTTTGCTTTGCGGCACAATGCTGGCTGGATGGTGGCATGGATCTGGGCCCATCGACTACTCAATATTTTAGCAGGTCCTGCCTGTGTCGGAGCGACAAAGGCGAGAAGAAATTATTCATCACGGCACTCGCAAGTTTTAATAACAGACTTAAAAGGGTATCGTCTCTGCTGTCATACACAGCTGAACCCTCGGTGTGATCGCTTTGAGTCTTACTAGCCTTCAGAATGAAAAGCAGGGGAGTGAGGCTGAAACCCACACAATATACCGAGGGTCTGACGGAGCGCTGCAAAAACAGTTAAAAGGAAAAGCTGAAAGAAAAAGGCAGCTCGCCAAAAAAAAAAAAAAAAAAAAAACCTAAACAAAGTAAAAAAAAAAACTGTATCAGATGCAAAATAGGACCCAGGGGCGCGATAAAGAAAAAAATAATACTGCAGCAGAAGAAAACCCGACATTTTCTAGCAAGAAAATATTGCCTAACACAGAAAATATACAACAAATTATAAACTAATATAAAAAGTAAGAAAATATGCTTTTCTAAATAAGTCTTGTAAACATGCTATAATGATGCCTGCACATTTATAGCGTGAGTACTACTTACACTGCATCTACTACTACTAATGATGATGATAACAGTGATGATAATGATAATGTCATTTTTTTTATAGCCTGGCTATAGGCATTTGTGACGGCAGAATGAGACGGAAAGACAAACGGTCTGCTGATTCCATGCGGTAAAGACGATGCTAAAGTGTGTTCTGGAAACAAAATCCACCAGGGGTCCCCTGAGCTTATTTCTCCAGCATTGTGGAAAATTGGAAGCGAAGGGGCATTTAGCCAACAGTGAGTGTCGAAGGGAAGGGGCATCTGTAACGTTTAGGGTTCAGCTGACCTTTCGCTGACATTGCAGCAGCACTTAGCCAACGCACATACCTGGAACAGAGTGCTGAGTTACAGCTCTTGAGCTTCCCAAAGCAGCCTGACCCGTGAGACCCGTAAGACACATCATCATCCTGTTTGTTTTAGGTTTAAGTGGCCAGAAAAGGGGATTTGCTGCCATGATGAACATGGCAGAAAGTGCCAAGCACATTCCGGAGCCTCCATTTGGACCGGCGCCATCAGTAATAGCATCCAATTCACCTCTTTCTCCGAGTCACTTCCAGCTTATTTACAGCATCCCCGAGACGGCAAAAAGCCTTTCTGGTAACTCATTCTGTGAATCACTGACTCCAGCTCTTTACACACCAATGAGTGGCTATTCCTTTTTGGCTTTTTGCAGTGTGGTTACAAATCTGGCCAAAAGAACCCAAAACTGGCCAAGGTTCGCAATCCCAAAGCTAGACTGTCTAAATTGCAGCACATATTGAAATGCATTTTTTTTTTTAAATATACATTACAATTCTGTTACGTACCTGACCTATCGGTCTTGGCTCTGCTCTTGAGCAAATTCTGTGGAAAGCTCATGAGAAGTTCAACAATGCATGGGAGCCGAAAATAAAATACACTGCAAAAGAATAAGACCAGTACGTTCAGGTCACAGTCTTCATAAGCGGTTACTGGAGTTCAGAAGAGACACTGGATCAGTGACAAACACATCAGGGTTACATTCAACAGACAGCACTAATTTTTGGGTCCAGCAGGGTTAGGTGTTTTGTGTATCCAGTTATGTTGTGCTTACTGTAAAACGATATTATTCTGAAGGGATCCTCCAATTTCTACTGGAGCAGTAATACAAAGAGATGTATGTGTGTTACATGACGTCGGTGGTGGATGGTCCAGTATCGGATTGGATCTGTTAACTCTACTGCAATCAAATATCGGAGCATGTTTATGCTTAAAACTGCCCAATTTCCACATGGTCGGAAATTCAATTTATGCGCTAAAGAGAAAAAGTCACACAGGTTGAGAGTTAAAATGTCAAAGTAAAACTTGGCTAGTTGTGCTTGTTACATTGCAGGCCTAAGGAAGCACCTTGACTTGTTATGTAAAGGCATTTTAAGGTGATGTAAGGCAATATTTGCTTGGGAAAAAGATTAGTGTGTGTTTGATGTGTAAATCAGAGGAAACCATTGCGGTAAAGCCAGAGTAATTAATAAAGATCGAAGCAATTTGTTCATAGTCGGAGGAGTAGACTGCAGGCCGTGGGAGGAAGGTTTACAGAACTGAAATCAGCCACAGTGGTTAATATTAGTCTTTTTCTCAGCTTGTGCTGGTCAGTCTGGGAACAAGCCTTTGAATGCACGATGTCCAAATGGCTGCAGTAATGAAGCCTGTAAAAGCAAACATTAATGGGGCAACATGCTCCTTGGTTTGAGCAGAAAAAGTTTGTCTGGCCTTTGCTTGGAAATTGCATTTGGAATTTAGACAGACTTTGAACATTAAAGGAACATTATTGTATACTATGCCTGTCAAAAGAATACAAGGCACTGGCAGTCATTCTTCACAAGACTCGTACGCCGAAGGGGAAAAAAGCACAGAGGAATATGCACAAACAGAATTTAAGGCATTACAATAACAACGGCACATAAACAATTTTAAACCCCTGTTGGTGAAAAGGTGATGGAAAGAGAAAGTAAAGACATCCTGCCGTTCCAAATCACTTTAATGAATTGGACGTCTTTAATCGCAAGCTGACCAAGAAGCTTTTAGCTTTTAGAGGCCTTTTCTGAAAGCCAAGGCAAAATAATTTACTACCCCAGCAATACATGATTGGAGTCCATAATTACACCAGAACAAGCCTCTTCTGCTCAAAAAATGCCATTTAGTTTTCAGGGTAAACATGTTTTTTCAAAAGCTTTTAATGTAACAATATTAGAGGAAGACCGGCTGCTCATTTTTTTTAGTTTATTTGTTTTCAGTTTCTGCTTTTCAATACTTTTTTGAAATAAATAAAACTGCATAATTAGAGCTATGAAACTGCTTGGTTCATTTTACTTAGTAGTGTATAGCATTCCTCACATCTCTTAACATATGTACACGTGAATTTGTTCAATACCAAAAAAAGAACATGAGTAAAGAGCTGATTGGTTCCACAGTATGCAAAGAGCCTTGCTGTTCTTTACTAGATTGAATAGAAGTTAAAAGTGTAAAGAGAGTGTAGGTTTACTATTTTTAACCAAAGGAAAACTGAAACACCCTGTCAAAATCTGCTGCTTCAATTTAGCTAGCTAGGAACTAATATAGTAAGCACCTAAAACTGGTGATTTGTAAAAATCTAGTTGTATGCCCCCAAAATACAACTACAATATTTACCTGTTGTGTACAAGAGCATCATTTTTTACTGAGAACTGTCAGCACCACAATGATCTAATTCACAAAACACACACAGAGTCTGAAACCACTTGTCCCAAGCAGGGTCGCGGTGAGCCGGAACCTAACCCGGCAACACAGGGTGTAAGGCCGGAGGGCGAGGGGACGCACCCAGGACGGGACACCAGTCGGTCACAAGGCACCCCAAGCGGGACTCGACCCCCTGACCCACCGGAGAGCAGGACCCAGCCAAACCCGCTGCACCACCGCTCCCCCTACTAATTCACAAAACATATTAACTAAATCATTATAATTTATAAAGAGATGGCATCACCCTTCGCCTGCATTCAGTGTGCTAAAACATGGTAAAATCTGAAAAGGATGCAGCTTTTAGCATCAAGCATGCCCGTTATTGAGAGATTCTGTGACAAAGTGTAGTACTGCTTCTTGTCTATTAAAATTTTGCCAGCAGATACTGCGTATCACAGAGACGAGGATTTCGATTCATTTGTATTCCTTCTTTTTGTCCTGCATGCTGTATTTCTAATTGCTGGTGGCCAAGATTAAAAGTTAATTAATTGCTTTTGTAAGAAATATCCATTTGAATTCCCAGGCAAAACACAAACATTGGTTATGTTCCTGTTTTGGTCTTATTTGTACAATACAGATGTAGTCCGGGTTTGTGACAGGAATTACAGTACTCTACCTGGGCTCAGGTGTCAAGAAGTGGTGCTCGACATGATGAATATTTGTAATTAGATTGTTAGATCCTCGGTCTCGGTGTAACTCATGATCATCGCTACTGCTGTGATTTATGAGTGAAATACTACAACAGAGGTAATAAAAGTCACTGTGGACTGTAAAGTTGGCAAAGTAAAGATAAATGATGCAGTCAATGAGGACTGTAAAGTAACCAATGGAAAGATGAACTGCGGTCATTGTGGACTGTAAAGTTACCAAAGAAAACTGCTGTGATTGTGCTGCTTGGTCAAGATTTTGAAGCCTGTCACCTAGAGATTAATGTTTTAAGGTGTTATTTCTAGGTTTATCCTTAAAGGGACATTGCAGAACTGAACTCATTACTGAATACAATTACTTTACACAGTCCAGTCTTACTCAGCCTGTTCACGGGTTAAGTTTCTTATCTTTTGACCGTCTTGGCAGTAACGTTTGCAGTCCCACAGCAGAAGGCCCGCCTCAGTCCGAACCTCACGTTCTCGGGCTGCATGGAGAACTGGCTGTTCACCGAGCTCGCCTGGCAATGGTAAAAATTGCTGTAATTTTGCAGCACAGCCTGTTCTTCTGCTTCGTCTGTTTTTGTCGCGGGCGCTCAAGACTGCAAACGCTGCACCGGGGACTCAGTTACACAAGGTGTCCAGAATTGCGCGGTGCCAAAAAAGTTATTTGTACGGTTCAGTAAAATATTTTCTCCAATTAACTTCTACACCCTGTAAATACAGAAAATTACGGCACGTATTATTTTCAGGGAAAAACTTGCTGTAATCACCGGTCAATTTCTTAATAACTTGCTCGTTTTCAGGATTGATTCACTGTGCCTTTTCACTGAGTATAATTAAGAGCCATTAGCTGCAGGATAGGAACAAAATCTAACAACTCAGAATTTATATTAACTGACTCGTGATAACATGAGCAAAGTTTTGATTTGACCAAAGTTCTTATCTTGTGTGTTCTAACCTGGGATGACACTGGGGCTGGAGCAGCTGGCAGGGTATAGGTTAGAGTTGTCTCACATTCAAAAGACCCTGTCGTGGGACAAGGGCGGGAGACCGATTAGTTGGTGTGGACCCATTTGCGGGCTCATTTATCGTGTTACAGAGAAGGAGCAATCCAGGATTGGAGTCGGGGACAGGCACGGGTCGTTCGAGGCACAGACGTTCTTGGGACGAGACAGGAATCTAAATCAATCAGGCAAGGCAGGAGATCTGAAACCAGAAAGGCAGCAAACAGGGAACGAAGGGCAAAGGACGAAGCGGGACTGGAAGGCCGAGGAGGAAAATAGGGTTGTTGTTTTTTTTTTTTTTTTTAAACTATCCCAGAAGAAGCAGGTTGACTCAATGAGGCCCCACAACCAGGTGAGCTGGGATGGCTTCTTTTATACCCTGCTGCTCTGATTCAGGACAGGTGCAGTCGTTTCGCTCGAGGGCGTGGGCGTGATAGACCCATGCTCAAATCTGCACTGGCTGCAGTATCCCTAGTAAAGTATTTACCTTTAATCACTCTGGCACAAACAAACAGATAAATAGATACTCCAGCAGTGTAACTTGGTACATAAGTCAAAGTAGCTTATTGTACAAACCTTTCCTTGTGTCACTTTGGAGAAAAGTACCAGGTAAATAAAAATGTATTGTAGGGGCTGGTGGTATCCACCGTATGTGTGCTCAACCTGAAGATTGACCCATATTGCGTACTACTGTAGTATCATTGAGCAAAGGAGTTGATTTATCTCATCCAGGGTGTACCCTTCCTAGTCCAGTACCCAGTGATTCTGGGACAGGCTCTGGATTGCCACGACCTTCACAAAGACAAGCAGGTAACGAAATTAAGTCATTTATTAATGTAAATACTTTTCACGCATCAAGTGCGTGAAAATATTTTCATTGACCTTGACTCTTCCCATGCTTTCACTGAGTTGTAGTCTTCATCAGTATTGTAATTCTTGGAAGGATTCACGAATTCTTTACTCAGAACCCAAACATGCACCAAAAACAGTTACAGTCAGAACCCGGCAGATGAACCTCCTCCGATCTGCCATGTCGCAATCGCACTGACAGCATGTTTGCCCGGAGCACTCATGTCAAAAACGATATTGCTTGCAAGTCTGATTCGTTACAGGGCAATTTCATTCGGGATCACGCCTCCCCACACGGTCTGGGACCTCTGTCTATATTTTTCCACAAACAGATGCTTGATGACAAAACGGCTTGTCAGAACTTCCCCCCCCATGCAGTGAGAACATCTCTCCATCACGGCCGAAGGAATCTTCCCTCTGATTTATGGGCTTGTGGGAACAAGTCAGCCTGCAGTGGATGTACGGTTCGCTTCCGGCCTCAGCCTGCGGCCGTTGAGACAGCTGCTCTTTCGTAGCGCACAGAAGGTGCCGGCCCTCAAGTAGACTAGCTGTTGAACCCTTGAGCAAAGTACTTAACTGAAAACGCTTCAGTGGAAATACCCAAGCGACGCTTCCTAGATGCCACAGGGAAAAGCATATGCTAAGCGAGTAAAGATGGATAAATTACACAAGAAAAAAAGCATTAAATTAGATAGTATCTTTACCTGTGAACATACCGTGCTAATTCAAGTCATCATTCACGATTTGGAAAGGGACGTAATACAACCAGAAGTATCATGATGAAGAGCTTCCACAGAGTTTCTATTCTCAGCAGCATTTATTGTCATACTCTGGTGTATATGTTCAATTCTTAATTCAAAGCAATTAAGGGGTGATAAATAGGGACATGCATGTGTGATTAAATGTATGCTGATTATATTTAGTGCTAATTAGAGCTGCTCACCACATCCACTAGCTGGGAGTTCTGCTTAGGAAGACAGGATTACATTTTGTATGAACTTTTCGGTCTTGCTGTTGGTTCTAAAGAGCACTTAAAGTTTCAGTCAAAGAAAGTCACTAGTGGAAGTTAGAGATTTGTAATAGGCCAGTTAATTTGTAAAGTGAAATCCCTGTTAGGTATATTTGTATGTGAGGGGTTCAAATGACCAATGTTTCTTATTTGGGAGGAAAAACCCTGCATGGTACACCAGTCCATCGCAGAAAAATGTCACGTAAAGTTAATTACATTTAATCATTTAGCAGACACTTTTATCCAAAGCGACATACATCTCAGAGAAAATAATTATAGTTTCAAGTTTGTCATAGGTACAAGTACCATGTACAAGTAAAATTAAAAGAAATGAATTATGAATATAGTATTTATATATTAAAGTATAAATATTATAAAATAAAAATGATAATTCAATTATAATTTAATATTAAATTATATAAGAAAATTAAAATCGTAAAGTAAAAGGTATTACTATATGTATATGAAAACAAGAACATACTATGTTAAGCATGGCTCTGAACTCCAAAGAGAGGAAGAGAAATGTGTGGAAGGTATCCATAACTCAACATTTATTAGAATGTAGGACAACAGCAAAGGGTATCTGGAAATATGCAAGAAAATATTTGTCTTGGTCCAAGGAACACCCTACCCCTAGGACCCACACCTTCATCCAGCCTTTCACTCCAACCAGCAGGTGCTTACCCCTTCCAAGTCCCTCACAGACCCCTCTGTGGCTGTAAAACTATTTATATTAATTTTTCAGTTAGATATTTACAAGTCTATATATGGTTTCCACTCCCCTTCTACAGCGTGGTATGCAGCGTCTCTGTGGTCTATCCAGGAAGTGTAAGGTGTGAGACAAGGTGTATCCTGGATGGGGGATAATTTAGCTCATGGATGTTCCCAGAAAAGAAGATCACTGCCTGTGTCTCTCAATCTGCAGAGCATGTAGACACTTTGCTGTTCAAGACATTAGAAACAAATGTATGATCCCTTCTCCTGCTGTTCTACCCTTGAACTGATACAGTAAAACTTACCCTGCTGTGTAAATCAGTAGCTTGATTTTAGGTGCTTTGGAGAAAAAAAGGAAGATAAATAAATTAATACTGCTATGAGAAGTAGGATTTAGTTCTCCCATGCTGCTTTGTACTATACATAACTACATTTCTCTAGTTTGCAGGTCATAGACTGACCATCACTCTCAGTCTCCCTCAAGGAGTTTGTTTATAATTGGATCTCGACCCAGGTTCCTGTGACTGTCCAGTTCCATCTGGAGTAGGACTATGTTGTGACCCCATCTGATGGAATAACTGTCTGATTTAGGGAGTAAATTATAGGGAGACCTCTGAGACCCTGCAGCACCCCAGCAATCGGGCACCAAGGTGAAGCACCTTCATTAAGTGAGCATGTGAGGTTCATTCTTTGACAGCTTTGTTTCTTTTGGTGATGCAGTTTCTTCAGGCTGGACCTGTGCACAGTGGGTGCCATCTCACTTTGAGACTGCAGGGATCTTAGAGAAACAAAACTCCTTAGGAACTGTGTAATTTATTGCCAACTGTGCAGGAAAACCCTTCATGATATCATATGAGTTGTAAACACTTATCTGTCTCACTGAGCATTTTGTGTGAGGAACGGTGTAAGACACAGAGTACGACATTGTTTTTCTCTTTGGTCCAAGGAACCCCCTAACCCTAGGACCCGCACCTTCATCCAGCCTATACCTAACAGGGATTTCACTTTACAAATTAATACTGTTAAGTGTGTAACTGGCTTTTCTCAAGAAAAGTTCGATGCGCCAAAACCAAACCGCTCTCAGCCAGCTGTGACAAGATCTTTTGACACAGTTATGTCAAACGAGAAGGAACGACGAGCCTTATTGGGCAAGTACAAAATCCGAGTAAACGCTGAAAATCTCTGAAGAGGTCGGTAAACTCACGAAACCCCAAAACGACTAAGACAAACCAAAGCACCTCCAGCAAACACTGCTGCTTTTTCTTCTCATCACTGAACCCCCTCCTCTTAATGGGAGTCTCCATAAAGCCTAAATCAGTCCAAGACATGAGGTGTCGCCTTGACTGATCCCTGCCACAAACACAATTTAATATAATATTAATTGAAAATTACTACTTTGAACTGAAATATGCACATCTAAAAGCTGCAGGATGCTGGGAATGAAAAGTTAATTCGTCTCACAAAGGCAAAAAAAATGTCAAATATAAATTCCTGTTTTAATAAAAAAATAATTAAATATCACTGAAATTATTTGTTGGAACATTTTATTCAGCAGTGATTGTTTAAGCTGTAATAAAAAGCTGTCTTGCTGCTTTTGTTCTTTTAAGACGATAAAAGTTAAAAGCAGTTGTTCTGAAGGAGGTGTATGAGTCATAAAATAACGCAGAGAAAATGTTCTGGAACTGCCGATTTCCATAATAAATTTCTGCAAAGACTGCACAGTTTCGTGAAACACATTTTAGCAGTATGATAAACATGTTTAACTAGGAATGGATTGTATGCATGCTTGTGTATTTGTCCTCCCAGCGAAAAGTTATTCGAAAAAAAAAAAAAAAAAATCCAACATTTTAACAATTGTCACTGCTTGGCTTCAGCTGGCCTCCATACTGATACAACGAAATTGGCAGATGAGATGGAAACTGTGCTTGGAAATGCCATAGGTTTGGCAGAGATTTTCTAAATAGTTATACATGGAACAACAGTTTTAATAAAGGCTGTTCCGCAGTGGTCCCATATACTGAAAAAAAAAAAAAAATCACATGGTGCACAGAAACATTCAAAAAGTCAGAATGCAGAAAAGCAAGAGCACTAAGGTGCGATACCTGTGATACTGGTGCGTCAGACATCTCCGCACGCATTACTGCCTGCCTGTCGGACATCTCGTCCTGGATGTATGATCACCACCTCCAATTCAACCTCTCCAAAACAGAGATTCTTTACCTCCCAGCTGGCCTGTCCTCCTGTCACGACCTGTCGATCAAACTGGACAACTCACTCATTTCTCCTAGCTCCTTTGCTAAGAGTCTGGGAGTAACGATTGACTCGAGTCTGTCATTCTCTCAACATATCGAAGCCACAACCCGATCCTGCAGATACATCCTGCATAATATTCATAGGATCCGTCCCTACCTCACTACTGACTCCGCCCAACTACTCGTCCAGGCCATGGTGACTTCCCATCTGGTCTACTGCAACTCTTCTGAGTGGCCTTCCTCCTAATGCCATCAAACCTCTGCAGCTTCTACAGAATGCTGCTGCACGAGTTGTGTTTGATTTGCCGAAGCGCTCTCATGTATCTCCTCTACTCATTTCTCTGCACTGGCTTCCCATAGCTACCCGAATCAAATTCAAAACCCTGGTTACTGTGTACAAATGCATCAATAGAACTGCTCCCAGCTATTTACAAGACTTAAGCAACCGGTACACCCCAGCCAGGCCCTTTGCTCATCTACTTCTGCTCGCTTGGTCCTGCGCACGAAAGGCAAAGCTCGGAGGTTCTCGGTTCTGGGTCCGTTGTGGCGGAATGACCTTCCCCTGTCACTCAGAACTGTGGAAACTGTCTATTTTCAAGAAGAGTCTGAAAACCCACTTTTTCCAGATCCACTTCGCCCAAGATCTCTCCAGCTCATTTACGGTGTAACTGTTCACGCATCGTAACTCCATAAGCATCCCCAGATACAACCTTTATTCAACCACTACTCCGGCATTGTACTTGCTTATTTGTGTATCTTATAATATTTAAAAAAAAAAAAAAAAAAAAAAATTGGTGGGAGGGTATCGGGATTTGTCTACCTACTCTATCAATGAATCTCGGTTCAGCAAGTGGTAGGTAACAAATTACATTTACTTGAGACTTTCATGTCTGCAGCTATGTCTCCTTCTCTTAATGTAATGCATAAATTGTACTTTTGCTGAGATGTACGTCGCTTTGGACAAAAGCATCTGCTAAATGAATAAATGTAAAAACAAACACTTTTTTGTTTTTACCTTCATGTAACTTGTGTCATTCCCAGCAGCTCTTTGAATTAACCCAGATACTGAAGTATTTACCCCCAACACCTGGGGATCTAGGAAATTAGGTGAATTGAAGCCGTCTACAGTGGGCGGGGCTGTGGGTGGAGCACTGGAAGGACATGTTCATGTTCTGTGTATATAAACATGTCACACCCAAGTCTCAAGCTGGACATGCGAGGCAGGACACTGATTGCTCTCGCGCCCGATTAATATGAGTACGACCAACTAACCATGTGGTATGCTGTGATAATTAATGATAATTAGTGCTGCATTGGCACAGCGGGTTTGGCCGGTGCCTGCTGTGTGGTCCAGGGTTCGAGTCCTGCTTGGGGTGCCTTGCAATGGACTGCCGTCCCATCCATGGTGTTTCCCCTCTCTCTTCAGCCTTGCACCCTGTGCTTCCGGGATAGGCTCCAGCTCGTCACGACCCCGCTTGGGACAAGTGGTTGTTGACATTGGTTGGTTGGTTTTAGTGCTGCATTCATCGACAAGAGTCCAGAAGGAAAACAGATGTTTGCATGAGCCACCTAGCGGTATCTCGGCTACATCCAGTTATCTGAACGGGCAGGGAAAACATGCACTAACCAGCACTCCTTGACAAGAGACCTTCTTGAACCACACCCGTCCATCTTTTTTTCACAACTGCATATCCAGCCAAGGTTGTGCTTTAATGCACCATTTACATTTCCCTCCAGACCCTTAACTTGGGTAGAAGAACTGCTGGTATTTGCAATTTCAGCACTAAATGTTTAAGAACTGGTCTGAAGAGAAATATGCATAGTTACTGTTAACATACATCTCCTCTGTACTTTCTGTCCCCGATAATATCGGACTTCGCACAAAGCATCACCTGAGCGCCCTGCTGACATCAGTACCCCTTTCTCTCCCTTAAGGGAGTCAGTTCACACATCCCAGACGCACTGGTTTCCTCGTCTCTGAAGCGAATCCTGAATCTTGGCCTCTGAATGTCCCTGCTTTACATAGGAGGCAGAATCTGATCTTTTCTGTGCCACTCATGGACCTTTGTATCACACACTGTGAAAGAATTATATTTCTTGCCTTGTTTTCACTGGTGGCTGAAAACTAGTCATCTGTATCACATACATTTTCGTACTTGTTAAGTCACAAATGGGGATTAGAAGACCACAAGATGTCTCTTTGCTGGACAGCAGTTACCTTCAGCTGTGAGACAAGTCTGCAAGAAGCTCTGGGAAGACCTGCTCAACTTACTGACCTGCTGTGCAAACATCTGCACGACAGAGTCACACACTTACCTAGTTAAAGGCAGCTAAGAGAAGTGAGGTACGTAGTATCCATCGTCCGTGGTCAGTAACGGCTTTTTCAGTGCAGGGTCACGGTGGTCCTGAGCCTATCCACCCTGGATGGGACACCAGTCCGTCACAGGGCAATCACACACATACACGCTCTAACAGCAATTTAGTCACCAAACACATCTTTTGGACTGTGGGAGGAAACCAGAGCACCTGGGGGAAACCCATGACAGCAAGGAGAGAATAAGCAAACTCCAAACAGGCTGAGCTCGAGTCGAACTCACATCCAAATCAACAGCCAACACAACTCTAAACAAGAGTCCATCCGTAAATTAAATACGGCTCTTGAATATTTCTTGGGTGCGAGTGCCTCTTTACCGCATTTCTTCGGTGATACCTGGGATGTATGACATAGGTTCATGGGATCTGGTCATACTTGTTTAGAAATGAGGAAAAAAAAGTAGAAATCCTTCTTTCTCTCCCAAAGTGCTTTCTGATGAGGGACCATTAACACGTGTCATGCTCTGTTATCATTATCATTAGCCTTCTCGTCTCTCATTATTGTGTCCCTGTCAGCAGGGCTGAGAAATTCGTCCTCCGCAGTCCCATCCTTACCGACGATCCCGGCCATTTTCAATTACCGCCCTAATTGCCGCTTCTGACTGAGTGCTATAAGGAAGCAGCCGTGCGCACCCCCGTTTCTCCCAGAATGCCGTTTCGGCCTGGCAGCCAGGGGTCTTGGCCTCTCCGTTGCCAGAGGCTCTGTGCGCCCATTGATGGAGCGGTCCTCCTCAGGCACCAGCCCCTGCAGTCCTGATGGACCATCCACAGGACCACCCAGGTCATCCCTGGGTTGAAATCCTCTCCCCCAACACCCAGAGGGGCCTGTTGACCCCGGCAGGCAGCTGTGATCAGGAGCAGAGATATCACAGCACAGACAGCGAGCCAAGGTGCACACAAGATCTTGCTCAAGGCAAACTGGTTTCGCTTCCCATTCAAGGTGCCGCGCTGCTGCGTCAAATCCCCCGTGTGGGAATGGAGCCGCATCAGCGGAAAGAAATTTGCATACAGAACTCTTCTTTTTTGCAGTCTCGCATTTAAAAAAGAAAAATGCAAAAAAAGTTCACATTTACATTCATTCAGCTGATGTTTTTCTCCAATGCGACTCAATTTTAGACTGCTTACATTGATTTACCCATTTATCCAAAAGCAGCGGCTCCATCCACTATGCTACCTGCTGCCCACATGTCTTTATTTGGCTGATAAAAAGGAGACAAAAATTCATTTTCGGTTTGAAATGAGAGAAATGATCCTTTAATCTGGCTGGGAAAAGGAACAAACAAAAGAGTGAAAATATGCTGTACATGGTGGGATGTGATTTGTTTTTCCAGGCAGAAAACAAGCTCACCACTGAGGATGGTTTATATTTAGACTGATTTGGAATATAATATCTTTATATGAAAAAACATGCTTTTAACGAAACAAATTCTTACCAGTACTGTGGTTAAGGACGTTGACTTCAGATTGAAAGTTAGCAGTTCAAGAAGGTGTCTTCCACCTCTGGCACCTTAGTGTTCAAACTCACAAGGGTTCCAAAGTCTGCAGGATCTCGGTTTAGACCTCACTGTACTGGAATTAACTCCCTCCACCCCTGAGAGCTGCTGAGTCTCTCTGAACATTTTAAGAAGCCCCATCCCCTTTTTGGAGCAACTTCTCTCCAGACACCTTTAGAAATATTTCCGGCACCGGAGGGGGTGCAGTGGCGCAGTGGGTTGGACCACAGTCCTACTCTCCGGTGGGTCTGGGGTTTGAGTCCCGCTTCGGGTGCCTTGCGATGGACTGGTCTCCTGTCCTGGGTGTGTCCCCTCCGCCTCCAGCCCTACACCCTGTGCTGCCGGGTTAGGCTCTGGCTCCCCGTGACCCCACATGGGACAAGCGGTTTATGATGATGGAGTGTGTGTGTGTTGACCCAGTGAATAAATTTAAATGTTTTTGTCTTGTGAGTTTGAACAGGGTTGTAAACCTAGATTGTTCCAGGAAAAATCTAGCTGTTTGAGAAGGCTGCACTGTAAATTACCTTGAAAATCATTGTTACTATAGGAAATCTGATGACTTCATCATCACTACCAGAAACAGTAATGCTTTGGATTTTTTGCTGGTTCACAGTTACGCAGAACACCAGCAATACACCTGAACTCCTTTCATTAGGTAACAAAGTAAAACAAGCATTGCTTCAATAAATTGACAAAATTAAATAATTTCTCCTGCAGCCATGCCACTTCACCAGATGACTTAGAAAGTGATGTTTCAGTAACTCTAAAAGGCTTCATGCTTGTGTCATTAGTTACAAATTCAGAATGACCACACGCTGCATTTTTCACAGAGACTATACCAGGGTAACTATTACACACTGATGTTACAGCACCAGAGTATGTTAGGATATTATACCTGAATCGGTTGAGAGAACAGATGTCATGTTGCGCTGTGAAGCTGGCATCGCAGGACAGCTGGATGCATCTCGAAATCTGCAACAGGATGTGAGCAGCGGTGGCACAGCGCCCAAATGAATTATGGGTACAGTTAAGTAAAAATCTCAGAAATAATGGGGGCATTTAAGTCATAGTTTTGTTTAAATGTTACTCCCATGGCTTTACACATCAAAAACACTAGAAACCCACCTCAGATGTCACTCATTCATATGCTAAAGAGAAGCCTCCTGCATCTACATCTCATTTATCTTACAGTGCAACATTGGTACAGCACGGTACTTTTCACTGTATCATTCAGGGTAAGTACACTGTTCAAGGTCGTTACAGGGTGACACGCACACATCGGCTGAAGCTGCTTGTCCCGAGCAGGGTCACGGCAAACTGGAGCCTAACCCGGCAACACAGGGCGCAGGGTTGGAGGGGGAGGGGACACACCCTGGACAGGACACCACTCCATCACAAGGCACCCCAAGCGGGACTCAAACCCCAGACCCGCCAGAGAGCAGGACCCAGCCAAGCCCGCTGCGCCACCACACCCCCCCCCTGCTACAGGGTGAGTTAGGATTCAAACCCAGGTCCTTCAGTGACAAGGTAACAGCTCTATCCAGTATGCAACCTGCTGCAATAATGAGTAAAATGATTTGTCTACAGTTATTGTATCTATAAGGTCCCCTACCCAAGTATAAGTATAATAATATTCTTTATACCAGGAGGTGTTGGGATCCAGTAACACATTTTATACTCGACAAAAATACAGTGTCTCGTTCCTCCAAGAGAGCTTCAAACCAATTCCTCGTTGAGTCACGCTAATGCATTTGCTCATTTAGAAATTGGCAGCGGCAGCAGCATTGGGATTTTGATTGTTTTCTCTCGAAGCTGGTGTCAGAAGTTTGAGGCAGAACCTGGTGGGGCTCATCGAGGTGACTTCCGGCAAAAGTCCACGGCTGATCTCAGCGCGTGGAAACAAGTCCGCCGACGCGGCGCTCCAAATAGCGCGCTAGGTTACCCAGACTCCCCTGCCATCTGCAACCCTCGACTGCTTTTCGGCACATATTAGCAGCAGGGGCAGGGGTTAATAATTGCAGCTCCAGCATCGGAATAATGAGCACATGCATTAACCAGCTCATCTATATTTAATCTCTGACATTTCTGAGATAGTGTTCCCGTCATGAAAGAATGACCGCTGCGGACGAGAGTCTACGCAGTACAGTCGTCATGTAAGAACTGCCCACCTTCCCATTAATCCATTATCAATAACTACCTTTCAAATGCAGGATCGCAGTGGTCCAGAGTCCATCCCAGAACCATCGGGTGTGAAGTAGGGTAATTCTGGATGGGACAGCAGTGCATCACAGGCTAATCACACTCACCAAGGACATTTAGACTGAACTTTTAGATACGTCTTTGAACAGTGGGAGACAACCCATGTGAACAGGAAGAACATACAAACTCCACACAGACTGAGCTCGTACCAGTGTTTTCTGCTGTGCCACCCTGCTGCCCAGACCCTGACAGTTTAATCAGGAAACTGGCCATGATTTCCAGGTGGAAGAAACTGCAAATGTCTTCCGTGATGAATTTTGACTCTTTCTGAGGTGTTGATACAATGGATCAAATGAGACGATGCACAATGTCTCTGACAGTCGAACGGGTGAACATGTGTCGAAACAATGGCAAGGAGATCATTATCATCATCATCTACTGCACTGCTAATTCAATTTTTTCATTTTGCCCATTAAAGTGATCAAATAAGGTTCACAGTGATTTGCCAGCAGAATAACTGTCCAAATCATCCAGCGAAGTTTGCGCAGGACATTCTCTTGGCCCAGGCAGTATAATGAAAGTGTTTTCAGAGCAGAAGATAATAAAATGTGAGAATTAATTTCCCATATTAAAGCCCTTATGTAGCAATTTTAATCAAATGTCGAATATTAACATTCCCCAATAATGCTCAGCTTTTCCATCCATGCTGATTACCTCCTGCAGTAAAATAAATTATAAAGCCACAGTTATTTATATGGACAGTACTGCCAATAACCAAAACATAACTCAAAATTAATAATTAATGGAAATTACATAATGCGGTTATTTTGGGCGTGCTTTTATCCAAAACGGCATATACTGTGTAATATGTACATACATTTTGTAAAAAAAAAAAAATATCTACCAACTTATGGAAAAGGATTTTAGAAAACAGATTTAACCTGCAAAATTTTCCATTTGGCTCAGTCCAGGTGTAGATACTGCAACATCCTACTCTACATGAGATACCTTGTATACATCAGATTTTTTATAATCTCACAATGAAATGTGAGATACAGGCCATTCAGCGTAGAAGTGAAATTAAATTACTGACAGCGTTTTTATATTAAAACCGTGCATTGTCGAGTCACATTTTCCGAATTCTTAATCCATAAAAGATTAAAACATCTAATTCAAGTCCCAGGGGAGTCCCTGCTGTGCTACCCTTGAACCAGGTACTATAACAGAAGTGCCCTAATCGTGTGAATGGGTAAATACGTTTTAGATGAGTGTCATTTGTGCAGTAAAATGACAATAAGCCCAGAAAATCTTGGAGGATAGAAAGATCCCCTGTAAAGCAGCAGCAGATGACATGAATTAGGGCAGCGCATCGATTTGGTGGCTGGGAACACTACATTTAGGAGGCATCAGAGTTGAGGTCCAATGCAAAGTGAGCGATGCTGCATCTGTAACCATAACTCTCTGATGGATACGTGCACTTCTGCGTTTTGAGCTGTATGTTGCTTTGCGGAGAAGCGTCTTCTCAATCAGTTAATGTGAATGTAAAGGCGATTGCTTCTCATGACTACAAAAAAAAAAAATGGTCAAAGTGTTTTAGACTTACAGCAGGAATGGGTATTAAAAAATATATAAATTTAATAGCCTGGTGAGACTTTTTGTACCGCGCAATTAAAACAGTTCCACTTACAGGAACCACCTGATCTTTTCACCTTTTTACTCGAAGACGACTCACGGGGAGAAAACGATACATGCTTTAAAGACTGTCCCCAACATTATGACCAACTTATTATGTAATTAGCTGGAACGTTTATCGGTGTCCCACAAAGACAGCTTTTTGTTCCCGACAGCATCAGCCGACTGCCGGAACATGCGAGAATAAATGACCCACAATGCCTCGAGAAGGAGAGCGGCGCTGTGCTCATTAGCAGAATAATTACGGCAGCATTAATATGTGCGAGAAGAAGCACACCTCAAAATTCACCTCGACCGCGGGCTCCTGGATGCGTTTGGCTGGCAGCTCGTGTGCCAGAATACATCAATTTTAAAGCAGGCCCTCCATGCCGCTCCTCGGAACACGAGGCTCCCGGAGGAGCCGGAGAAGAGCCCGTGCATCTGAAGAACGTCTCCGCACTTTGCCTGTCTTGCAGGAAGTTAATATTTGATCACAGACTGATTAAAACGGCCTCTAATCTGGGGAGCTAAAAATCCTGGAGAGACTAAAAACACTTAATTTGCGTAGTCTAAGCGAAAGAAGGCCGAGAACGCATTTGAGCTGAATTATTTACCGCCGAAAAGGAGACTACAAGAAGCAGCTCCAGATGTCACACGCGGTTCTGAAAGGAGACCAGTAGACGCAAGAGACGGCTAAAAATAACTAATACAAACTTTTGCTCGCATGGAAATATCATAGCGGGCTTCGTAGTGGAGACTAGGGCCCCGTAGGACTTCAAGAGCTCTGGGTTGAAGAGATACGAACCTGAAGAACCTTCCATTTGTTCTCAGTAACCCTCACGTCCCTTTTTTACGTCCATCAAAACGTGCAGCAGGCGCCTATATTGAACTTATCGCTTTTCAACACTTGGACGAAGGGAAGTGAACTGAGAGACGGTGTCACGATCACATGCCTTCTGCTCATCAAACTTCCCTTCTTGGTATTGAACCCACATCCACTGTGTTTGTCTTGTGCTGCCAACAAAGCAAGTGAATTTGTAATTTTTTAATTTATTTAAAAGAAACAGGAATGCCTCTCAATCGTGAACTTCCCTTCCTTGGAAGTCTTACTTATTGGAGCCGTTCTGCCATTTGCCTTGTACATCAGTACTTGATTCTGGTTCACTTGGTAATCCTGGGGCAGCAGGTGGAGTTGTAGTTAAAACCATCATTTTGCAATGAACAAACGTAGGCTTGAACCCCGCTCCTGCTGTTGTACCCTTGTTAAAGGTACTTACTCTGAATTCTGTAAAAATTGCCCAGCTATAGAAATGGGTAAATCATGGTAAGGAGTTCATGTTCAGACCTAACATTGTAAGATCCCTTGGAGTAAAATGCCAGCTAAATTAATAAATAATAATTCACATGGCTTACCATCAAAAGAGGTGGGGTCGAGTTGGACCTGTTTGGACAACACTAGCGTGACGAAGATTCAAGCACACTGTATATAAGCTGAAACTCAGCACTTCTACATTATTTAATTAATTTGAACGCATTCTCACCCCAACAGGCTCTGACCTATCATTTTTTACTCACCTTTTCATATTCTTAGCCCAGAAAAGTGCTAAGAGTACATCTCAAGGTACAGAGAAGCACTGAGCTCATACAAAAAGAAAATGTGCTTTTAACTCTACTCTTTTTTTCCTCCTTTCCTCTTACTCATCTTTGTCGCTCTTTATACCGACAGACCTTTCATAATGTTCAAGGAGCTTCTCTCTTTGCCTTGTTACCTAAGAAATGGATCTCTTTGAAGTGAAAAGCAACCCAGAGTGAAAGACTGCATCTCTCCTTTCAGGTGACCAACCTAATTCCCTTCAGAAGGGAGAGATTAGGAGCCGCTCTTCTCCCGTGCACAGCAGTAATACAACACTGGAATTATTTACCCATCACTTCATACACCAGCTTGTGTTCATGTGTGTTTCCTCCCAGTCCAAAGGTATGTGTTTCAGGTGGATTGGCTGCTCTAAATTGCCCGTAGCTCGTCTTTGTATGTGAGCGAATGTGTGAGTGACTGCTTTGTGATGGACTGCCGTCCCACCCAGGGGGTACCTGCTTCACCCCCTATGCATCTGGTAGAGATGCTGGACCACCACCATAACCTGCACTGAACAAGATGTTGTGATGGATGGATAGATAGATAGATGTTTCCTTTAAATCATGGATATGATTGTACAATACCTCTGCTCTGGGTCTATTTGAACCCTGGTTCTCATCTGGGAACAATGGCCAACCATTTGAAATCTTTGTATCTTTGGAATGTAAAACTAATTGTACGCCTTAAGAGGCTTATCTTGGCTGACAACTTCTCCCGTATGTTAATATGACATTTTATCAGGCTGTGACTCAGGGACTAGGAAAGTGAAAATAATCTTGTGCAGCGACAGCTTTCAGCACAACGCTTCTGAAGCAGCAAACATTGATGTGCAAAAGTTCTGCTTCACTGCGGCCTTTCAGAGCCCCCCATGCAGACACCCCCCCCCCAAGCGAAAGGGAGTAATTGATTCTTCGGACAGTAGCATCCGACTCATCAGCACCACGTGTCATTTCAAACATGGTAGAAAGGTTATGATGTCTCATCTAATTACAGGGGAACATTATGACAATGCCATATGATTAGTATGGTAATAAGTGGTGTGCCTTCATTCTCGCATACAAATTGTTACAGCATTTTTGCAAATGTCTCGAAATTAAGACTTTTTTGTCCTTCACAAGCAGGGCTGCAATACAATACAACAAAATACTTTTTTTTTTTTTCCCTCCTGCAGTGTCGAGCATTGCATCACTACAAAAAAATATATATTTTACTGGCAAAGCTGTGAGGCGCCAATATTTTTTTTAAAAAAAAAACAGGTTGGTTGTGATCTTGTTAGTCCTTACAAAGACAATCAAGTAAATCTGTAAAAGTCACATGTTGGGTCATAGGATTTTTTTTTTTTTTCCAATCTGTAATAGGTTTGCTATGTCAAATTAGAGAAAAGTGAGCTGTTTGTTTTTTTAGTATTACACTGCTATTGCACATATACAACATAAATTTACTCAAACATTGAAGGTCCTTTGATTTTTTTGATTTTTTTTATTGTGAAACAGACCGAAATTGATTTATCCAATCATTGTTATTTTTCTCCTTTGATGTGCAGTACCAATTATTTTGCCAACTGGGCCATGACTGAAGCATCACATGAAAGCAGAGCATCCCAGCCATTTTGGTTTCATGAAAGAAATTTGTAGTCAAAACCAGCTGGTGGAGTCTGCAGCCAAAATCATCATAGGAACTCGGGTTCGATTCGAGTCTGCGGGCCATGGCAATAAGCCCTACACCCTTTTCTTTTAGTGTTGCCTTCCACATATTTAAACTTGTCTTCCGTAAAAGCTTGACATCAGTAACACTTTCCCCAAAAGGTCACTCACCGGAGAAAGGGAGTAGTGTCACCTACTTACAATGTCCTCATGCCTTGCTGGTTTCGTTCAGTGTACATTATTTACTGCTTTATCAGTCTATATTTAGCTGACACCTCCATCCAAAGTGACCCACAATGTTCGATAATCAACTTTACATTGATTTACTCATTTAAACACCATCATTTTCTTACTGCATCAATTGAGGGTAAGCACCTTCATCAGAGGCACCTCAGCCAGGAGGGAGATTTCAACCAAGGACCCTCTGATTGTAAAGCGACGGCCGTAACTGAGTGCATCCTTTTAACTAAAATGGGGGAAATCATAGTACAAGTGAGCATCTGATCCAGGAGAGCATCAGAGAGAAGATGAGGGAAAACCTGAAGAGAATGCAATGCGGAAAAGAGGAAAAGGAGTGAATAAATGAAGAGAACATGAGCATAAGGACACCGCAGAAAGGTGGTGGTTTTTACAGCATGGTCTATCGCTATAATAGGAACGAGCGAAGAGGAGCTCCTCGGCCACCTTGGGGTGCCACCATCTTCTTTCCAGTGGTTGAACCGCTCCGGAGTGGGTGTAATATGAGGCTCCAACTTATTTCCAGCAACCGTGTATGCGAAACGCTGTGGAGGTGTTGTCTGATTTTACGCCTGCGTCATTTGCAACTGCAGCTAAGCCAGTGTTTTGACAGCGCACATTTAACGGCCGTATTTTTATAGCGTTGAATAACCGTTCTTCACTGACACGGAGAATTACTGCAACAGCCAGACCCCTCAGGACACGCGACACGAGTGAAGCGCAAGTCGAATGCAAAGCATCTCGACGCAGGGAAATAACAGCTTTAGCCTTTTGTGTCACGGCTGGATTTAGAGTTTGACGAAGGAAGCAAACAAAGGTTCGTTTGGGTGGAAAAGAACACCGTTCGTCCGCTGCTGATCCTGAAATGGACTGTCACCGTGAAGAGTTAGCGCTTTAATTAGCCGTGGCCCCCAGAGTTAGCGCTAGGCGAGGACACTGCGGGCTCGGTTAATTGGACAAGATAAATTATGTGGTGGCTTTCGTGTTGCAGCATTAGAAAACAGCAAAGTAAACCCTCAGTTCCCAAAGCAAGCAGCACTGGGTGGGAATTCTGACTGATTACACCCAAAGATGGCCTTTCTTAATGTGAAATAACAATAAACGGACTCAGTATTGCCGGTGTGAACTACAAGAGTTATCCCACCATGAAGCATCAAGGTGAACCATACCTGAGCAGCTTGTGTTGGAACTGTTGCCTTCCAGTTGAAGGGCCTTCGTTTGAATCCCTCTCCAGCTAGTTCCCTCCCAACCAAAATGTTCCTTCCCATCTCTTTGGACAGGCTTTTTAAGAACCCTGTTGACTGCCCTTGAGTGGAAGCAGCTGATCATCATTATTCCATGGAGGCAGTCAGTGGGGAGCCATCTGTCAGTTTACATTTACAGTTCTTCATTTAGCTGATGCTTTTCTCCAAAGCCACTTACAATGTTAAGGTATTTGCAATTATTTACCCATTTAGACAGCTGGGTAATTTTACTGGAGCAATTTAGGGTAAGTACCTTGGTCAAGGGTACTATGGCCAGTGGTGAAGCTCAAACCTGCAACCTTTAGATGTAAAGGCAGTAGCTCTAACTACTACACTATCAGCTGCCCCTGTGGTTTAACCCCACGTCTATGGCTGCACTGCTCACTGCAAAGGTGTCAGATAAAATTGGTTAATAATAATAATAATACCCTCTAAATGGAGGCAAAACTAAAATTTTATGAATGGTTTTTGCAGAAGCACTTGTTCAGTAAATATGGGGTAACTCAACTGCATGCGGTGGATTAATGAGTAGCCTAACCAGTATTGGGTCTTGGCGTGTCAGTTTGTGCAGGGTGCGGTGTTGTCTGCTGATTCATTAACGAATGTAGATACAACTAATGAGGGGCTTAAGCTCAATGATGCACCGTGGCCCCCCACGCGCTCCGCTCTAAAGGTCACAGCTCTGACAGCTCAATCTGGATGTGAGTCTGTTGGTGCCAGGTCACTCTATGGAGTCCATGACACACCGATGCCGTTTACCTTGAGGCATGGGGGGCTAATTAGCTCTCAGCCCCCTCCCCATGTCTTCATCGGGCATCCGCCTGACACGGATTTGACAGAGCCATTACCCAGAGTCAACACGCATTAGCAGGATCTGGGGGTCTGGGCTGGCGGCAGAAGCCTCCCCAGGCTAGACAGATATGGAAAAGGACACAATTTATTTGCGCCGCTGGTTCTTTTAACCCTTGTTTCCTCCTTCACGACCGAAAATGATGAAGTCGTGTCATTAGTGGAGGCAAGAAACCTTCTGGCTAGCAGTCGTTGGAGAGACTGTTGCCCATCATCATGTTTCCTTTACTCCAGAACATACTGCAACATAAAAGAACGTGACTTGTTGCTTTTCGTTTCATTTTTGGCATGTAAAGGGGCAGCAGACATATTCTCTCACCGTCACATATTCCTTTAAGGTCAACTTTCAGTGTCCCATGTCCCTCAAAATGATATTTTTCAGGCTCATGCATGCCTTAACAAATATGTCCTAAATTAAATCCATCTCGAGGTTAATAACACGGCCTTATAAATGCAGCAGAAGCGTCATGAGAATTTCAAAAATGGATTTATCCTGCCCTTCAAGGAGCGGTAGCCATTTCGTAAATATCATAGAGGGCTACGCTGGCTAGCCCCAGTTGGAGAAGGCGCATATTTAATAACTTAGACATTCACCTTTGACCCCACTTACTAAATGACTAATCGCTCCCCTTAACCGAAGCTATGTTTTATTTATGAAAAAATCTTTTTTCATATACAGTTATTTCACTTTAAAGAGACAGTTTCAGGGGTCAGGGTGATGCTGACACTGAAAACCTTCTGAAATTTCATTTATTCCGACTTGGCTCAATATTTGAGCTCAATATGTTTAAATGAAACGCACTGCAAATTCCAAGTGTATCTGATGCTGTAGAAAACATGGAGCCCAAGGCAATAACGTTAATGATTTTGTTATCCTTGGTCTATCCTTTCATACAGAGAGACTTAGATACCTCACAATTTCATGCCTGAATAATTAAGTTAGTGCTGGCTTAAGAACAGCGTTTAGAGGAATTTAAGCCCCTACTGTACAACACAGCAGGGTCAAAATTGTTTCACAAGATATTTTCCAGCATGAATGCTTACCATGGGTCAATTTCTCATTACGAACATGGTCTCAAAATTCGTTCCCAGGGAACGGCATCAATAAAGTGTTAGTATGCAAACAGAAAGGGATCTGACACAGCATGCTCACATTTCCAAAATTAAACTGAGTATGATTTACTAACTTTGTTTCTATAGAACAGATCCAAAGCCTTTAGATGATATGTTTTCCACCATTAACTTTCAATGCGTACAGAGTAAAGTTATACACACTCAGCTGGTATTTTGCAGATTAAGGAGGTCCTACCAGAACGCATCTGCAGGTTGTTCTGAAACCCTACACAGTGGCATTCGGGCTGCTAATTCATAGCAGCTGCATAAACTGAGTCACGGGATGAGATCAAAATGAAACATAGCATCAGATGCATTAAAAATTCCTTCTCATCTGTTGCCCGGTTGCTCCTGTTTGAGTCACACAGAGGTGCTGTGTCTGGGGGTTAATGGGCAAGTTGGCTGGAGACAAGGGCTCGTTTTTTTACACCCCAAAGCTCCGCCACGCCACTCGCAATGAGGATGGATGTTGCGCTAATCAATAAATTGGAATTCCGTTTGATCCGACTCCTGCTGGATGCTGGAAAACCCCCTGAGGTTTAGATCGACCCAGGAAACAGTGATAAGAAAGGAGAGCGTACTATGTTTACCTGTAAAGGGCTGTGTCTGATGACCTTGTCTGACCTCTGCATTCTGAGTCGGGGTATCTGTGGGCTTCTGCAGTTGGTGAACTGAGCTATGGATTCTCCCATGGACAAAAGGGTTAGACTGAAAAAGGGGGAAATGTGTACTGCTTGTGCTTGGCTTCAGTTTCCATGGCAACCTTCCCTCACCTACAGCAACAGAATATAGATGGAGTGTGAACCCACACTAAACTGGACATCGTCAGATGGATACAGTTTTAATACTTAAAACAAATTCCTAAACAAAGTCATAGCATTCCACACCTCAATTTCTGTGACTGCTAAACACACACACACACAGATTGGCTGAAGCCGCTTGTCCCGAGCGGGGTCACAGCGAACCGGAGCCTAACCCGGCAACATAGGGTGCAAGGCTGGATATACACACACACACACACACACACACACACACACACAATGAACCTTTTCTAAATTAACATTAAACATATGGGTGAAAACAAGGGTCATATATGAATTGGATCTTCTTCTGTTGCTGTGGCACTCACATTGGCTCACTGGAGGGCAACATTGCCATTGATCACTAGCCTGAACAGCCACTTAATAAACACATTTTTTAAAAAGCTGTGAACCAAAAGTTACTAACGGCCCATTATGGTTCCACACTGTGAATGACATGCTTTTGGTGAGGGATTTTTCACACCAGAAGGCAAATCTTCTGGCTGTTCGGCGTTATGAGGTTCCTGGTCTCAATGGCAACAGTATGATAAGAAGCTATGTTCCTTTTCAATAAAAATCTGATTCTGACATCTATATAGAAATACTCAGATGCGGAGAGCCCTTAACTTCACTCATAGCTGCAGCAGAGCAGTTCTCTGCCACCCAGGGAACAATTATATCACCATGCATGTGAGAGCTCATGTCACACGCAAACAGGCCTGTTAATGCCAGCAGCAAAGGTGTTCACAGCTGCTTCGCTGAGAGAGGGACTCCGCCAGGTATTACTTGGTCCTCCTCCAAGAAAACAAGACTCAAAGGGATCCGTTTCTTATTGAGGTGTGAAACCCAGTCAAGATTTGTCTCACTGCTAAACCAACAAGATGGATAATAATGGAAGAAGACGGTGCTGAGGGAAGATGGAGGAAACCACGATGGACGAGCAGACTGCCGCCCTTCTTGAAAATGTCAGATCCATCCCCACAAAGTCATGGCATGTTTTATGATCCATCATTTCAGGACCAAACAATAGACATGATCTGAGAAGTAGCTGTAAGCGTGGAAGATATATCCAACACAGTACGTCATAAAGTAGATGCAGAAGGATGATTTTTCTTCGTTTAAAAACAATATTGGAAAACGAGTGACAGATATCATGCAAAAGAAAGGTACGCAACATTTCCAGATGGGGTCTCGGTGACCTGTCGATTGAGGGTAGCAGTGCAAACTCCACAAACTGGTTACCATGGCATTGTGGGAGAGTTGCAAGCCAGCATTGCAGCGTCAAAAGGAATACATTTCTCTGCGGAGGGCTGTGATTGAATTAGCATATACCTAGAGCCACAGCGCTCTTTAGTTCTTTATTACAGGAAGTAGCTTTATATATGAGTGTTTACTTTGTAGCCGGGACACCCTAAATCTCTCCCGTTCCGCTGAGCGTTCAATTCAACTGATGCTACAGGGCTGTGTAATTCATTCAGCAGCGCACAGAAAATCAGTTATGTTCCCAAACGTTCCCTTGTATCTACTGCGAGGAGATAATGTATTAATTATTCCTAAGAATCAAAAATATCAGTTGCAAAGGGGTCCTGGAAAATAGAAGATATTCGAAAGAGAATAGAAGAAAAACCAACATCAAAGCATAGTTCACCGAAAATCTTATGTATAGATTTGTAAATATAGCTCATGAATATTCAAAACAGGTCAAACTCTAATATATATACGTACATATACAAATATATATATATATATATGTATGTATATGGGTTTGACCTGTATATATAAAAGTAAGTAAGTGTAGGAAGAGAGAGATAAAGAGGAATACAGAAATTACATGGACCTGTTCTCCTTCTACGGCCTTCTCAGCAACCGTAAGGCCACGGCGTGTGGGTGTCAGCGGAGACGGAGCGTTAAGAAACCTGAAACCCCCTCGCAGGGAACAGGAGAGCAATTATACCTGGGATTCAAAATCAATAGGGCACAGTGACCACTGACTGGAGATCTCCTTTCACCCTACAAATGCACTGATGCGTGTGAACGTGGGAGAAGGATGCTGGTAGTGCAAGTCGGGGGAGAGGAGAACAGTGAGAGGGTACAGGTGGTGAACTGAAGACGGAGAACACCGTAAATCTTAAAATCTCTCATTTGTTTAATTGTATTTGTCACGGAAATAGCAGTCGACAGCAACGTGGCGGCTCGGGTGTGCGCAGGCCTCTTGTCGCATTGTGTGTGATGAATGTTGCGGCGTATATAGGAGTGTGTGCAGCAGCATTATGAATGAGGCTCCTTCTCCTTTTATTGTAAGGAAATATGTTGCAGCGGCGGAATAAATACACACTGCGAAACGGAAAGAAACGCCGTCATTTTGCAGGTCCATTGAAGAGAGCCAGGCAGCTCGTTTCATGATGAACAGAAGAGCAGATCCTCTCCAGAAACTGCACTCAAGAAATATATTTTGTTTATTAGATAATGAAAGCATGCATTGCAGAAGAGAGTATGATATTCATATAGTGTTACTGCTCACTGTTATCCCTGTTATTTTCAGTCAGCCTGAACACAAATTCATTTAACTATCATAATTTTTTACATGTTTTTTCAGTTTTTTCCATCTTCCAGAGATAAAAGGCATGAATAAATCAGGCGAAAGCATCATTTTGAGTTGGGAAAAACAGAAAGTGGGGACAAGTGGGATGGTTGATAAAAATGCGGGTCACATTAATTAACCTTTAATTTGAGCCCTTGAAGTGAATAGTGAGAAACACGTTTGAGAGCTGGTGCTGTTTTAGCACGCGATAAAAACACAGACTTGTGGACGCTGAGATCAGTTACAGTTTTTCTGAAGGGAAATTAATGCTGCAGAAATTTACGTCTTTGGGATTATCAGACAGTTTGTTATCTTTCACAATCCTGTGTCTGCATCTAAACCTTTTTGTATGTTGTCGATGCACTTTGTTTACTCTGTTTTTTTTTTTAGGAAAAACAAATGTATGAATCTAGATTTGAATGTATTTTATAACACAGAGTTTGGAAAACAGGTGTCATACGGTTTGAATGTATCATTTCTTTTGCGGTCAGTATAAAATTATTCTTCAATCTCACCAGTCATTTCATTAACAACAAATTGTGGGACTATTTATTTATCGCTTTCTTAAGCCAATTCCTGTGTCCAAAGTGACTTACAGTGTTAAACCATTAGTTTTACAATGATTTCCCCATTTATGATGATGATTTAACTGTTCAGTCGAGGTCACTTTATGAATAATCATTCTCTATGCTGGGAATGTGGTGGTGCAGTGGGTTAGCCCGGGTCCTGCTCTCCAGTGGGTCTGGGGTTCGAGTCCCACTTGGGATGCCTTGTGACAGACTGGCGTCCCGTCCTGGGTGTGTCCCCTCCCCCTCCGACCTTATGCCCTGTGTTGCCGGGTTAGGCTCTGGCTCCCCGCGACCCTGAATGGGACAGGCGGTTCGGATGCTGACGTGACATTCTCCGTGCTTTAGGATCTTTGACCGCTCCTTCAATTCTTTCATGGGCATGTTCGTGTCGGCCTTGATTATGTCCAGCCATCATGTTCTTAAACGTCCTCTTCTTCTCATCCCACTAACTATGCCAATCATTAATGTTGTTTCCAAGGAATTAGCTCGCATGATATGACCAAAGTATGAGAGCCGCTGCTTGGTGATTTTGCCCTCCGGCGATATCTTTGCTTTGACTCGCTCTAGGATCGTCTTGTTTGTGACCTTTATGTCCATGGCATGCGCAGCATTCGCCTCCAACATCATAGTTCGAAAGCATCGATTTTCCTTCTGCCCACCTTCTTGAGTGTCCAGCTTTCACATGCGTACGTGGAGATCGGGAAAATGATTGCGCTGATTATTCGAATATTGCGTTGATTAATCGAATTCCCCATTTATACAACAGACTATTTTCTACTTTCTGAATTCAGGGTAAGGTCCTTGATCAAAGGCACTACAGCGGGAATGCCAGTTCGAACCCAGGACCGCCGAGCTACTGTACCGCACAAATAACGTATTGAGTTAAAGATTAAAATGGTACTTTTCCTGGTTCCTATTCCAGCCCCTTAGTGACTGATGTAGCCAAGGCTGATGCACCCAGCTGTGTTTCTCTAAAACAGCCCCCTTTCTACTTTTTACCGTAAAAGACTATGCAAAGGTCAAATACGAACGGTAGCCCCTCATTTGGCTCCTGAAGCAGAACATATTGTGTGTTGAATATTACTATTAAGTAAAGCTCTGAAGCTTTGATAAAATTAAGTAAATAAAATAAAATGAATAAAAATGGAGTATAATAAAATGAAGTAAAATGATGGGAAACAGACGTGTGTACTGTTCCTGGTTGAGAACGGTTGTGTTGGGCAGAGATGCAGCCCACCGAACTCAATACTTCAAAGAGGCGAGGTCAAAAATCCCCCGGCTATAGGCCAGCGGATCAAACGACCCAAATGTGCAAAAAGCACGGTCCAGGGAAGACGGGCACCGGGGTTCGAGACTTCAAAGAACGAGGTGTTGATAGAAAGGGAAAGAAAGCGCCCTAGCTAGTGCACAAAGTAGCTGGACCCTCAACTGACCGCTAATTGCACCGAAACCAGCTGGGGGACATAAAGACCTATTAGGTCCAGAAGTATGGACAGGTTTCTGCCAACTACACATACCTGTGGAATACACAGGAACGCTTCGGAATGATCCGGAAACACGCAGAACAATCAAAGTGAAGATGCATCACACAAATCTGAACCAGACAATACATTAATCACTTGTAATTTCCCAGGATAAACTCACTTTTTTGCAGGGAAAGGTTGAAATTTTTCCTTTTTGGAATAATTTCCACATTTATATGTTGCAAATGACATTAAAACTTGTCTTCAGCACCTGCGTGTGACTAAAAAGCACTAAACTTTCGAGAGAATTTAAAGTACTCCTGCCATTCTCAGTATATTAAATGAAACTTCTGGTTGCCAGTGACAAGAAACAATTATGACTGCTAACAGGTGCCCATTAACTGAAATTTGAAACCATTCTGAAGTTGACGGGAGAATAGCTTCTTTAAAAAAAACTTGCATTCAACTCAGTTCGGCTCGAATTATTTTGGTTCAGCACCCTTGTCAACAGGTTGTCTCAGAAGGCTCCGCACACAATAACAGACCTTTATTTCATAGCTGAGAGATACGCATTAAAAAAACAATATTGGGGAAAAAAACTAATGTGGAAGAAAGTAATATTGTCACGGAAGAACGGCTTTTCCTAAAATGTCCTAAAGGACGAAGTGATGCTACATGTAAAGTGCGCAAAGGAGCAGGTGGAGAAGCTCCAGGTGACGTTGTGCGGAAAATAAACACCTTAAACGTAATCCAAATCCAGGAGAAGCTAAAGCTGATGCTGCTTTTTGAAATTCCACTAGCAGTTAATGAGATGGAAGCGAAACGCATTAAGTATTCAGATGGGAATGCGGGGAAGGATTAAAAACGATGCAGAAACAGCAAACCCACAGCATTAGAAATGCCTTTACGAGTCATGTTTGCAGTTTCCTCCAGCACGGGATCACACGGCGACTCTTTTTCGTGACAGGCCTTTGCAACGAAATGCATCACGGAGGACCGTACTTCCTAAAAATAGAACGCATCTCTATTTTGTGTGCATATATTCGTCGTCAAGGTGCCTGCAGGTTCCCTATAAATGACCTAACCTAGCAATTCTCTAACAGCTTGGGTAATTTTGTAGGTGTTTTCATGTGTAAATACGTACAATGTTTACTCGTGAAAACAGCAAGCGTTGCATTAATTCTGCAGTTTAACAAGTATAACAGCATCTTCTGATCATTCACATCTCTCATTATTTTTGATTAACTTTCCCTGCTCTGTAAAATAATTGTTTGGATAAATGTATCTTTAATGTGTCATCTTTAATAGCCAAGCTGCAGTTAATGAAATGTCAACATAGTATGCATCAGATCACCTCTGGGGTTCATTAGTAATCTAAATTAAAAGGAGAAGAGAAAAAAAACTGTTTTCCCATCCTCATAATATGTATGTGAAGTACATGCACTCTGCTCCATGTTTAAATATGCTTGCATCCTCAGGAAAAAATAACAATGCAAGGCAGCACAGGGCCTAAAGGTGTTGACTCTCATCAGTTCCAGGGATGAACCTGCTGTTGTACCTCTGAGCTGTTTTCTTCTACTCAGGTACAAGTGTTGGAAATTACAGTATTTTCTTATTTTAAAAAGCTAAGTAATAACAATGTCGTATGGATATATGGGGGTATGAATTATACCCTTTTCGTGTGCATGTCTTTCTGGCCAAGACCACTGCTGTGGTCCACGGGAAGCAGCCAGGTCGAGTAAAGGCAGAGACCACCAGCTGCTTGTCTGGCAGGTGGGGGTGGCTGAGTCTACATCATCCATGCCATTTCCCTTCTCTCCCCACATCATGTTCACCTTGCCCCCACTGACAGACACAAAAAACGACATCCGCATGTCTCACTTCAGTCCTGCTTCCAGCCGCCAGAAACACCACCGGTGTCCCTTCCAGGGAAACATTAAGCAACAATACGCTTTGGCGGTAATCCTGCCAAATCCAGGCGGTGCACCTGAGTGAGCAGCCTGGTAAACAGCAACAGGCAGTGCATCTCTCTGGAGGCGACTCAAAGGTCTTTGTGAGTCCAAGACGAGATTAGGAGGGAAACTACGTAATGACATGAACTGGAAAATCATCATCGCCCGTGTGCAAGAGGAGTCGTGCTGTATCAAATGTGCAGCACACACTCATCGTGGACCTCACTGTAGGGCTCTTTTTAGAGCTTGTGGTAAATGACATTATAGCGCTACTTGTAGAACTCCTTGTAGGGCTTGTCGTAGACCTCAGTGTAGAGCTCATTGTAGACTTCAGTTTAGAGCTTGCAGTAGAGCTAATTATAGACCTTAGTATGGGTGTTATTGGGGACCTTGGGGTAGACCTCATTCTAGGGCTCATAGTAGACCTCATTGTCCCATTGTAGTCATGGCTCATTGTACCACTACTGGAGACCTTGGGGTAGACCTCATTGTCCCTTTGTAGTCATGGCTCACTGTACCACTATTGGAGACCTTGGGGTAGACCTCATTCTAGGGCTCATAGTAGACCTCATTGTCCCATTGTAGTCATGGCTCATTGTACCACTACTGGAGACCTTGGGGTAGACCTCATTGTCCCTTTGTAGTCATGGCTCACTGTACCACTATTGGAGACCTTGGGGTAGACCTCATTCTAGGGCTCATAGTAGACCTCATTGTCCCATTGTAGTCATGGCTTACTGTACCACTATTGGAGACCTTGGGGTAGACCTCATTCTAGGGCTCATAGTAGACCTCATTGTCCCATTGTAGTCATGGCTCACTGTACCACTCACTGCAACTCTCTCGGTTCCTTTAGAAATAGATTATTTTGGCTGTTTGACTTGTAGAGCTAAGAAGCCAAGCTCCTGTGAGACTGTAAAATAATATTCTGTGGGTTTTTTCTCTCATTCCTCATGTTGCACTGACTGTATTAAGAGCTGCAGCCAAAAAGGTGAAACACAGCCCATGATTCAGTGGCACCATTCCAAAGCCTTGGAATATTTGCAGCTTATTTTTTACTGACTTCTAAATTGAAAAAGTGACACTTAAATACATTAACATGTTACAGTCATAGCACAAACATCAGTACATTATAACATTACATAAGGATTTGAAACCTTAATCTTAATTGCATTTTTGGTTTCTGGTAAAGACGATAACAAAATTTTTACACTCTCCATCATGTGAAAAAACACACAGCTGCATAATAAGTTTGTCCATTTACTCTGCTCAGGCCACTTATCTTGTAACCATAGAAATTACATTTGCTCAGGCAGACCATTATGTGTGGGATATTCCGAGAAATCTTGAGTCAGTCCGCCACAGCTCACAAAACTTGTTTCCCAGGGCTGACCTTATGATTTTTCATATTCTAATAAAGACAAAATCTCACAAACAATTCGGGATTTTCATGAGGTATTTTGAGTCATATCTTAATAATTTATAACACTGGTGCCCATTCTCATGTCATACCATTAAAAGGAAACACAGACATTGATTTGCTTGGTTAACTTTCAACAACTTCTGTTTTAAAGTACAAGAGCAGGACCAGGTCACAACGTCTACATGCATGAATCCAGTATAGGAGGTTATCAAGGTTTGTCTAAGCATAACATCATATTCTGATTTCCTTGTCTATGGTGACAGTCTAGGACAAAGCAGGTTCACACACACCTTCACCTTTCTGAGTGGCAGAAACAGATTTTCACTTTCACAGAATCCTCAATGAGTTTCTGAGTAAGAAAGTGGAGGGTTCGCTGAAGGTGAGCTGAGTTCCAGCATCTTGTTGCTCATATGCTGGTAACTTTGTGTTCTTCCATGTTTTATTGCATGCTCATTGCATAAAAATGGTACTGTTTTCGTTCGGTACATTATAGCTATGATGTTCTGCAACATTCAAAAGGAAAACACATTCATTGTCTTCTATAAATGTCTCATTAGGAGTTTGCCCATGAGAGACCATACTTCCTTATGGAGAATTACATACCTCAAAACAAATGAAAACACGGAACATCCCTGACCTTTTTAGTTTTTATGATGAAATTTGTATTTGTACTTGTTAATTAAAAAGAGTCCATGAAAAAGTGAACATGCTAAATTATTAGAAGAATCCTTGCTCAAGAAATCTTTCCAGCAGTGTAAAAGTCTTTTTGATCTACAGTTGAAGAGCTTCTTACACATGAAAGACAGATAATGTAACTAGCTGTAAAAAATGTGATTTACAGCTGTCTTCCTATGAACAATATGTTATGCCAAAGCTATAAATCAGATGATCTCAGGAAAAAATGAAATATATAATAATCGGCATCTTTATAAGAAAGATTTGTTTGCAGTAGTTCATTGTATGGGAGAAAATTGGAGAATGCTGTTAATTCCCTGAAATGGTACTGTTATAACAAACAAAGCTGGAGAAAACTGTGGATGGATGGATGGATGATAGGGGTCTCGAATAAAATGAGGTTCTGGCATAGAACTGATTGCTCCAGGTTGGACCAGAAGTCTTAAATACCTGTAAAGTTAAGATTTTGTAGGACAGATTGGATGTGAAGGCCCCAAGGTGGGGTCTCATCCCATCTGATCAGTAGGAAAATGATAAGAGCAGAAAATTCATAATCTGAATCTTGTGATAGCAAGTCAGTGGTCTTCACCACTATGCTACCTGCTGAACATTAACTTAACAGGGGCAGCAGGTGCCGTAATAGTTGAAGCTGTCAAGCAGTTGAGAGGTCCCAGGTTCAAACCCCACTCCTGCTGTGGTACCCTTGATCAAGGAACTCACTGAACTGACACAGTAAAAATAACCCAGCTGCATAAAAAGGTAAATCAGTGTGAGTACCTTAGTGTACAAGCCTCACATTGTACATCACTTTGGAGAAAAGCATCAGAAAAATTAATAATAATTAAGTTAATTAATGTGAGGCTGAAAATTCATCATGTAAAATCATTTGTGAAATAGAATGCCACTCTGCACTGCATTCCCTTGCAGGTTACAAGCCGACTGCAGCGGTCCATGTTCTGCTTACCTAAAACCACATCTGATGGAATAAATTATGTTCGGAGTGCTCATTAGACTGCAACTCGAGGAAACCCCGACGCTCCACGCTTATTCAAAAAAACGTTGTGTAACCGAGGCCACTTCTTCATCAGACCACAGCAATTCATGCCCATTTTTATGTCAAATAAGAGTGACAGCTGCGCGGACCAATTGTGCCACATCACCGAGTCTTGCACCGCTCTCCCTGTTCAGAGGTAAGTGCTTTTGATGGCTGGTGAGTGCGGTGCTGGGATGCCACCCCCCACCTGCATCTCCGCCCACACACCAGAACTGCCTGTGAAATATTTGTGCCCCGGGCTCTGATGCTGAGCGGGGGTCCCCAGGGTCCCCGTGTGCTGGCGGGAAGAAGATTGACTGCTCAGCGTGGAGGTTCACATGTCACACATCCACTTGAAGAAGAGACCGCTCCCCCACCCCACCGGTGCCAGTGCAAGGCTGTCACCCCCCCATTGTGCTCCAGGGTGACCGCTCATCCTCCTCATCCCAGCACACCTGGATGATGGCGTTCTATGTTCACAGCAACCAATGACAACTGGTCGAAAAAACAGAAAGGGCCTGCTGTAAAACACTCCCCCATCCGCCGCCACAAGAGCAGCCCCTGGGGAGGAAGGCACCTCAGGCCCATCACACGTCTCACACTCACCTGATCTCCTTCTCCACGTCAGGCAGGCAGCACATACACGAAGGAGAACGTTTAACGAGGATGTACAACTCACCTTTCCTAATCTGTTCTCACCCGGGGTTGTATGCCAGCCTGTGGAGAACACGTGGACTGATTCCAGCAAACTAAACGACGAAAGCATCGCCGGGCCCAGTACCGTTTTTATTCCATTATTTGTCAGTACTATTGTACACACTGCAGCATCATTCCCTTTGTTTGACTTGCAAAAGCCATGCCGAGGAAAGTAAGCAATGATGATTCTGCAACTTTCTTCCGCATTAATAAAGTGATTTTTCTATCTATCGATCTACCCACCTACCTACCTGCCGGTCTATCACCTTCAGGTGCAGTACAGCTGCAGTCTTCAATGCCATTCCAATTATATTATAAATGAATACATAGCACGTTACCTTACAAGTGTGGAGCACAGCACTAACCATACACAGCAACATTTACATATGCAATGCGCCGCGTAATGGTTGGAGCTGTTGCCTTGCGCTCAACGCCCCCAGGTTTGATACCTTGTTCCTGCTGTAATTCCCTTGATGGTAAGTAGCATGGTGCTTACTCTGAATTGAAAAAATACTGAATTAAAAATGACATTATAAATGTCAGAAGCAAGCACAAACATATAAACATTCTTTAGCTCACCACTTACAAAGTGTATATGTGGATGTATACTGTATATATAGAGCTTATATATAAAATCTCCCAGGTGGGGAGGTGTGTGTGTCTTTCTGAAGCATGGGTCCTCCACCAGAGGCCTTGGAGTTTGAGGGTTCTGCGCAGTATCTTAGCTGCTCCTAGGACTGCACTTTTCTGGAGAGAAACTTCAGATGTTGTTCCCGGAATCTGCTGGAGCCACTTTCTCAGTTTAGGGGTCACAGTCCCGAGCGCTCCTATTACCACTGGGACCACTCTGGCTTGACTTCATCTTCCACATCCATTCCAGTTCTTCTTTCAAGCCCTTGGTACTTCTCATCTTCTAGTGCTCCTTATTTCTGATATTGCTGTCACTTGGGATTGCTACATACGTCACAATTATGCTACATTATGTGATGTAGCAATCCCAAGTGATGGTGATATACCTGCATATATATGCCCACATCTACAGACACACACACACTTTTTATGTTTGCTTTGACAAAGGTGTCACCTAAATAATAATTGCATAAGTTAACATGCAGCTTTTTATGGCTTAGAGGGGGTGCGGTGGTGCAGTGGGTTTGGCTGGGTCCTGCTCTCTGGTGGGTGTGGGGTTCGAGTCCCGCTTGGGTGCCTTGCGACGAACTGGCGTCCCGTGCTGGGTGTGTCCCCTCCCTCTCCAGCCTGGCGCCCTGTGTTGCCAGGTTAGGCGCCGGTTCGCTGCGACCCCACTTGGGATAAGCGGTTTTGGACAGTGTGTGTGTACCTACGGCTTTCAGATGACTAACCAAAAGATGCATTTTTTTTTTTCGTGTTCGACCCCGAGAATCCACGCGCTCTGCCCAACATATAATATTTCATACACCAAAAGATCTGTAGAACCTGCAACACGTCTGCGTGGTTTACGCCAGAGAGCCCCCCGGCTGCCCGCGGTCGACCTCGCGTGCCGAATCCGACGCCTTTAAGGCGGGGGGCAGGCGAGGCCTTGCAGCGCTTCCTTCTTCGCGGGCCATTCAGGGGACTGAGATGGAATGGAGGCCATGTTTCAGAAACACCTCGTTGCCTTTTTTTTTTTTCTCTGAAAGCAGAGGCTTTAAAGCAGAATGAGATTACGGCGTGCTGGAAGTAAACCAAATTACGGTCCCGGAGAGCTCGGCGTGCATCACTAAAAGCAAAGTTAGAGAGTAAATGATTTTAAATTAGAGTACATTGAATCAGGGGCTGCAGCATCCAACTGGAACAAAGGGCCTCTGGCCCATTGTCTACTTGCTCATGGTGCACCATTCTCTTGTACCATTTCAAACGTGCCTTAGAGGTGGTCTTCTTTCTCCAAGTTCAAATTCTGAATCACTGTTTCCAGAAATGAGAAGCCGCCCCCCCCCCCCCCCCCCCCCCCCGATCAACCGAATGGAGACGCTTTGTCAAAGGCAGAAGATGTATGGGGGGAAATATTATAAAACCATGGTGTTAATATTGAAAGCCTCATCGTTCAAAACATTTCTCGCATGATTACTTTTTTTTTTTTTTACGCATTCCATTACAGAGCATTATTATGATTATGTCGGCGGCGGAATCTCAGCTACAATATGCATGTGCGGGATTTTATGAAAATTGATTTTTTAATTTATGCCATAACTTTGAGAGGTTAAGTTACGGAGCAGCGTGCGTCAGCGCCTGGATTATTTATGTAAATACCGTCTCTCGAGTTGACGATCGAAACTCCGGTTCTGCAGAAAGTCGCAAGCGTCCTCGGTCCTGCTGCTCATTGATGGAAAGAGACAGCGGCGTAGCGAAGAACCTGAGGAGGAGCGTCGCACATTTGTTCCGACACCCGCTTCCTCTCACCTGCGAGTTGCTCGGTCGATGTTAGCGACCTGGCAGGACCGAATTCAAAGCAGGTGGGAGAGTAGTTCATTACCCTGCAGTGCCCCTGTTAAACGTCTGCTGCCTGTTGAAACCACTCAGAAAACTGTCACTTTAAAACATTCATGACAGTCTGGGAAACGGTGGCGCACTCCATATAAAAAGTGTGCGGGTTGCCGGGGTTACAGCAGGCCCCCGTTCGGGTTCGTCAATCATCCTTCGTTGTTTATGACACGGCAGAAATATTAAAAATTCAGATTCTTCTGGGCCAGAAGGTGGCACGGTGGTTAGAACCACTGGCTAACAGCTGGAGAACCTGCATTTGAGTCCCACCTCCTGCTGCAGTACCCTCGAACTGATACAGCAAAAATTTTAACCTTGCTGTATACATGGGCAAATCAGTGCACAAACATAGCCCGTGCACAAAGCTCACATTCTAAGTCACTTTGGGGAAAGGAGTCCGATTAAAATTAAAAAATGAGCCATCCAGTACCAAGAGTGAGCAAACGTTCATAACCTAGTCTTTCTGAGACACAACACAAAGGCAGATGATTCTTTTAAAGGCATTTATTAATGAAATACACACTCTTGAGATTTTCAATAAAATGCTTCCTTATTTGTCAAAAAAAAAAAAAAAAAAAAACAACCCAATTCTCTCATCTCGACTTAGTTTGGACTAAACTCTCATGGCAATGAAAACAAAAATATTTTTTTCTTATTACATGTGCAATAAATAATCATAATACAAATGAGAAAATACACTAAAGAAAATGACACTTCAATAAGTGTCCATGATAACAATAGCAACAAAAGAAAAACAACAATAATAATAATAATAATAATAATAATAATAATAATAATAACAATAATAATAATAATAAACTCACAACGTGGCACAAAAACACTTTGAAGGAAGAAGGAAAAAAAAATAATAATACCGAGAGAACCCCACCGACCTGACATCGGTGCAAATTAGAGTGATGTGAGACTGCCGTCAGCCCAAGGTCCGGGCCCAGGGAGGCAGCGTGTGACCTGAGACAACGGGGAACCCAAAGGAGCCTGGAGGTTTCGCCTGCAATGTGATGGCCATCTAAGCATATATTGCACATTTTTTTTTCTTCTCCCTCCCCCCCTCCCCGCCACCGCACCTAGACGAAATACACCAAAGCACGATGCCACATAAACTTTAAGACCTTCACCGAAAACTTGAGGACGCGTTCAAGGGTTTTTGTTTCACACAAGAGAGCAATTATGCAAAATATGATCACATTCACAGCAATACAGCAGGGCTAATAGAGAGCGCATGCCGAATGCAAGAAAGGGGAAAATTGAGGGTTGCAGTTATGTTTTATGGAAGGATCTCTGTCCAGTATGTTTGTGATTGCGGATGCAGCGGCTAATCCAAAGGGAATTACTACAAAGTGAAACGAAACGCACAGAAAAACAAGCCACGAAGCTCAGAGGATGACAGCAGGGAGATGGAAAAAAAGTGACCGAGATGGTTGAAACGCTGCACAGCCCCCTCTCCATGGGAACTCCCACCTGTCCTGGGGAAAAAATGGATGCCAGCAATTATACCCTGCGTGGCTGCTGGCGGGAGAGCTAGATGGTGCAGCTTGAAACCACCACAACCAGTCGACGCGAAAAACCGTCCACACGCCGATTTGGCATAGAGGCTCACAGTTAAAGCGCCACATGTCACACCTCTCATCTGCCAATCTGTGTCCCACGTCATTCATAACAGTAGCTTCAGTCAGAATGACACTTCCAGGCGCCCGGCTGCCAGGGAGGGGCACTGCTGCCCCCGAGACCTATATCACGATGGGCGCCACTTGCTCCGTTTCACACAATCAGAAACGCTGTCGCGCATGAGAAAGCACCTCTATGACAGCACGCGGACATCCAAAAAGTCAGTGCAAACAGCGGACTGGCGGGGACACCAATTCTGGCACAGAAAAAATCGAACATTTCACAAGGACCCGGTGTCCCAGTCTACGAGCAAGCACGGTCATGCTGGTGGTCACAGAACCTCACGCTCAGTAGATCTGTTCAGCTGTTTACGGATTGGGGGTTGGGGGGGGGGAGTCGGGACAACAAGAGAGCACAAACCAAGGCTGCCTGAAATGTCTTCCTTCTTCTCTCTGCCTCGTCGCCGGTTCAAAGCAATACACGGGCCTAGATCCTCTACAATAAAACGAGTTTCAAACAAATGCTACTCCCAGGTCACCGTTTAACACAGTCCCTGCCACATGATCCCAGGGAGCAACTGTGACGGTGCAGACGGACAGGACCGTTACGAGTTCTGCCTTCTGAGCCCTCGACCTCCGCCATGGTTTATTGTGCCAAGACGCTTCAGCGGCTCCAATAAAGAACACCACATCGACAGGTGACAAACAGCCAATCGGCACTCTGCGAAAACTCCTCCACCAACTGCCGAACCCCGCAAAATCTCAAGAGCTCCTTCGAAGTGCAACAACGCCCGGCCTCTCGAGGGATTCCCGTAATTTCTTCGATCCGTGTCTCCTGAACCTCCAGCCCCCCTCCGTGCCAATAAATCAGACCACCTAGGAGAGATTGAGGACATATTTTACAGAGAAGACAGGAGTACGGTTCCTTTACGCAGTCTGCTGCGGGGCTAAACGGTCGCAGATTTAAGGATAAACACGTCAGATACAGCTGAGAAATATTCCATTTCTACAGTTGAGTTTTTTTTTTTTTTGAGAAAGTAAAACTTGCTCTAATGATAAGCACTCCGACGCAAGGCTCCCGGTCTCATAAGGGCCACAGGGAAAACAAAGAGATCAAAAATACCCATGTCACTGTCATCATGAGGTGCAAAGTGTACGACGAAGCGAGACAAAGTGAGAACACTGAAGGTCTCCACGGTGATGACGTGTCAAAGATGTGGGTGGCAGCGAGGGGCCATCCGCACCGTTCGCGGTTAGCACCATCCTCGGATGTGGAGGCGTAGAAAAGCACCGAGCCGTCGCCGTGGCGGCGTCGCACCGAGAAGTGTCCCTCCCACCACCACCCAATGCGCCCCAGAGCTAAACACAAAGTGTTCCACACGCTGGAAAATGAGCCCAAAGAAACTCAAATACAACTTGTGCCTCCACTTAACTGTACCAGTTCATAAATGCCACATGACGGCTCAGCTATTATTGTTATTACCAATGTTAATAATAACCTCGACTGTCATTTTTATATATTGCATCAATGCAAAATGGCTATAAAAAGGTTACCAAGGAATCCCATTAGAAATGTGTAAAAGGCACTGAGCTCACAGGTAAACTCAGTAGTAAACCCACTTCGGGGGTGTCAAAGAGACTTCGTGTGGCTCTTCTCAGTGTACAGCAGCACGGCGGAGGGAAATAGTCACAGTTTGGGGCTTGTGGGGTAAGTCAGCATTTGGAAAGCACTCGGGATTGGGACCCTGCGCCTGGATCCCTGGACCGTTTTCGGCTCGACTGACCCTTTGCAACAGGATGTGAGAATAGCAAACAGCACCTATATGAGTTTCCAGAATATCTGTGGGCAGCAGCCATGCTTTAAATCATTTAAATTTAAAAAAAAAAAAAAACACACTCTTTCAATTTTTAAACCTGACTGTTCTGGAATATTCAGTAAGCAGAGCTGTTGTGAGAATAACGGGGCAAAGCAAGGAAAAAGGGTCCAAAAATCAGCCTGTTTACTCTGCTGAAACACCGTGGGATTCAATCAAAATGGTGTGGAGACTTTTTTAATAAACATTTCTCATCTGAAAGAGATCATTTTAAATAAAACACATTAATGCCCTGATGCACTGAAATAAGTTTCCAAGAAAATCTGTGCGAACCACCCCAAAATACTGTAAATCCAGATTACAGCATAAACATCGACATATGCACCTTGTTTGAAAAAATGCCCAATTTGTAGACTAAACAGTTTGATTCCATTGGAAATGTTTTTGTAAAAAAAAAAAAAAAAAAACTACCTTCAGTGATGTTTAATCCATTAAAATGACAGCTATGCTTGTTCCATCTCAGATCTGAACATATCACAATTCAAAAAGTAAATTTAAAACACAACGTTCATTTAATGCTGTATATGTGAAGTTAGGGATTAATTTTGGGTCTAATCCCTGCATATTACGGTGAATTATGGTAATTTCACATCAAGTTACATATACCAAAAACATTCATAAACAATTATCTGACTCCCAAAACAGTTTGTGAAACAGTCAATATAAAAATCCTGGAACATATTCCGGAAGCTTCATTTATGCAAAAAAGGAAAGAGAAACGGGTTTCATCCTTAATCTATATAATTTAATAATTTAAAACGACTTTCTACATAAGGCCTTATGCTTCTTTGAAATTCTTCAATATTTACATTCAGACAACGAGCCAAATAGATTGAAGAGAAAAGGTGGGGGGGCTGGGGGGGTGTTGAGCCTTTGTTACCTTCCGGAGCAGTGACTTCAGAAATTATGCTCAACGTGGAAATCACCTTGAAATACACGTTTGAGTGGTGTATGAGGAGAGGGGTACTAATGCTATGATAAGCCTCTTCCTACTGAGGCCTTGTGCATCGAGTGGGCGAAGCCACCATTCGCCCACAACCGAAACACCCGTGGAAACAAAGAGAAAAAAAAATTTTTTAAAAAAAGAGATGAGATGGAAAGAAAAGGGAATGAGAACTTCCTCCGAAATGTGAGATCGAAAAACCTCCAGCAAACACAGGTCTATTGGAAAACACGAGGCCAAACAGAAATGCATATACAATGAGCGAAAAAAAAAAAAGTGAAAATTGAGATATTCCTCAGATGATAATAATGCAAAATTATGACGGGGCACCTGAAGTACTTTCCATTTCTCTGAGTCGCTTCCAATAACACACAACTCATCACAGGACTCCGCACAGTCGTCGAACCCGCACACCGCTGATCATCTCCCCACTTTTACGGGTAAATAAGCCAATGAAATAAGTTCCGATCCATTTTTTACGTTTATCCAATAGTTTTCCTTTTCTTCCCACAACTATTTGCACGAAACTCTGATTATAGCACTTCTGGAAACCATACCTAAATCTTTCTCATACTTTCTTTTTTATATACAATATTGGTATATAGAACATAAATTACTACACAGAAATTCAGATTCGTCCTATTCACAATCGACTCAAACAAACCAAACCCCGAAAAACAAAAAAAAAAAAAAAAAAAACAAAAAAAAAAAAAAAATTCCCCAGAGACGATACAAAACTCGATAAACTGTTTAGAAATCGTGTTTATATATAACTATATATATGTACTTTCTGCGCTCCCAAGATGTGTGACCTGAAAGGAGTGGACTGTGGAGTGTGTGTGTCCGCCACCCCGCACCGCTGGTGTCACAACTCACGAAAACGCGACGGCAGGCGGGTTTGCAGGGGAGGTCAGAGGTCATGTCCGCAGGTACAGAAGCAGTGGCGCCCTGCCCACCGTCCTCCTCCTCCTGTCCAAGTGTAAACAGAGTACCAGTAGTGTCTGGGTTGCTTCACTAATCTCTCTTCTGTACAAAAGTATAAATATCTTTTCTCTCTCTCTTTTTCCAATGTTCACATGTGTAGGACTTAGCAGATCAAAAGGCTGCGTCTCAGGAACCCCCCCCTCCCCGGTTACAGGGGTGCCTCCTGGTGGCCGGGTGGTCTTCGGGTGAGCTGGTGGTCGACGTGGGGTCGCGTTAACGCCGGGACGGTGACATCGCCGCAGCAGGAGCTGAGCGTGACGCCCTGAACCTGGGGGGGGTCCTGCAGCTGCTCTGTCCCACTACAGCAAATCCATCTTGGGTCTGTAATGCAGGAGAAGTGGAGATTTCTGCACAGGAGAGAGGGGAAAAACATACAGGTGGTGTGTGTGCTTTCGTTTGGGAAACATGGAAATGAGCCACGCGTTTCAAACCTCCGTGCAAAAAAAAAAAAAAAAAAACATAAGTAAACCGAATTATAAAAGGCCCTGTAATTAACATTTGTTATTATTAATTAAAAATAACTATGTATCCATTATAATCAATAATTTTATTATTATTATGCGATGGACTGACATCCTGTGTAAAGCGAACAACTTCCCAACATATCTTGAATTAATCAATGAACGAGTGATAGTCATCATAATGACAATAATAATAACAACAAACTCATTACTGCTTTTTTTTGTTTATAAAATTATTATATCTACTCCGAGGTTTATTTTTGTAAAAATCAGCCCACAGTATAAGAGTTACATGACTGACTTAATTTTTGGAACATATGGCAAAGTGAGCGCCACTGAACAACATCACTGCGTCAATCAGTGCAAGTTTGGCTATAATAACCATATGGCTCTTAAATGTCTCAGGCAGCGTGTGCCATTTAACCGCCCCCTCGGCATTCTCGTTTGTAGTTATGGAGTGTCCAGTTATTACCTTAAATCTCCATCTTGTCACGACTACGAATTTCAGCGTGTGGTCCTTGCCCAGGATTTCTTCGTTGCATAAAATGTCCAGCTGATTAAAATAAAAGGGCAAAATTAAGAAAAAGGAAATGCGCAAAATGCCTGACAGAGACCATACTGAGCCAAACACGGGGGTATGAATCACACATTACTCGCCTATAGGAGCAAAACAAACAAACAAACAGACAGACCGAGGCAGGACAGATCGCACTTCAGAGGAATGACTTGAGTTCCTTTTCTCCGAGCTTCAAAAAACTATATTAGTCACGGCCAAAAGCGAAGAACGACGCCCAAAGCGGCGGCAGATCCTCTAATGTTCCTCGAGCACTTGGCTGTTTAACATCTCAGAAACATGCTTTATACATTTAGAAATATTTGAGTACGTCGACCAGTTTGCAAGCACAGTAACCCCTTGCAAAACCGTACTTCTTCAAAGGATCATCTCTCCATCAGCAATGGCTGGAGGGACATGGGGCCACCGCTCTTCTCCTCCCCAAGAGCCAGGTGTGCAAAGACACCTTCACGCTACAAACAGGTGGACTTTAGAAGCGGCCCCCGAAAACAGCCTCCTCAAGTCATCGGCGTGGCGTCCACGAGCATAGGGCAACCAGTTGGCGCAGCTCAAAGAGGCACTGATAACAACGATCGTGATTTTTGCGAAGAAAAACATCTGCACGTCTCCTGCAATGAAACACGGGATGGGGTCAGAGCCAGAGCCTAGTGTAGGAAGAGCGTTGAGCTCAAGCTGCTGGTCAACGTCCCCAACGCATCAACATATCGATAAAAACCCGGCCACGCTGAGCTAAAGGCCCGTTGCAAGAGCCAAAGGGTGTATAGTGTCATATACTGGGATTAGGCTGAATTTTCACCATGCTTTGGTGAGACGTTCAGTGTGGTCCACTTCAGCACCAGAGCAGGAAAAATTTCTAGGCAAAATCCTGAGTGCCAAAGAGAGCGAAAGAGGACAATAGGAATTCCGAACGGTTCCATCACAGTGCCCAACCGTGGTACTCTCCCTCAAGGAACTTACCCTGCACTGATCCAGTAAAAATTACCCAACTGTATAAATGAGACAATCAGTTGAAGCATCTCGTTGTACAAACCTTGCATGGTAAATGACTCTGGGGAAAGGAGTCTGACAAATAACACCAAAGCAATCAAGAGCAACATCGACCAAACGTTCAGTCAAATTTTGGAGAAAAACAGCAGATAAATAAATGAAGAAGAAAGTCCGGTACACTAAGGTGCGCGTTCACCTGTGGAAATACTTCCTATCGCGGACACAAACGCGGAGGAGCAGCAGCGGGCGCGGTCGTAACGAAAGCGCGTTCCGCGACACGAGACGAGGAGCGCGGCGACGGCGTCAACGACTTCCTGCGGATGGGCCGCGGCGCGACCGCAACGCCACGGCACTCTCCGCACGCCTCCTCTCCAAAATCCGCGCGCCCGTGATCAACACGGAGCCGAACGCCACGGGTTCATCCTACAGAGGAACGCCCACGCGCATATAATGAAGGAGATAATTTGTCGTGCTCCGCAGACACGCGGCGACTTGCCGCCATGTGGCTCTGAGAATCCCCGCGGAACACGAGAGAAGGTGGGAGGTGTTACAGGAGCTCATTTCCTGAAGAACAAATGGAGAAGGGCAAGCGGCCTCGGGGTGCCAGTGTACCGGGGCGAGAGGGGCGGGAGGGAGTGCCCTGCCCCGGGTTTGTGGACGAACCTCTGATTGACGGGGTACCGCTGTCAATCACAAGAGGTTGAGGATTTGGGCCAAATATAGAAATACGAATAAAGGTCGAGACCCCCCGCCGCGACACGCCGCGCCGCAATCGGTCCGCCGAGGTCCCGGAGGGGGCGGGTAGAGAAGCGGTACCTCGTTGAATGACGTCAGGTTGAGCTTCTTGGCGATGAACTTCTTGAGGTGCAGGACGGTGGCCTGGGCCGAGCAGCGGATCCACTTGCGCTTGAGGCCTCGCAGTTTGCTGCTGTTGCACTCGAGGCAGATGCTCACCTGCAGGAGGCACACGGGCCGGCGGGCCGCGATTAAGGACCGCGCGCGTCTCCCACGCGCCCAAGGTGGCGTTCTCAGCCGCCCGCGTCCTACATACAGTCTGTCCCGGGCGCTCGCAGCTCCCGCCCGCGCTGAAGTCCACCCACAGTTAGAGTTACACAATGTTTCCCCTGTTGCGTGTTTACAGTTGGCTGCTCGCACAGCCCTCGAAATTTTCAAGTCATTTTTTGGAAACTGCGCTCCATCTCGAGCAAGAGGGAGGGAAAACGGCCAGCGATCCCGATGAGGGGGAGGAAGGAGGCTGGTGCAAAAAAAATGTGGCGGTTCTTTCCAATTCTGCGTTTCCAAAAATATATTCTATGTTATGTAGTGACAGCGTTTTTAAACGCATTTGGGTTTCATTTTGCTTAATGATCGACAACTTTTTGACAAAAAAATAATTTTTTAAAATTCTCGAATATATGTGTGCGTGGATATGCATACATATATAAACATATGTGATTATCTATACATATAAAACACACATATACAACATATATAATAACATTATATTTACATATACGTTTCTATACACGCACACATACAGATGCTCCTCGACTTATGATGGTCCGACTTAGGATTTTTCGACTTTACGATGATGCGATAGCGATACGCATTCGGTAAAAAGCGTACTTCGGATTTTGAATCTCGATTTTTTTCCTGGGCAAGCGACGTGCGGCGCGATATGCGGCGCGATACTCTCTCGTGATGCTGGGCGGCAGCAGCAATCCGCATCTCCCAGTCTGCCACGCGGTCGCTATACAGATACGCCCCCGAATCTCCATCACGTCATAGAAAAGCCCATCTATGTCTCCTGCTACAGGTGAGGGGAAGAAGAGGAAGGCAATTACTCTCGAGGAGAAACTCAAGATAACTGCCCCGCATAAGGGGGCAAGCCCATAACGGCCATCGCACGTGTGCTAGGCTATGATGCTCAGTAGGTCAGGTGCATTAGATGCATTTCCGACTTATATTTTCGACATACGATGGGTTTCGCGGAAGGTAACCCCGTTGTAAGTCGGGGACCACTTGTACGTGTGTATATACATATGTATATAAATGAGGTAATATTGTGATGCTCTGAACCATCCCGTCATTCCAATATCTGGTCACCAAGGTCCAGCCAAGCGTGGCGCCGCACGCCTTCCTGGCTGACGGCCGAACGACTTTCTTCACCCCGCCGAGTCGCCGGGCCGTTTCTCCGCCGCTCAGCCTCTTTAGAAACCGACGGAGGCCGAGGGGAGAGCGATCTCACGTCGAGAGGAATTCATTATTTAAACAAGAGCTCTTTACGAGGGACATTTGAGTTAATGGCGGAACAGCCCGGCCAACAATGGCATCAAATTACCGAGCCGCACGCCTGCATTAGCCTAACTAAATTCATAAATGAATAATATAATTGCAAAGCAAGCAAATAAAGTCTGAATGCGAACCAGCACGGCGGGCTTCATTTTTACACCAAAAAACGTGCGGGGATGTGAAACACAAAAAGAAAAAGGGAAGATATAGCCACGTTACTGGTTCATGCCTCGTTCGACGTGACATCATTTACTCTTCGCCTCGCATGCAAACGAGCTCATGGACGCAGCGGCTTGAAATTCTCCCTCTTGGAATATTATCAAGATGAAACAAGATTGCAAAATCCAACGTTTTATTAATACAAATACCTGTTGCCCTTCAGATGGCTTCGGCGCTGTCCGGCAGCGAAACGGTCCATTTTAGCCTCGATCGGGGCTGCGGGGGTCGAACCGCCGTTTAAAAAGGTCCCTCGACACGAGGTCAACCGATCGCTGCCGTCTCATTGGCTCATTCCGTTTTCTCATTTTGTTGCATTTGGCCACCGTCTCCAGGCCAAGGTCACAGTGGGGGGGGGTTGTCAAGCAGACACAGTGGGGGGGCCACCCATCCGTGGAAGCAGGCCAGAATCCCCCCGTGCCCCCGCATCCTCTTCCATTATCAATAACCCAGCAGGTTGTTCATTACAGAGCGCTGCGCTGCGACTCGCACGATTAGGCCGCGTTTGCGAACAACGGAACCTCTGCATTAACGACGAGAGCCCGCGCTATCGATAACGTTCTGCACGAGCTCAAGAATTAAAAATTATTCCCAACAAATTAAATGCTAATCATCTGCTTACATGCATGCTGTTTATGGGATTAAAACTGACAAAACGTTTGAATAGCATGGAATTTGCAGGAAGCGTTTCTCAGAGTGTGTAAGTGTGTGTGTGTGTGTTTCCAGGGACAGGCACCTGTTCATCGCTCCTGTGGTAGTCATTGTCCTCCTCCTGCTTGTCCTCTGGAGACTCCTTATTGGCCCCATCCTCAGGCTTTACGTCCCCTGCGGCACAGGGACGAGAGATGCGGAAAGGTCAGGTGTCACTCTCAGACATGGTAAAAAAGGTCACTATGAGCTCCAGCCCAGCCTGGGAACTCAACAAAGTGCTGGAGGACAGTTTACCATGATACTGTGTACATCACACATGATACACCCTGGACTTAACCGCATCAAGAATACCGCAGGGCTGCACTGTACCCACACAAACACCAGATTATGACATGATTTCCAATTTCTGATAGCCGGTCGCAGGTTCGAGGGACAGCCCGATCCCTGATGGAGACCGAGGCAGCAAAATAACTTCTCAAAAGGTCATGTAATTTAATTCAATACCCTGAGCGCACTGCTTCGCTTAGCGTCGAGAGCAGAAAACCGGGGATCGAGTGGGAGGGGTCTGTTGGGGATCAGGTGGAGGGGGCCTGCTGGGAATTGTGTAGTAGAAGCCTGCTGTGGATCGAAGGGGAGGGGCTTGCGGCGGATCGAAGGGAGGGGCTTGCGGTGGATCGAGGGGGAGGGGCCTGCTGTTTGTGGCGTACGAGGGGCTTGACGCTGACGGCCTCATCTCTCTCGACAAAGACCACTCGTGTTCACGCGCGCTCGGCAGGCAGGGCATGTGGGGGCACAGCAACTTCAGCAGAGAGAGCCTCTCTAATCATCGCTGAAATACCTGCGAGCAAGAACACACATTTATGTCTAAGCAGGGAGTTTTGAGATTTTACTGAACAAAAGCAAAGGACGGAGTGATCTGGGGACACCACGAAGCACGATGCTGCAGATACCGTAACGCACCAGGAGATTTTAACCCCCCCAATTCTGCTCATCTACGCGAACACCGTGATCGCGAGTCTTATGACACCAATCCTGATATCACAACATAATGATATATCAAAATCGAACGTTCGATAGTGGATCAGCTGCTCAAGATAAGAAGAAAAAACATAATTTTTTGATAGCAACATAAAATGCACTTTTCCACTTGAGCACAATGACCTCCACTTAATTAGAGCACTTAAAGCAGGATCATCGTGCTGTTCGTGAACTTCCCACCAGCCCCGGCAAGTGCCATCAGCGGCGCTGTCCATCAGCGATAGGCCACTTCACACTAAACACCGGAAAGCGCGCATGTCAAGAGCGATCAACCGCGGGCCTCTGCCGTCATCCTCGGCACAAGTCCGCTGCATATTCTCATCCTGAAGGTACGGTACAAGAACGCCCCGCGGCACGGAGTAAACGAAGAAGACGTGTAGAGGTGTAGGAACCGTCCGTAACAAGCGGCGTGATAGACACAGCCTGTGAAACCTTGAACCCCAAACATCCTGCAGTCACCCAGGTGGAGAAGAGAGGACAGGAATAACACCAATTACCATGTGGGTCCAACAGGGTACAACCTGGGAGCACGCAAGTCTACAGGGGTATGGTCATGGTTTTTTAACATCAAGGCTACCAAGATGGGGGTAGTAGCCTGGTAAAGGAAAGTGAAGTGGGCTAAGGCCGGATTAGGGTTGGGCAAAGTGGAATTTGGGCGGGGCAAGGGCGGGGCAATGAGAAGACAAAGGCGGGGCAAAGGTACCGTTGTGTTGGCCATCGAGGTGCAACTTCGTATTACACAGCTCTCCCTTGGCGTCTCCGGGGACCTCCAAACCCAGCCTCTGGTAGAACTCCCTCTGCTTCTTCATCTCGGCTGCGGAAAAGAAAGCGAGAGAGAGAGAGCGCGTGAGCCACGCCGAACCCCTGACCCGAGGCCAAGACGGACATGGACGTCCAGTCACGTGGCCTAGAGACAGCGGACACAAATTTTCTGACAAGTGGAGAAAAAAAAAAAAAAAAACACAAGACGCCCACAGGAGAAAGCAGACGAGGCGAACACATTAAACGGCTCGGCCGCACATCGCCCCGTCTCCCAGCCAGGTGCCCGGTAACGCCGTGGAGTTGCGCGTGTCCACCCGTTAGCGTTACGCTACAAGCGCGAGCCAACCTCGGCAAGACGGGAGACGCAGAGAAGGGGACGGCGGCATTCCCTGTACGCCCTGCGCAATATAGTCATAGTCTTTTATAATAGTGGTCAAGCAGGACGGCACCAGCAGCGGAGAACCCCCCCAACCCCCGCTCCCCCACCCCCCTTCGAGGACATACCTTCCTGTAGGCCGGGGACCAGCTTATAGACGATATCCTGCATCGTTCGGTCATGGCTGCGGGAGGGGAGAGACAGAGAACACGGTGTTTGAGACGCGATGGATCTCGGTGCAACGCAGAAGAGTACTCTCAAAAGAGGACGAACACACGAGAGCATAACGCCACACCGACACCCACCCGTCTTGTCAGCGTTACCCCGTTATACTCAGTATTGCCACATTATGCTGTGGAGAAAAGCGACAGCGGAACGCAAAAATGTTAACGTACCCGTACTTATAAAGGCCAAGCTGTGCTTTAAGAGTGCGCCGCCGCCTCCTCTTGTTACAAACACCTGAGTTATGAGTTTTCCAAGATACATTTCCCTGTATGTTTAATTTTACCTGTATTGTCTCCATTTTTCCACGAGGATCCGTCAATAAGCGGTTTTTCCACCGAACTCATCAGAGTCAGACACTAGGGTCCACTTATTTGTTGACCAAAATAATAATATTTTCTAATTATAATTAATCATGTGGGAGGGGCCTGTTAGACATTGAGTGGGAGGAGCCTGTGAAGGACCCCCCTGGTTAATTTCTTCCCACGTGCTCTTCCTGTTTTCGGCCCACCTGCACACTCCTCTCGCCCGAACGGGAGCGCACGAGAAAGTTTCGCCCGTTTCTAGGGAGGCGACGCCCCTCGAGCCGAGCGCGGGCCTTCCGGACCGTTCCGAGAACGAGGAGCCTGCGACCGCGAGAAGGGCTCGTTGCGCCGCGGCAGCGTTGAACGCACACCGTTCCCATTTCGAGAGGTCGGCGGGGCCGCGGCAACACGGTGCCACCGTTACGCACGCAAGATTACTATTCCTGGTTGCCGAGTGGTTCATTTAAACGCCGCAGGATTTGGACCTCCGACAGCAAATTACTGTCCAGCCCTGCTCTTTATCACCCTACAAATTAAACAGATGAGCTCAGCTGCTGCTCCGCCTGCAGGGGGCGATCCACAAAAAAGTATGGCAACGCTGCCTCCGGGCAAGGGGCGGGGGGGGGGGTGTTAGTGTTGCCGTACATTTACGTTCTCATAATTAAACCTTTGCCTTCTCATATGGATTGAATGAAACGGTCTGTACCACTGTTACGGGGAGGATCGCTGTGCAGCAGTAACTGCGGCAGAAGCCGTTTCATTCAATTCACGCGAGAAGAAAAAGATTTAATAATCACCGCTGACTGCATCAATCTGTGCAACAGACTCTTTTGGGGGTTACGGAGGAGGGGCTACTAATATTATAACTGCCCCATGCTGGTTACACTGCTGCTTGGTTCTCTTCAGGTTTCTGAAATTTTTTCCCCCACTCAGTGATTCAAATGACACAAAATGCAAACAGTAAAGACTATCTGTTAATGTCTCTGTCAACATTATTATTACTACTATTATTATATAGCGTGCAAACGGTGGTTGGTGACACTGCGCCTTCTCGATAACAGCGAGCGCTTTGTGTAAAGTCCTTCATAGACAGAGTGCATGCTGGGAAGGCCATCATGTCGCACCCCACCCTCACACCCCCACACCCAGGGAAAGGGTGACAGTGAGCCAATTAAGCCCTCACCCGAGGGGGGCTCATGTTACCTTGTTACTCCTTCCTCACCTTCTCCGAGCACAGTGCGAGTAAGGCACTGTGTGTGTGTGTGTGTGTGTGTGTGTGTGTGTGTGTGTGTGTGTGTGTGTGTGTGTGTTCAGGTTTCCATTCCAACACACACCCCCTGGTTTAACCTGCTCCAGCTACTAGCAAACAATGATTTGTTTCATACCCACACCTCTAGGAATTAATAGAGCAAAAAGACCATCTCACTGTTATTGCTACTGCTATTATTAATATTAATAATTAATAAACATACACTGCTAGGTTTGTAATCTAACTTATTTCCAATGAGACTCCCCGTTCAGAACACAGGGTAACTTTTACTGTATCGAGTTCAGGGTGAGTACCTTGATCAAGGATACTACAGCAGGTGCGATTCGAACCTGGGTCCCTGGATTTTAAAGCAATGGATCTAAACGCTACGCCACCTGCTGATTTGCTTATGAAGTAGTGGATGCGGAGCCAATCGCTGCAGTCCTCATATGCACTAAATAATCGGGAGAAAAAGGATATATAGTGTATTTTTTAGTGAATTCCATTTACTAATTTGTTATAAGGAGCAGCTGGAACAAAGAGGAAGAGGCGGGTCATTATGGGATTCCTCGCCTCTTCCGGGGAGCCCCTCCGGGACCCGTGTCGTTGCGCGGCCGCAGATGTCCGACGGCCCAGTTCGAACCCCTGTTGACCTCGGTGAGCTGGCTGGTTAAGGCTGGGGGAAGGGCTTCCCGTGGGGAGGGACGGCGAACGTGGAAGGAGAGCCTGGAGCGCAGCTCTGATCGCATTAATCCCTCTGAGTGAAGAACTGCAGTGGTGTGTGTGTGTGTGTGTGTGTGTGTGTGTGACACGAAGGCGCCATTACTGCACCGGACAGCAGCCCATCGACAAGGACTTGTTCCCGAAATTAACGTCCAGCTAAACAATTCAGAAGAAGAGAGACAAAGGGACATGAGCATACGATGAGTATCGGGGACGAGGGACCGCGGTACCACCGCTGGGACTCGTTCCACCCTCCCCCCCGGGCCCCGTCACGGGGTAACGGTCGCACTTGGCGGCGCCGCTAATGACCGCCATGGCACCCCCAACAAAGCCTCCACTGTGCTGACGAATCAAAGCCTGGACATGTAGATAATAAGGCTCCAGAAGTTTCCGCACAACCTTTGAAGCGGGTTCAAACAGCCCTGCGTTGGCGGGGGATCGGGGGGGGTTGGTGCCACGCGGACGGCTTGCGGGGGGGGCGCGCCGAGTGGACGTTCCCTCCGAGAGCGGCTACCCGCCTCCGCTCAGGCCGCTCCGCCCACACAGGGACGAGCTCGCCGGGACGGGACGGCGGCCCGCGCTACCGGCGCCCCCTGCTGGCTGCTTCCCGAACTGCGGCCCGAAGCGTCGCCGCAGCCCGACCCGCGCCGCTCACCCGATGTACTGCAGGGGGTGGCTCTGATGGATGACGATCCGGCAGGTGGGACAGGTGTTGTTCTCCTCCAGGTACTTCACCAGGCAGCTCCTGCAGACTGCGGAGAAGACAGAGCAGCCGTGTGAGACGGGAGCCTGAGGGCCGAGCGACTCGAACCCTCGGCGGACGCAAGTCTCTTACTCGCGACCGCGTCGGCGGCCGGAGAAATCGCGCATTAATGGCCTCGTAATGACCTTTGACAGAGCAGCGAGCGGGAGAGAAGCAGTCCGCTCTAGAGACGTCTCGTGACGGAAACTCCTCGGCGCAGCGCCGGGAGGCAGCTGTCCATTCCTGACCCAAGAGCGCCGCCTACAGCCTAGTGACAGTACTGCAGGAAGGACCCTCTGCGGGTGTTTCGCAAGACGAGCCCAAGTTCTGGACTTATAGCGGGGTTCCAATCCAATAACAGGGCCTTAAGTCGCAAATCCCCTTATGCTGCATTATATAAAACATAAGGACGCATAACAATTAATATGTATAAATCCTATGTTGTATAACAGATCTCTGCTATATGTGTCACTAATTTCACACAATATTCATGTTAAAATAACACTAATACAGAAAAATACCATTACTTTACAGTATTTAAATTTTATTTTCAGTTCTCTTTCCCCTTTTCTATTCCACCCCATGACAGGATTCACTTTATCACTTGCTGACCATTTGAATGAGAAAATAATAATTGCAAATTAAACATTCGATAAATGAAACAGCGTTTTTGTCCACAAAACACAGTGTTAGTATTAGACAATATGACCAAACAAAAATAATATAATAAGGTAAATGAGACAGTTGTGGTAAGTCGAGGACCAGGTGTCTGGGATCTCGCTTTTTTTTCTTACCCATCCACTCATTAACAGTAACCACTTGTCCAGAACAGGGTCACGGTGGTCCAGAGCCTATCCTGGGTGCATAGGGTGAAGTAGGGTATACTGGATGGGGTGCCAGTCCATCACAGGGTAATCTCTCTCTCACACACACACACACACACACAGGAATGTTTGGACTTATAGATCTGGTGTATTACCAAAATAATTATTTCAATAATGAAATTACCAGCAGCTTCAGCTCAGTTTTGATAGTCGGAGGTTCGCAGCCTACCTAGATCTCAGGAGACAGGGCTAAACATAGAAGCAAGAACTCCAGTTCCACCCCAACATTCGAACCTGCTCCCTTCCCTCCCGTTTCCTGGGTTTGAGTGCCATACACACATCGAAGAGCACCACACTGATACACACAGTCAGAATCCAGCTGCGTGTTAAAACCAGAAACACTGACAGTTTGTATAAAACAATCCAGGAACACACACTGCGATGATGGTGTAATATAGACCATCTTTAACCACCCACCCACCCACACACACACACACACACACCCCTGCCATCATCACTTTGAGAGCACATCACTTCTGGAACGCCGGCTCCCCACACGCACCACTGCAGTTGATTCACAGCCACCAGGGGGCGCTATAGAGCACACGCGCCACACTGACCTCGACTGAACCGCCGCGTCCTTGGGATGGCGGCAGACGGGGACACGACGGCAAACCTCACGGGAAGAGGTCTCGCAGAGAGGGCGGAACAGAGGGACGGAAGGCGTGGCGACACGGCCGCGTTTGTTAAACGCACAGCGAGTCACCTTCGATACCCAGCTTTACACTGATTTACCCGAAAACAGAAGGTAGGTAGTATACCCTAATACATTTTAACTGCATCAATTCAGAGCAAGTAGCTTGAGTGCAGGTACTGCAGTAGGAAGAGGGGTCCGAAACAAGGTTCTTCAGCTCTGAATGCGAAAGCTCTAACCGCTGCGCCACCTGCTGGCCCAAACTGTGCGGTGCGTTCAGTGTCCCCAGTGCTCTTCCCCTCCCCCATGAGGTACAGTTACAGCTTTAACGGTTTTATTTTCCCTCCTGTATACGACTCTGCTCAGTATTGATACCTGCTGCGCGCCCTCCTCTATTTACACACTGACTTCTGCTGGGAAGAACTTTTCAAAACCACCAACTACATTTCTTTTTCTCAACGGCGGAATGAGAACATCCACAGCTTGTGTGTGTGTGTTTCGTTTCTTTCCATCTCTGGATATCAAAACCATTGCTATATTTTTAGACGGGGCCGTATATGACGAGCCTAACTACTTTAACCTTTGCTTACGCTCACGGGTATTTGTATTTTCCACATATCTTTTGACTGTGTCTATTTATTGTTCTCTCATATTTATTCCCACTTCTGTTCTGCTAATGCTAAAAGGCTCTGACGGGACACTTTCGGAACGGCGCTATATACAAAAGTACAGAATTTTAATGGGCCAAGTATGTAGCGCTCAACATGACCAAAATGAGTGCCTCTGTGTATCCACGGCAACGCAGGGACGCGACGGTCACTCACAGGTGTGCAGGCACTCGGTGACCGTGGTGGCGTCGATCAGGTAGCCCTCGCAGAGGCGGCAGGTGATGTGAGCGTTGATGTCCCACAGCTTGATCCTCCTAGTCAGCATCTCGGGGTTCTGCAGGGGCACAGGGACATGGGACGCATGAGACCAACCACCGCTGGGGGCAGCAGGGAGCAAAGTGACTTTACACACCACAGGAAGGCAGCACAGAGTACATAGGGGGCAGCTTGTAGTACATTTACATTTATTTATTTAGCAGATGCTTTTCTCCAAAGCGACTTCCAATGAACTCTAGGTAGTGTTATCAGCCCACACCCCTTATTCACCAAGGTAACTTACACTGCTAGATACACTACTTACACTGGGTCACTCATCCATACATCAGTGGAACACACACACACTCTCCCTGTCACTCACACACTATGGGGGAACCTGAACAACATGTCTTTTGACTGTGGGAGGAAACCAGAGCACCCGGAGGAAACCCACGCAGACACGGGGAGAACATGCAAACTCCACACAGACCAAGTGGGCATCGAACCCACGTCCTCTCACACCACCCAGGCGCTGTGAGTAAGTAGTGGTAGTAATGGTTCAAGCTATTGCCTTGTAATAGTGGAGGATTCAGGTTTGAATCCCAACCCCAGCTGCAGTACCCTTACTTACTCTGAATTGATCCAGTGAAAATTTCCCTGCAGTGAGAATGGATAAATCACTGTATGCAACTTAGTATTTTAAATTACTTTGGGGCAGCAGAGAGTGGTGAGACAGCCACTAGGGGGCAGCAGTGAGTAATGAGTCAACCACAAGGGGGCAATAGAGAGCACTGACAGCCACCCACAAAGGGGGCACTATTGAGCACTGAGAGTCAGCCATAAGGGGGTAATGGAGAGCAATGACAGTCGGCCACAAGGGGGCAATAAAGAGCAGTGACATTCGGCCATAAAGGGGCAACAGAGAGCAGTGACAGTTGGCCACAAGGGGGCAATAGAGCTCAGCAATTACGTTCAAATGTAACTGAAGCCTATGAATGTGGCATTTCATAAAACAATCTGCTTGTCCTCCAAACGTCCACCAGGGCGCTATCCGCGCTTATGTACGGAGGGGGCGGAGCTCCGGGATTAGCTGCGACCGGCGCCTCGTCCAGAAAGAGCGTCTCGCTAACAGCTCCTGACAGACAGGATTACGCTCCACACGATGCAGCAGCTGAGTTCATTACCACAAATCGCTCTCCTGCAGGTGCGTTTGGCAGGACTCCCAGGCAGAGAATAACGGCGCCCCGAGGCCTAACTCGTCATCCGTTGCGACTACTACGTTACCCGCTACTTCGACACCGAGAGGACCGGAGAGCGTAAGGCGCGACCAGAGGGCGTGACCTTGGACCCAAACCCGCCAATCTCGACGCTTAAACGAACCATAGTTTGCAGCGATCGCCATGGGAAAAATCAGGAGCGCTTCATGAAAATGATGCCGGCGTTCCGAGAAGGCAGATCACACCAGACCTGGCTGAGCTGGGGGTGGTCCGGCAGCCCCCTCTCAAGTGGGGTCAGCTCGCAGTTGGGTAAAGACAAGCGAGGGCGGGTCGGTCAAAGCCATCGCAGCCGGGGGATCAAACCAACAACCTTCCGTTTACAGGGTTGTGACCTCGATCTCCTTCTAAAAAAGAATAACCACACCGAGTGCCACTCGTCGCCAAGGTAAAGGTAAACAGCTGGACCTCGTGGAAAATTATTTCCAAGTAGTTATTCATTAATTAGCTGACACTTTACTCCAAGGCAATTGACAGTGATAAACTACCTACACTGATTTACCTCATTACAGAGCAGGGACATTTTTACTGTATCAATTTTGGGTAAGTACTTTGATCAAAGTTACTACAGAAAGAGGTGGGATCCGAACCCGGGTCCTTCAGCTGCAAGGCAGCCTCTCGACCTCACCGCCCATCTGAGCACCTCCCTTCCAGATGGCCCCACCCCCTCGCGATGAAAGCGCCCTTATTTACATAAATCCCAAGAGTCGCCGCGCCGGAGAACGCTGCTTTTTATTGCGCTTCTTCGGCCCCAATCGGGCACCCCATGTGTCCCGGCACTCTCGACGGAAAAGTCTAGAAGATGCGCGCAAAAGCGCCTCTCGCTAAGGGGCCTTACGCAGCGAGTCCAACGGCAACCCGCAATCACTGCGCAGTACTCGAAAACACAACACTTACGATTAAAACATATTAAACGTTCAATGAACTTAGCGGCGCATTATGTATGTGTCGTGTCGAATAATAATTAAGGCAGAAACACTCCTAGTGAATGTCTCAATTTTAATGAATTACTAGGCATCGTTTATTAATGTAGTTCAAATATGACTTATCTGCTTATTATAATGAAATATAGGTTTCATCGAAAGGCTCGTCACGCCCCAGCGCTGCCCCCGCGCTTCTCGTCATAATCGGCACCCTTGTGTGACGCTGCTCACCCACCGAGCAGAGACGTGGCAGTAATGACCCCCCCCCCCCCTCCAGACAGCACAGCGTTAGACCACCTTCATTCAACTCGCCTCCACAGTGTTTACAGCTCATGTCAGTGATCAATAAGGACAAGAGGAACGTTGAATTTGTCAAGAATTTAGGACTGAACAGGAGGTTGTGAAAATGACGTTCATTGTCAGTTATCCTCGAGTCGTATTGATTTTAACATTGCTCAAAGTCCATGCAAATACTGAATTTTCAGCATTTTTTTTTTTTTAATTAGAAATCCATCCCAGATTGATACTGAGCACAACCCGACAAATAAATCACGGGACGTCCGCGTCGTCGAGCTTTTGTCGTCATCTCCAGGCGGCGGAAGTGACTTTGGAATTACGAACAAATCGACGTGTGAACAGACATCCGGTCCCTGCTGCGTTTGTAAGAGGAGTCGCAGTACACTAATTCACCACAGTACTCTACTAAGACACAAGTCGGATGAGCTCATGTTGTGTCCGTGAGACACGAACGTTCGCAGCTGGCTGCGCACTGCATAACAGGAACTTACTATGATTTTTACCATACTGCCCCATTACGAATTCGCTCTGGAGCGCCGTGTTTCACGCCTCCGTCCCTGCTCCAACGCAGATTCCCCGGTGGTTTTCGGACCTCTCGATCTTCAGGAACCAGGGAACGCTCACGATCCGTTGAACGCCCTGCTTCAGAGATGCAGAGACGACAACGGCTGAACGGTTGCCATAACAACGCAACCTGTGACTGAGCCCGGTGTCTCGGGTTGGAAGAACCCCAGCGGAACACCGTGCGCTTGGGGATCTGCAACCGGTTCTGGTTCCGCTGAGCCGGACACTTCGACTCAAGGCGGGCACCAACCTTCTTCACTGCGTCCAACCGGCGCCCCATCTCCACATCCCAAATCGCCAAAGGAACGCGTGACCCCCCCGATCGTACCGCAACGCCTCCGACCTCCGCCGGACCACCTCGCAACATCTTTTTCTCAGGCATCGCAAGCTAGAGCGGTTAAGGATCGGGACTCGACCCCCCCGGAAAGCAGCAGATCCACAGCGTCAAGCGTTCCGTGACGTGACCGATTGCACGAATGGGCCACGTGTAAAAACGACAGAACGAACACAGTAACACCACTGTCCTCCAGTCGGAACGACCGTCGCTGCCGCTTGTAACGCAGCTGGACGCGGCGCGGCAGCGGACAAAAGATAAACGTCCGTTGTCTTGATGTCCGGCACCGAGCTCTTCTCGCGGCCAGCCCGCCGATGCCGGAACGTTCTCCCGCCGCAGCTGTGCTTGCTGGGAGCAGGCGGGGCCGGTTAAGGTGCGAGACGCAGAGCTGTGCGCGAGGGGGTCGGCCAACGGTCTACTACGCAACAGGGTAATTTTTACTGTACCGGTTCAGGGTAGGGTACTGCACCAGGGGGCGGGATACAAACCCAAGTCTTATGATTGAGACTTTCGAGTAAATTTTCAACAACTCTAACTACTACGCCACCTGCTGCTTGTTTTACTTTCACGGATGTGCTTTAAAATAGTATTAATTATCCTGGGTATAGTAATTAGGGTTATTATTATTATTATTGGATTAGGATTGTTATGTATTTGAGTTGGGCTGCCACCGGGGGCCAGTTTTTGTTTTTTTTTTTTTTTTTTTTTAATTTTTAAAAAAAAATGGGGGTTATGCAAGGAACTGAAATGCGCAGGTCCGTTTCACAAATTCATTTTGAGGAAGGCCATGCGATGTGACCTGTTTAAAAAAAAAAAAAAAAAAAAAAAAAAAAACCGTAAGACTTCTTTTATATTATTTTAAAATAAAAGTGACGTGTGGCTTGTGTCCAAGGAGTTTTTAAACAAGTACGGTTTTAGTGTTTTATGACAAATTTATCCTTCGCTCCGAGTTTCCCATGAGGAATTTGGGATCACGAGCTGTGCAGGGCGTACCGACAAAAGAGGTTTTAACGCATGACGGCTCTTTTGTGGGGATCCATTAAGCTATATTTAATAAAGTTACGCATGGCAAAAAGGGTGTATAATTCCAGGTGCGACGGATACGAACCTGGATGCTGCCAGCGGGACTCATTATAAGGCTGAGTGGATGACAGCGCGGTCAGCGCCCAGGACCGCGGGGCCTGCCGTTTAATCCTCCTGGTGCACTTTGTTTTCCTGCCCCGATTTAGCAGCTCTAGTCCCCACATCCCATCGGGGGGGGGTGCAGACGAGCGCTGGGGCCGAGTCGCTCAACCACATCTGATCCCAGCAAACCGTGTTTTGACTGACAGCAAGGAGAGCCAATGAGAGAGCGGGATTCCTCGCGCTCTGCAGACCGATAAGCCCGAGAAGCGTTATTGACGCAAAACATCACATTTCCACAGACACGCAGGCTAAGAGATGTGGATGAGTGTTAAATTTCACTAACTTACATACTACGTGTTTTTGGAATCTGACAGCTGGTAGTGTAGGTTAGGGTTGCTGCTTTTGGACCCGAAGGTCGCGGGTTCGAATCTCACCTCTAGCTTTAGTGTCCCTGAGCAAGGTACTCCAGTAACATTACCCAGCTGTAGAAATGGGTAAATAATTGTAAGATTGTTGCTGTAATGATTGGAAGTTACTTTGGAGAAAAGCATGAGCAAAATGAATAAAAGCAATGTGTTTCACTCTACGACCGGCAAGTTTCGCTTTAGGGTTTTCTGAATTAATTCGATAGCGATTAATAGAAACTGCGAGCGTGGGAACTTCGAAAGCAGATGGAGAATTAAAATGTAAACTCTAACGGATGAGCAACAGGCGGCCGCGGGTTGGGAATTGCTGGAGTGACCGGTCGACCAGTTCCCAGGCTGCACCGCAAAGAGGAAACGTGTCAACGTAAGCGATGCGGTGGAGGAACGGTGACTGACGACTGAAACACAGTATGGCGCTCATATGCCCCTCCGTGACAAACCACACAACCGTTCTTTTCATAAGTCAAACTACACGGGAAACCGTACACATAACCCCTAGTGCTTCATCCCATCCATCCATCCATCCATCCATCCATCCATCCATCCATCCATCCATCCATTTTCTTGCCCGCTTGTCCTTCTAGGGTTACAGCGGCAACAGGGAGAGCGGAGATGCCCAGCCACCCCTGTCCCCCGCAACTTCCTCCGGCTCGGCCCGGGGGATCCCGGCCACTCCCAGGCCGAGCGGGAGATACGATCCCTCCGGCGGGTCCCGGGCCGACCTCGGGGCCTCGTCCCGGTCGGCCGTGCCTAGCGTACCTCCAAAGGGAGGCGGCCGGGGGGCATCCTTACCAGATGCCCGAACCACCTCAACCGGCTCCTCTCGATGCGGAGGAGCAGCGGTTCTACTCCGAGTTCCTCCCGGACGGCCGAACTCCTCACCCTGTCACGGAGAGCGAGTCCCAGCACCCTGCGGAGAAAACTCGTTACAGCCGCTCGTATCCGCGATCTTATTCTTTCGGTCGTTACCCGGAGTTCACGGCCATAGGTGAGGGTGGGGACGTAGACCGACCGGTAAATAGAGAGCCTTGCCTTATGGCTCGGCTCCCTCTTCACCGTTACGGTCCGGTACGGCGACCGCATTACCGCCGTCGCTGCTCCCAGTCTGCGGCCGATCTCACGCTCCCTTCTCCCCTCATTCTTGATAGTGCTTCATCCCCATTATTATTGTTGTTATTTTTATTATTAACCATTATTTATCTGATCCATTGGAACAAAGCAAATTACAATGGTTGGTTTCTATATTATGTTACTTAGCATGATATACCCATGCAGGTGGCGCAGGGGGTTGGACCAGGTGCTGCTCTCCGGTGGGTCTGGGGTTCGAGTCCCACGGACTGGGGTCCCGTCCTGGGCGTGTCCCATCCTCCTCCAGCCTTACGCCCTGAGTTGCCGGGTTAGGCTCCGGCTCCCCGCGACCCCGTATGGGACAAGCGGTTCAGACAATGTACAGCTGGGTAATTTTAACTGCTCTGGGTCAAAGTCAGTTCCTCGATGAAGGTTACTACCATAGGAGGGGGATTTGAACCCAGGTGCTCCTATTTTAATGTGACAACCCTAGCCATTACTCCACCTACTGGTACAATTTTGTTTGTTCTCTCCCAGAAAAACTACCAGAGAGCGACACACCGAGTGAACCAAAGCTGAACCATGAGTCAGGGGGGTTGAGGGGGTCCGTAAATCGTACTAGTTTACGGCCGAGGCATCCGCCAGCGGACCGCCTCATCGCTGGGGGGGGAGGGCAGCCCACCCTCAACTTGGCGCCTTAAAGCTGGTTCGAGCTCACAGTCTGGAATGTTCCATGACCTCCTTTCTACAGCCAGATGGCATGAACACACAGCAAATGCATTTACTGCCTGCACTGCATTTTTACTATAGTAAGATACAGTCAAAATCTTGAAACAAAAAGGCTGCAAGTTACCATGTAACCCGGTGAGCACTGATTTGGGTTCCTGTAGGTCTCCTTGGACAAAGACATCAGCTAAAGGAATAAAACAAATATATAAATACAGAAAAAAGCAAACCAACAAACTTACTTCATAATTAAACAAGATTATTACTATTTCTTTCAGTTGGGCTGCAGCTGCAAATTATTATTATTTTTTTATTTTTTTTTTTAAGCGGGGTCATGCAGGAAACTGAAATATGCAGGTCTGTCTAGATTTTTAGCATGGCCATAAGAAATGACCTGTGACATTATTATTATTATTATTATTATTATTATTATTATTAATAACAATAATAAAAATTTATAAAATAATATATAAAAGGATTTTTTATTATTAAATTTAATATTATTATATATTATTATTATGTAAAGATAATAATAACAATAATAATAACAATGCTAATAATAATAATAATAAGAAGAAGAAGAAGAAGAAGAAGAAGAATAATAATGGATGTCATATGCATGGAAAGCATGGACTTTTAAGTTCTCCAGCACCCATATTATCCGAGCTGAGTTTTTGTTTTGGATTCACTTATCAATTAACAAATGTGCAGCTGCTCCATCAGAACCAACACTAGTTTGTTTAAGGGACTCAACAGACATTCATGTCACATAAATTGTGGTGCAGCTAGAAATGAACCACTAATGTCCCGTCCGCTCGGGAAACGGCTCCTGGGAGATGCGGGTTCGATACAGGAGGTGGTATAATTAACGCATCAGATGTCCCTGTGCGACCCCCCGCCTCCCCCAAGGGCCTATCAGATAGCCTCCCAGTAGGTGGTGTGGTCTTGCCCCGAGATGCATGGGGAAACACAGAGAGGGACACACACACACACACACACACACACACACACACACACACACACACACACACACACACACACAGAGAGAGAGCGCGCGCCGCTGCTGTCTCTTCCCTCGAACCCTTGAGCAAGAAAGCCAAAAGTGCATAAAAGCCAAAAAACAGAACTTCTGCCGCTCCAGATGATGAGAACACAGACTTCAACAAATCCACAAAGCAGCACGAACTCCGTTCACCTGGAGCAGCAAAGAAACCCGCCGACCTGCTCGGTCTAACCCGGTCGCAAGTGCAGTCAGCGTCCCGCAAGGTCAAGGATCACAGCTGGGGACAAAGCAGGATGAAAAGGGTCACTGGTTTCTTTAAACCGCGTTTTTACTCTGCGCTGCATTCAGCCGCCTCTGCTGCCGTCACGCCCAGAATAATTAAGAAGAAGAGTCACTTCTGAACCGCTCCCTAAGCACCCTTCCTCCCCCGGCCCACCTGACGCAGAGCTCCGAAAGCCAGGCTGCAGTTTGAGTGGCAAAGCCCAGCCCGATCCGGAGAGGACCACGTGGGATCGAGAGCCTCCGGAGCGTTCGCCAGACCCTAACCCTAAGCATCAGGGTCAACCAGGAGAACAGCGACCTTCAGCGACCTTCAACGACCAATGTACAACCACCGGTTCATTCATCCAACAGATTCTTTTCCAGGTTTGGAGAGAAGAGTGATTACAAATCCTACAGCGTGAGGGGAGGGGGGGGCCCTCATGGTCACAGATTACGGGTCAAAAGTGATTGTAAACATGGCCTGATTTGCAGAACAATTAGGCAGGTAATTAAAACTCGTTTCAAACATCGGCGTCATAATTGAGACGGAAAACCCGGACGTCACTCAGGCAGAGCCCCGACGGCACCGTTTTATTACTAAACACTGGACAAAAGATTAAAAACATTCAGCTTGAGTCTGATAGGAAGAACAAAGACTGCATCCCACCCTATTTGTTTTTACCAGCTATCCATACATTTTGCGGTGGTCCGGAGTCTATCCTGGAAGCACAGGGTGTGAACAGGGTACACCCTGGACAGGAACCGGGTCCATCACAGAGCAACCACACACACACACACACACACACACACACACACACACACACACACACACACACACTCGTTCACAAAGACATGCACAGACACACCCAAAGCAATTAGTCTCTACTTCAACTGAAACGCGTATCTGTCAGCTATGAGAGGAAACCAGAGCGCCCGGAGGAAACCTAAAACGTACGTAAAAAGACCGCGCGACCTCCGCAGACGGAGCCGGATTTGCACCCACATCCGAACCCACAACCCCGGAGGTGAAATCGTTCGTGAGAACTTGACTGAAATGAATTATTGACAAACAAAGTATACTGACGAGAGCCGATCTTCGGAAAACAGAAAAATGCGGTAAATCTACAGCAAACGCTGGCTTACAGTTGGACGCAAATCTGCGGCAGACATACGACGCTGATGCTAAATCTGCCGTCAGCGATGTCTCTATCGATAGAAGCTTCTGGAAACGGACAAAGCACGGGCATGGTGGGCACACGATGACACCGAAACAATGACATGAATTAAGGCAAATTAGCGGCGCGTTATCGAAGGCCCTCGGCGTCTGCGTCTTCGTGGGCATCCAAGTCCAAGTCCATACAAGTACGTAAATCGGCCGGAGCCCCCGCGGGTCTCGAACCCGAGCCAAACGGAGGGAAGCCCTCGCTGCGCCTCTGCCACAAGCACCATCCGCAGAACTGAGGGCAAAGCGTCCCTTCCGCTCGGCGCGCCGGTGCCATTTCCGCCGTAATTACCGCGGTGACGCCCCTGGGAAATACAACGTATCAGTTTACAGCGATCAGTCAGAAACAGCTCCGAGGTGCCAACGGGAATCAGCGTGAACTCGAACCGAAACCCTCAGCACCGCCTCGCTAAGGGGGGACACGAGCGAAACGTGAAACGGGGCCAGCAGGCGGCAGAGCGACTAGAGATGGACTTTGGTTCAAATCCCACTTCCTGCTGTACTACCCTTCATTAAGGTCCGTACCCTGAATTGACGTAGTAAAAAATACCCTGCTGTGCAAATGGCTAAGTGGCTTAACATTGTAAGTCGTTTCGGAGAAAAGCGGCAGATTAATCAGTCCTCTAAGTCCAAGGGCAGGGGCTCTGACCAGTACACCACCCGCTACTGATTCACTTTCAGTTGAGGAGGTTCAACGGTTCAACGAAAGACACTGAGTCTTAGACAGCGAAATCAAGAACCTGTTGAACGGGATCGAAAAAGCGAGAGTGCCGGCAGGAAACACAGGTGGAACAGGTTGGACCCGCATTCCCTGGTGGTGGGGGTTGGGGGTGTGGGGGGGTGTGTGTGTGTGTGTGTTTCCCGGCGGGGGAACGGAATCTACCAAATGGGTACCACTTTTCACCGCCACTTAAATTTACATTGAATTATTGATATGATACTTTTCTCCAAAGCGATTTACGTTGTAAATGCTACCCATTTATTCAGCACGGTAATTTTATTGCATCAATTAAGGGCAAAAATCTTCATCAACGGTACCACACTAAGGGAAGTGGGATTCAAACCCAGGCCCTTTCAATTCATGGCCTAAACCACATTACCCGTTACCCTTCCCTCAGTTGCAAAAATATTACTTACACGTTGGACATTCCAAATTCCCACTGTCTGAAAAATATACAGAGTGGCAAAGCAACGGTATCAGTACTACAGTCCATCACACTGGTATCAGGTACCGGGATTTACGTGCGCCACCCTGACTTCACCACACCCACTCTGTCGACACATGCTTACATTATATTTAATATTTACATTTATTTATCGCACACTTTTTTTTCCCAAAGCAACTCATTTATTTAATAATATAATTATTTACCCATTTATACAGCTGGGTAATTTTATTGGACCAATTAGGGTAAGTACCTTGCTCAAGGGTACTACAGCTGGAAGTGGGATTCGAAACAAAAAGTTTTGGGTCCAATGGCACAAGCTGTAACTACTACACTACCAGCTGTGCCCACCCACACACACACACACACAGTAGGCAGGACCACTCCCCTCTACCATTAATAATGGTTTCCTTCATTCATTCAAAAGCACATAGAGAATAAGATCGTTTATTTTACGCGGTAAACGGATCGTTCAAAACGAGAGCCCAAAATGCCCGTCAACGCGCTCTCTTACGGCACATGGCGGTCCCGTGTTTGCGGTCGACGCGTTTTGCAGCACCGGGGGTCGGAGCGCACGCTTAGGAAATCAATGGCCATTCAGCCGAGGGCTTTCACGGGGGTTCGCTGCGAAAACAGCGACGCGACAGACTGCGGAGCTGCTCGACTCGGAGAGCATTTGCCCGTCTTCACCCCCACGCTCCCCTAGAAAAGCCCAAACATCGACGGCCGGTTCTGTCCGCGGTCCAACTTCTGGGAGCCCACAAAGAGGCGCTTGTCTCTGGGACAGGCCCGGCTTTGTGGCGGGCCGCGAGGCGAGCGTCGAGGAGGCCTGCTGGTACCGGCCCGGTCCAAAAGCTCGGCTCTGGCGGTCGCCCAGGAAGGAGCCGGGTCTCGTTCCAAGGGTCACCCGGGTCACGATACCATCAACGAGGCTGAAGGTCTCCCCTTCGTCCCCAACAGCGAGGACCCCTCGTGGCCGGGGGTGCCTCTGCCTGCACTCGTTCGTACAACCTTTGGTAACCCTTGGTAACCCGGTACGGAAGCGGTTCCGAACCCACCGGTCACAACCCACCCGAGGTATCCCTGAAGGTCATGGGTTGGTCTCAAAAACAGAAATATTACTGTAATAAGGGGATTGCTTTAGTTCGCTGGGAAATTATGGAGGATTATTGATGTAGTATATATTCATAAATAACGTCCCAGCCTCATAGTCGTGTGCCAGGCAGGCTGCTGAGGAGCCTCTTCTCGCTCTGAGCCGAACGCGATGATATCGACGGAGCCGTAATTTTACTGAATTTAGAGGCCCGTCCACAAAGCGAGACTCAAATTGTGCGATAAAGTGTCTTTGTCATCTAAACTTGTCTTTCACTTCACCCAGTTAAAAAACCCTTTCAAAATCATCGTGCTGGTAATTAATTCAACGAAACTGTAAGAATAAAGGGAACGTATCGGAACGCGGCACACCGAAGCTCGACCTCGACGTCCCGACCGCGGCCACGGTCTCAAAGGCGACGGCGCTCACTCGTTTACTTTAAGGGACAAGTCAACTTTTCATCCAGGAACGGCCCCGCAATTTGGCGATTTCACTCTCTGCCTGTTGACGTTCAGTAGAAGCTCTCTTATCTGAAGGACGTGCGTCCAGAAAAAATGTTTTTTAGCCGTTAACAGCTGTGTCGTTCCACTGATCCCCTCCTGCCCTGCAGGACGGTCAGCCGTGGTCCACCTGGATTACCCACCACCCAGAGAGGTGCCTTCCTGGAGTCACAACCGCTAATCTCGGAAATAAAGGCACGACCCATCCCCAGGGTAAACAATCGTAGCGTCGCAGCTGAGCGGAAAAGCGCCCGCTCACAGCTCCAGGATACGCTCCCCAACACCGAGAGTGCCTGATCGCTCCTGACGCGCTCTGCTCCTCCACCTCTGGTCACGCTCACATCAGGTCCGAAACCAAAAGTTTGAAGGTTCTCGGGTTTGGCCTGCACGTGTCAGACGTAACTCCCTCCGTCCCTCAGGGGTGCTGAATCCTTCCCGGAATTCAGGATGGCACCTCTACGAGAGCCAGCTCTCTGCTGATCTCCTAAGAGCGACACACATTTGAGTCACAGCATCTGTCACGATCGCCTCCGTACTTCCCAACGATTTTATAAGCGGCTGTTCGCGTAACGCGTGCGGCGGTATAGAAGAAACTCGCCGTGCTCCTACCGTCGCGTCTGCGTCTGAAGCCCTTCATCTGAGCACTTCTGTTTACTCTGAGCTGTAGAGCACCCGGGAGAAGCGTCCGCTAAATTAATAAACGCAAATGCAACGCAGAGCTGTACGCTGGGGAGGAGGAGGAGGAGGTAAGGAAGGGTACATTGAGATGATGGTAATATTCGGGAGCAGAGCTCAACCTCTGGAACAGCTCTCAGCCCTGCATCAAACAGTCTGCTTAACCTCCACAGATCCAACAGCCGGTCCCACGACTCATCACCGTGTCGGTCTGATGCCGGAGACGATGGCCGCCGTCGGACGCGAAGGAGATCCGAGGTTGCGGCAAGAAGACGGAAACATAAGGGTGGGATATAGATGAAGAGGTGCAATCAATACACGGAGAAGTTTGATCCTGGGAACTGGATGTCGGCCTATTTGACATTCCGTCGGCATGCGCATGATTGCATAGTTGTCTGCGCGGGCAGGTTGCAGCAACCTCCTGAAAGTGTCACGCTCAGCTGCCTTTAGGAGCGCACAGCTGACTCACGAAACCCTGGTATACACCGGTAAAGAAGTCGAGGGGAGAACGATGAGGGACGTATCTGCTTTCTTGTACAGCTACAGTCTTCCACGAGGTTCGACCTCGACGAACCCCAAAGGATCCCCTAAAAGGGTCCGCGCGGTCCCACGGGTGGATCAACTCACAGGTTCCGAGATGAACAAACCCCCGTTGTTCGGTCTGCCGGTATCCAGTTTTTTCCACCAACTTGGTCCACGATTACTGACGGCGCTTCTCGCGAACCGGCCCGGATCTTCATTCGTCCGGTCCGCAACGGTCGTCCGTCCAACGCGGTAAACCGAGACCGCATCTGAAAAGCGCGCCACGCCAAGCAAGACCGTGAGACGCACTGCATTGTGGGAATCAGGAACCCACACTCTCGGTTGTGCTCCGGCACAGTGCGTGCGCATCCTCCGTGCTTTCGTTTCCTCTTTATTCATTTATCTGAACGTGACATACAGCCCGTGTCGAAAGGTTGCTTCGCGAAATAACATTTCTCAAATTATTTTATATGTAATGTTAACCGTTGCTTGTTCTACTTTAATGCGATGCACCAATTTCTCCTCATGATGTTCAGCATTATTTAGAGTTATTCCTGCTTGAACTTAGGATGAGTTTGGAAAAAATTTGATTTTTAACCAAAAGGACGGAAGGAATTAAAAATGGTTCAATATTTGGTCTGTTTTAGTAACGAATCAGGACTGGTTAATGGGGACTGAGCATTCTCGTCTCCAAAGCGAACATGTGATGGTCCAGGGGTCTTTTCCTCCGCAGGGCATAGGGGTCCGTTCCCGACGTCACAGTTCCTCGGCCGTCCGATCAAAACTTTCCACTGACAAAAACAGCAAGTCTCGGAATTCTCATTCGGTTAGCGCACAACTACGTTTAATTACCCTGTCGCCTAAAGCTTAGGAGCTAAATTAAATAAAATAAAATAAGCTTTTCCACCATGTTTTCTGGCAGCAGATAATTGGATTACGAGGCTAGAAATGGATCATCTTTCCGTACTTGTGACCCACATATTATACCACCAGGAACAATTATACAGATGAACACGGGATCACGTCCATTTACAACCTGTGCAACAGCCTGCAATATAATATAAGAGGTCAATGTCAGGGGTCGCTACATCGCCGGCTTTAGATGCTCAGAAACTGCAGCATCGCATTTCACAAGGACATCCTTCCGGAAGGCCACAAATATACCTCACCCCTCTCTTTGACCTAGGCAACACTAAAGGGCGTATACTCCGAAGAATCGTTAGGTGGAATTTAATTTCAGATTTAAAAATGTTGCGTACACAAGCGTGGTTGTAAAATGTGCCAAGTGTCCTTTTCCTAAACTACATCAGCTACTGGGCAAGAGTGTGTGCAGATACCCCTTCTTATTTTCCACCTCCAGTCGCACAACTAGGACGAAATTCAAAGTCAATTCTTTATCGGTTTCGGCCCTGATGTGGTGCGATGAGCTCCCTCTGTCCCTCAGAGCTGCTGAATCCCTTTCAACATTCAAGAAATACCCGAAATCCATCTCTTTCCAGACCCGCTTCGCTCCCGATCTGCTGAGAGTTACTGAAATATGTGTCAAGTCTTCTGTCACAATCACTTTTGTATTTCCAAGGAGACTCACCTCTACATGCAGCTACTTGTGTAGCTTGTACCGGCAAAAACAGCGGTGTTGGGTGCGCTTCGGTAAACCCGTGTCTGTACCTTTAGCTCTTCACCTGTTGTTGATGCACTTCTCTTTACTTTGCGGTGTGAGGCGCTTTGGAGGAAAGTGTCTGCTCAGTGAAAAAAATGGATGTGAAAATGTTTTGAGAGAAATATCCATCATTTCACACAGCATTTCTGTTCAAATTATTATTTTTTTTAAATAAATCCAAACAAGCTCAAATTCACATTTAAGGGTCTGAAAATGAAGCGGAAGGACACGTGTTTTAACGCAGGGGGAGGAAAAGGGGAACTTTCATCCACACTTTGCGGCCACGCTTTGGACAAGTACCAAACCTTCCCACCTGGTAACCATCAAAAACCGGGAAACACCACGTTGCGGATTCATCAGCCGCGGTTCCTTTTTCGAAACATGCCGAACAATTTGCTCGAGCTGGAGGGCAGACCCCCTTCAGACAGCGCTGACAAAACTAATTATTTGGGAGAACAAATTATTTATTTGTATACGAAGCCGCAGGTGGCATAGTGGCTACAGCTGCTGCCTTACGTGCAAAGAACCCAGGTTCAAATCCTACCTCCTGCAGCAGTACCCTTGATCAAGGTACTTACCCTGAATAGACACGGTAAAAATTACCCAGCTGCATAAATGCATAAATGGGAAAATATTTCAAATTAGCAGCATTTTAGGTCACTTTCAAGAAAACTGTCAAATAAATAAATAATAGCATAGTCACATTTATTTATTTATTTCTGTTCAGTATCAGTGGTTCTGATGGGTCAATGTGGACCAAAGTATTCATTACCTAGATTGACCTAAACCACCTCTCTGACATCTCAGGTTGTTTGTGGTTTAAAGGCCGCTATGAAAACACAGTGAGGCTACCAGGGCCGTGGTTTAGAACCAGTGTCCAACAGCAGTGAAACCACCACCTGGGGCCTTAAATCAGCGGCTGCAGGACGTGTTCTCCGGCTCTCTGGTATGTCATCGTGTCACCGGCAGAGCGGAGAGCGGGAGAACACATCGAGCCCTGGAGGACACGTGCCCAGAGGGCTAGCAAATGAGACCTGGAACAAAGAGGTCCCGGGGGGGGGGTCCATGGGTTATGAACAGCGCTTCTGAAAGAACCACAAGGTGCAGACAAATAGCACGAGGAGAACTGCTACAGCGGCAGTCAGAACCCAGAAACCCTGGGACCGCATACTGTCCGGTTCAGGGGCGGGTTACGAACCCATCGCTGTTACGCTCTGGTGTTAAAATGCTTCTCTGTAGTACGAATGCCGGAGCGAACCATGTGACGAACACCGCCGGTGTTCCGTGGGTGTAAACCGCCACGACGGTCCTGGACACCGAGGACACCGGCTGATGCCCCAGCCGCAACACCTAACGTGACAGGGGAAGGCGAATGTCAGACAAGATCACGGGCACAAGTCCCAGACGTCTGAGTACCCGGAAGGGGGTTTTGTCCCCCAAGTCAACCAACAGAGACACGGGTTCGAACTGATCGGCGACAAAGGCGGAATCCCGGCTCAGACACATCAATATAACGTGGGCAGCAGGTGGCGTACTGGCTTGGGACACTGTCTTACCCTGAAGGAAGCTGAGTTTAAATCCACCTCCTGCTGTAGCACCCATGACCAAAGCATTTGCCCTGAACAGAGTAAAAATTATGTTGCTGTACAAGTCGGTAAATCAGTGCAAGGAGGTTCACACGGTCTAACATTTTGGTGAAAAGCGTCAAGATATTAATTATATTGATGCAAAAGCGAACCCGTGCGCAACGCAGCCCCGCCAACTTGAAGCAATACCAGAAGTTACGAAGAACGCGACGCGACGCGCTGGCTCCGCGGCATTTCCAGAATTCGAACGAAATTCGACGAAGCGGCGAGGCGGAAATCTGTTCCGAGCTGTTGCGGCGGGGCGACTCCGCGAGGCGAAGCCTCGCCCACCCTGCGCGTTCCAGCCGACGTGCGGACGACGGTCCCTCGCCTTCACAATCGCTTCCTTGCATCATCTCGAAAGCGCCCGGCGAGCGCACAGGCCTTCGAGCTTGGCTTCTGCAAGCCCTCAGTGAGTTACACCCACAGGGGCGACACAATAAAATAAAATGAAATAAAATAAAATGAAAAGGGGTTGATCTATAAATAAACAGATAAAGAATTAGAAGCACATACATACATACATAATGACAGGCAAGTAAATCTGTTGGCATACAGATAAATAGATAATAGAGAAAAAGAAAGAGATAGATAAAGAGACAGAGGGACAGAGAAGACAAACAAGCGGTGTTTACTCCTCGAGACAGAGGAGGACCCACCCTCGGTACCGAGGCCAAATTCCGTTATCGCAGCCTAAAAGCGTGTAGGACAGGCCGCCACCACCGCATTCCAAAACCGGCGCAAACTGCGTTTCGGACCCGAGGCTCGCGGCCTCCGCGGTCGCCGTGGAGATGGTATGCGCAAAAGTCAGCTTTTCCTCCCCATGTTAAAAAAAAAAAAAAAAAAGTATTCATTCAGGTCGGAAAAATGCTTTCCAGAGCACGTGGACGGAGGGGGGAGGGGATGTTCGAGGTGCACGCGCGAACCCCGCTCGAGGCTTTGGCCACGGGGTGAAAACCCCGAAAGGATCTTGAAGGAAACAGAAAAGGAAAGAAGGTGCAAATGTATTGTTCCCAAACAAAGGACATAAAAATATGACTTTATGCAAGAGCAGAAGCACTGCTTGGTGTTCTTTTACACTTCGGTCATATTTATAGAAATCCAGGCCAACGTGCTTCATTCAGGGCCTGTGATCCTCACACACACACACGGCGCTGTGTTTAATTACTACACACAGGCTAAAGATGCAAACTGTCATACTTGGTGAGGGGGACATGAAGGCATTCATAACTGTATGCGCAAAGGGAGGTGCCCTGGAGCGGCCAGACGTCACCAATTTGGAGAGTAAGTATCGGGGGGCCTCCCGACGCGCCAGTTGGGCAACGATGCAAATGACGGTTACAAAAATCGCTGGGATTACATAGATCCTCGCACGAGACTCACGGCAAGACGGCGCGTCGCAAGCCCTGCTTCTCGGATAATTCGACTACACCTTGAACAACAGGTTGCCCCACTGTAAATGCTGTTATTACTATTACTTAATACTGTAATTTCTCATATGTCACACCTCTCAAAAGTAACTTGCCAAGCGACTTAAAATGATTTATCCATTTAAACAGCTCGGGAAATTTTTATTGCACTCATTGAGGACGAGGACCTTGATGAAAGAATACTAGAGCAGGAAGTGGGATTTGAACCCGTGTCTGTCTAGCGCAAGGCGGCAGCTCTAGCCACTGCGCCACCTGCAGCCCAAACACAGCTGGCGGCATGAAGAGAAACCCAACTACAAAACAGCGCGGCACAATGACCTTTCTCATAAACCGGCGCACCTTTCGAAACACTTGAAGAAGTCGGAACCGTGGCGACCGTCAGCGGATCGTACCGAGAGACGACGTGTCGTTTTTACACCTTGTCGACCTCTTGCATCATCACAGCATACTCATCCGACAGCGTTCCTCGAGCTGAACGTCCGTCAACGTCGGGATCATCGTCTGACCCCTATTATCGACACTCCGTCTGTTCGTCACATTTGTTGAAGGCAACCGGTTTAGGGCGGTCAGGGTGGAGAAGGGGTGAAAGGTCACCCTTAACTTTGGGATGAGGGAGGGCCGGTCAACCACACCGCAACCCCATCCCGCACTGAGTTGGTATCCTCATCAAAAGCGACTTACAGCTACAGGGTATTTACAGTGTTTCACCCATTTATACAGTTGGGTCATTTTTACTGCATCATCTAAGGCTAAGTACCTTGATCAAGTACAGTAGGATTTGACCCCAGGTCCTTCAACTGGAAGATGACGGCTTTAATGAGCCGAGAAGCGAAACGATGATAACGCCAACAAAGAAACAGCAGTAAGAGGATAAAGAGCTGTTTCGAACGGGTTCGGGGACCAAGCTGAGCATCAAACGGGACACTCAAGCCCAAATCTTGGACAGGGTCCCCTTAGAACCTCTTCTGCCCCCAACACTGATCACAAATGGGAGGGGGGGGGGGACTTTCCCTTCTCTCTGTCACATTGCTAAGTTACTGTTTGCCCCTCCCCTTAACATGTTACACACATTTCCTCTCTTTTCTGAGAAAATGAGACCCCCCAGACTGCAACCGTGATGGGGGGAGGGGGTCGCATCTAAAATTAGAATCGGCTGCGGTGCGAACAGGAACCCCGGACATTAACACGCCACGCGGGTCCAGTGCGATCAGCTAAACACTGAAAGAAATATATGAGTCTACAGTGAGCCATCTAGTTATGATTAAAATGTTACACATTGATATAACAACAATAAAGGAAGCAGAAGCAGCCGAATCATTTGAAAATATCAGAAGCGCCGTGTAACGCCACTCACGGTACTCATTCGAAGGTGTCCAGCAGGTGGAGCAGCGGTTAGAGCCGGCGCCTTCAAATTGAAAAACTCAGCTGGATTCCACCTTCTGCAGCTGTACCCCTTGATCATAGTACTTACCCTGAACTGATAGAGTAAAAATTATCTGGCTGAATAAATTTGCAAATAAATTTTAAGGAGCTTAATGCTGCGCCGTCAGTTGCTTTCGGAGAAGAGCGTCAACAAAGAGAATAAATGATAAGAGGAAAGGAATAAACAATAGTCAGCGATGTTCCGACCGCTTCCCAGCGATGATCTTAAAGTCAAATTCATCTCTGTTTCAGTAAAGCGACATTGTAAAGAGGTCTTATTTCTATGCGAGTTCTACACGTGTCCCGTGACGCCGTGGATGTCGAGCTTCCTTCTGGGTTCATCGGAGGCTGGGAGGAGAAAGTGAGAAGTGCCTCGGCAGAGCGGGACACCCCAGGGCCTCCCGTGCGTGATGTCACCTCAGCAAAAAGCCCACGCTTTCGGGGATGCAAAGTCAACAGCGTCCAAGTGGAAAATTATGTCTTGATTTCAAAAACACACTGCAGCCAATCGGCGGCGTTTTGGAGCGACCCGGGGTTTACGTCCCTAAGCGGGAGAGCAAAACTAGAGAGAGAGTGTGTGTGTGTGTGTGTGTGTGTGCGTGCACACAATCAAAGTAACAGCGCACGATGGGTGTGTAGCAGTCCCTCACCAGCACACACACTTTCACACTCCTCTGGTCTGGTGGTGTGTGAGGCTCAGAGCGAAGGTCGACCTTGGCTCTCCAACACCTGGCCGTTCATCAACAGGCAACCCGAGCAGCTCTCCATGTGTCCCTTTAACATGGTGTCACATCCTCAGGCTTCTCGCACACGTACACGCGACACACACTGCTTTTGGGGTGTGCAGGTTATTTTGCATCATTTCATGGCAGTGAGAGCAAGGGATTTCCAGGGTAAAGCTTGGTTTCGGATATCCACGCAGCTGAATGTCACTCGTGGTGGTGTGTGTGGCCAAGATCTCCACATGCCCACCTTCCAGCACCGCAGACTGCAGGAATACCCTGGTAAATACTACCTGATGGGGGGGGGTGATCACTTGTAGAAGCGATTTTAAGGAACTAAGGGCGGCCGCCCTCCTCGCACCCGGAACCAGGTGGGCTCCTAGAGCCCCAACTTTCTTTTGTCCCCCGTTAAGGGGCCCACACTCCCACGCACCCCCAACTTCCAGCTGCTGGGGGGTCCGTGCGTGCGCGCGCATCGGGGGCTGCTGGGACTGAGTCGGGGCTCAATGCGTGTGCATGTGGACACGGAGCCGAGTGTGAGCGCGCACGATCGCATTCCCACACTGCAGCACGAGCCCCCCAGGACACCCCCCCCAGGACGCCCCCCCAAAACTAAGTGCACTTCTGGGCCCCAAAAGGACGAGGCCGGTGTGGACGCGCAGGGCCCGGCGGTGTCGCCATACACATACTGATACTCTCACACACACACGCGCGCGCGCGCGCGCGCCATACAACAACACACACACAGACACACACACACACAGCGTGCAGCACATAGCGAGCGGAAAAGACACACACAATGGAGATCCGAACGCCACCCCGATCCCCGCGACCCGGCGGCGAGAACAGAACCCCCGTAGCCCTCGGGATCGCGACTGCCACAACACTGACCTGCTCGGGGGGACGACGGTCGGCTGGATATGGGCTCGGATCCGAGTTAAAGCTACTTTCTATAAAACAAAGAGGCGAAAATGTCCGGCCAGTGCCGAAAGACACCGAACGGGGAGTCGGGGAGAGCGGCCGCGCATGCGCAGACAGAGCGGTATCGGAGGAGGGAGGGGTGCGGGAAGGGAAGGGAAGGGTAGGTAGGAGGAGGGGGGTGAGGGAGACGAAACGCTTAGTAGTGTGTGTCTCGCGCCCGTCGCTCGTGTCCCGTCACACTTTACACTGCTTATTCCTCCCCTCAGTTACACTCTGTGTCACTTCATTCATTATGTTTTGTGACTGAATACGGTTTTCATATAGTGCCATTGACAAAGTGACAGCACATGTGTTCACAAGTGTCGAGAAAGGAAGGCGAAGGCTAAAAAAACTACACGGAAACAGTAACTATACTGACCGAGGAAAGAAAACATACAGACCAAGGACCTGGATGCTGGAAATTTCTCTTTATACATAATAAAGTATGATGATATGTTTATATTTACTTATTAAATAAATAAACACGTACAGGTTGCTGCTCCTTAGGCCGGTGCAGTTTAAGTGTGCGGTGTTCGCTCTTCGAGAAAGTCTGTACACCAGATGTTTTCTACTTACTGCGGAGTGTGTCTCACACACACACATTCTCCATTTAGACACTTTTCATGCCCCATTCATGCAAATGTACTGTGATCATGTGGCTTTCCTCTCAATAAAATACCATTTTAACGTTCCTAGAGCTGAGAAGAGTGTAGCTGCTGAAACCTTCGTTTAAAAAATATACAAGACATGCTTAGGCTCTTCAAAGTAACAACGATCAACGAGACAAATATATTTGCCTTTGAAAATGTCATTCTTTCTCTGGGGAATTTAGTTTATTTTGAATTTCTCAATGAAACAGCATCCTTTATAGTAAAATATTTCTTTCACTGGTGGGAAGACAGCACCTGGCAGTGAAACACAGCAGGGGAGCAAGTGAGGTAAAAAACACATTATATTATGGTAATCTTGGGTGAAACCTGAACAAATATTCCCTTAATGTACACGATCAAGGAGTCGGCTTCTTTGCGCTACGTTGATTGCAACGAATGGCGCTCGCGGTGTCTTTACAGCACAGCCCATCTGCATGTGTTACTGACCTCACCCTGAGGGCAAAGGTCCAGTCCTGGTAGGTACCACGGTACCTCCAAAACCCCGCCCCCAAGATTACAGTCACCTCAGATAGGAGGCCTGTCAGTGGGGGCTGAATGTAATGGACCCTTGAGTGAGCTGGCCATCTGCTTGGGAGAAAGAGGAATTCCATTTAACCTCTCTGTATTTGTGGTAAAATCATGGTCATTATGTGACAGGAGTGAGGTGCATAAGCGCTGTGTCCAGGTTCCGTGGGATGGTGGTGTTCTCTCCAACGGTTCCTTATTTATTCTTTTATCTGGCACTCTTCTCCGAAGCAACTTACAATGTGAGGTTTGTACACTCGGCTGCTTACACCGATTCACCCTTTTATACAGTCTGGTCATGTTTACTATATCGGTTTGGGTAAGGACCTTGATCAAGTGTACTACAGCAGGATTTGGACACAAGGCTTTCAGCTGCAAGAGGACAGCGCTAACCACTGGACCAACAGGAGGAACATTCTGGAGAGGCTCCTCTCCACTGTACACAGGTTGGGTTCAAATGGGTCATGTTACCATGGTCTTGTGTGACTTTCCATTTGGCACTATAATCATCTGTGAGTCACCACCTCAAAAGCTCGACAGGGCAGGGCTCATATCAGGTTAAGGCTGGACTCGAACCTACAGCCAAAAGAGGTGGTTCTTACTGCAAACAAGTCTACTGGTTACTGTCACCTTGTAATCTGCAAGTATCAGGTGTCATCAAAGGTGAAGGAGAAGGTGTCATCAAATATAAAAATTATATTAATAATGTTTAATAATCTCACACACACTTTCAGAACCGCTTGTCCCATACGGGGTCGCGGGGAACCGGAGCCTACCCGGCAACACAGGGCGTAAGGCCGGAGGGGGAGGGAACACACCCAGGACGGGACGCCAGTCCGTCGCAAGGCACCCCAAGAGGGACTCGAACCCCAGACCCACCGGAGAGCAGAACTGCGGTCCAACCCACTGCGCCCCCGGCGTTTAATAATCATTATTGGCTTATTCAAGGTGGTAAGAATACATTGTACTTTGATTGTACAGCTTTCTCATGCTGTATGAAAAAGGTAAATTATTGTAAAGTTCAAAGAGGGGTCGGATAAAAGTGAATCACAGCGACACCGGATTTGATTGTAATGATCAGTAAATTAATTAAGTAAAAGAAAACACGTGATCCAAGATGTACAGAGTGTAAGTCATTAGTATAGACGTTATGTCGTTTTTCGCTCTCTCGCACACACAACAAACATTAACTGAGCGAGAGCACGTATACAGTTGTTTTCTTTATTCTCCAATAAAAATGTACACTGCTTTTCAGTAGGACTTTTAATTATGCCATGTTTCTAATTGTTTTGTAACTTTATATATATGATGTATCTAAATAATGCAATGTATTATAATGTATTTATGAATTTTTTTAAAAAATCCTATGTATTTATTATCTTAATATATAATGCATAATATTATAAAGAAACAGAAGTCAAACCCCAGGCAGCGTGACTCTGTCACAGTCTGTGTCTTTAACGCGGGAGTGGTTGAGGCACCGGGGCGGTGTCCTCGTGATTCACGGGCTCTTGAGTGCTTATGAATTGTTTTGAGTGGTTACTGTAATACGCCGGTTGGATCTCGGAGAGCCGCTCAGTCAAATCGCCGGTTCCCTTTCCCTCGGGAAACACCGGGGACTCCGCGTCCCGCTGCTACTTCACCCGCAATCTGCCGGTTAGCGTTATTAGGGAAGCGCGCGCGAGTCGGAGGGATCATGGGAGAGCACCCAGGGACTTGCTCGGACGGAGTTCGGCTCATGTCCGAAACGCGTGCCGGAACCGATCAGGACGAGGACGGCGACGGCGACGACAACGATGATAACGATGATGATCATAAAGATGATGAAGACCGCCGGCGGGATGAGGAAGGTGTGCCGCACGCGCCGCAGTTCCAGGTGTTCCGGCGCAGGTGGTTCGTCCTGTCCGTGCTGTGTCTGCTGAACTGTTCCAACGCCATGGTAGGTGGGCGTTTCTTTTTTTTTTAACTTTTACGCACACGCAGGGCTTGAAGTTCAAGAAACGCGCTGGTCACGTGACTCACTCATGCAAATAAGTCCTGGGGAAAGTCTTCCTGTGTTACGGGCAGACCTCGCTCTAATATGCTTTGTAGCGCTGATGCTTACTATCTTTTCGAAGTCATATTATGTATCACAGTTATCATTAGTGTGACAATTTTATTTAAAAAAAAAAAAAAAAAAAAAAACCACACGTCCGGTGTCGTAAGGTGACGTAGGCGCTCCCCGTTCGAACACCACCTGTAGGTACTTACCGAAATTGAGCCAGTAAAATTTCCCAGCGATATATAAATCATGCCATGGGTAAATCATTTTAAAGTTATTTTTCTCCAATTGTGAATCGTCTCCGACAAAGTTGACAGCTAAATAGGCTAATAATAATGCTCTTTCGTAAGGAAAATTCGAGACGCTGCCAGAGCAGTTGGCAAAAATGTGTGTAAAATAAGCAGGCTGCGAAAGTCCATTATTTCTTATTTCTTTGCGGGCTCCCCTGGGGTTCGTGTGGACAGCATCTCCGTTTAAAAAGACTGCGAGGGTCCAAGTGTGAGAAATCCCTATGAATGCTCATCCAACACTGACACCTTGCTGTATGTCCAGAGCTTCAGTTTAGGTAGTTAGGGTTGTGTGTGTGTGTTCATCACTGGAAGACCAGCAGCAGCGGAGCAAGGATGTCCTGCTGGACACGTGAAACCCCTCGACACCCCGTGTCAGATTCTGTCATCACAGTTACAATAATTTCCACAGCTCTCTGCCCAACAGTTCCTTAGTAGTTCTACATAGAGCCTCCCTGGGACCCTGCAGCTCCATCACCTGCACACCAGGTCATCCTCAATATACTCAAAACACACGGCTCCCCGTGGAGACGTCCGGAAACAACGCTCTGACGGGGGGATCCTCGTTTCCTGGATGTCCTGGAGTCGTGCGAAGTGGACCACTTTCTTTACAAACTGTCCTGCAAGATTCATCCATACTGAGGATGAACATCTTCCTGGTGGAACCACACAAGAGCCCACCTCTTACTGGATTATTCTACATTATTACTTACATATTCGTATAGCTCATGTTTTTCTCCAAAGCAAATTAGTGTTAGGTTTGTATACTAAGAGACTTAGAACTATTAACCCATTTATACACTGGAGTAATTTTTACTGGATTAGTACCTTAATTAGGGGGGCGCAGTGGGTTGGACCAGGTCCTGCTCTTTGGTGGGTCTGGGGTTCGAGTCCCGCTTGGGGTGCCTTGCGGCAGACTGGCGTCCCGTCCTGGGTGTGTCCCCTCCCCCTTCGGCCTTGCGCCCTGAGTTGCCGGGTTAGGCTCCGGTTCCCCGCGACCCCGTATGGGACTAGCAGTTCAGAAAATGTGTGTGTGTGTGTGTGTGTGTGTGTGGTACCTTGATCAATGGTACTATGGCAGAGTGGACTTCAAATCTGGTTTCTTTGATTATAAGTCAACAGCTGAATCCGACATAATGAGAGGCTCGCTGTTGCTGTATCCTCTTTCCCTTAATCCATGGATTGTATAGAAACTGCTAGAAGCCTGGTGCTGTTCACTGACATTGTGTCATGTTGGGAAGAGGACGCTCCCCAAAGCCTGTGTTCCAGCATCTTATCCAAGTACATCACCCCATTCCGTCTTCCTGCAGAAAACCCACCGTTTTACGGCTCCTGGAAGCTCCCCATGTGTTTTGAACATCGAGGGTGAGAACGAAGCCACCTGGGAGATGATCAGCACAAGAGAATGCTGGATTTCTAAATGATGGCCTCAAAGCGTCATTTTCAAATGACATAATCTTTTATTGCACGTTCAGCAAAAATTATGAAATACAGATGTGGTGCGGAGGAGAGGCAGATCACACGTGAGATGAGGCGTCCAGAGAAGATGTGGTGAATGAGAGATTGGAGTAGAAATGAGGTCATCAGTCAGGTGGCGGAAACCACAGTGCGGCACCATGATATTATCATCCGCAGTTCTCCGCTGCATCAGCTCTGCTCCGCAAACTCAAAATTTCTGCCTCTTCCTGCTGGTTGTAGTTACGTTTCCTTTTTCAGAGGGGGATGTTGGGTGTCGTGAATAATTCTGTTTTTTCTAGGCTCACATTTGTTTTGGGCTTAGTCGATGCCGGAACACCTCCCCAGTGCCTCGTGCCAAAGGTTATTCTCCATACATTGATAAATTTTATCTCCCTACACAAAATGAGAAGTGCTCTCACCCACAGGGTCAGCTGAGAAACACTCAACTTTTCTGCTGACTGGTGTTCATTCTCCATCTTTCTGCCTGTCAGAGTCATGTGATTGTCAAGGAAGATGTTTCACTTCCTTCCCCTTCTCTCTGGCAGGGCCAGATTGTGCCGTGGCTCAATGGAAAGATCTCAGCACAGAAATTACCATCATTTCAAAGTGGGAAGCTGCATAGAAAATTTAACTGCTAATTAAATTACCTCCTCGTTGACAAGATGTCATGATGAACATCAGAGATGGTTACCTGAATATCGGAACACTGTTTTGTCTACACCCAAAGGAACAATGTCAGTCTATTGATTAGTTATTGATTGGACCTAACAATGAGTTGCCATCTATGTTGAGGTTGTGTTTTTTCCCATGTTCTCATAGACTGAAGGTTGTTTTGCTGTTTGAGTTTGTCTATTTTGGTTCCTACCCTGTGTCCAATGTTGATGGGATTGGTCTCCCAAGGCCTTTAGTGGGTGAGCTGGTTCTGATGATCCTTTATCAATAACCACTTGTTCAGGGTGGACCCACAGTAGTTCTGTCCTGGAGCCATAGGGTGTGAGGCAGGGTACACTGGACAGGATGCCAGTCCATCACAGGGCAATCTCTCACACACTTACACACACTAAGGGCTATCTAGAGCCACCAATCCATCTTGAACACATCTTTGAATTGTGGGAGGAAACCAGAGTACCTAGAGGAAACCCACACAAACACAACAAGAATGTGTAAACTCCACACAGACTGAGCCGGATTTGAACCCACGCCACACTCACAGCCCAGGAGCTCTGAGCCACCATGCAGCCCACAGTAGTTAAGATCTCTCATCGGCTAACATTAGCAGGGCTTTGCCTGTGTTTGAATCCACAGCTGTGGCTGAGTTTTGCTCCGGTGGCAGATCAGACAGCCCAGTATCTGCGGGTCTCTGTGGACCAGGTCAACTGGCTCTCCATCGTCTACATGGTGGTGGCCATCCCTGTGAGCTTCATGACCACGTGGATGTTGGACACATGGGGACTGCGTGTTTCGGTAGGCTGGGGTCTCGGGGGGGGATGAGAAATTGATACCGATGGCTAAAACGGATAGATGTCGAGAACAAATGAGAAACGTCATGTAAAAAGGTGGTAATTGTGGTGTCTCAAGCAAGGCTACCGTGTTGTTCCTAGGGTAGAGCATATCTGTTAAATGCGGATTAAATATCCATAATTTCCTTATGCTCAGCAGTGTCCATCTTGCTGGTTCTGTATGGGAAATTAGAAAGGGGTGCAGAAGGAGCTCTTGAGTGATCACCGTTCCCCCTCTGCACAGCTCGTCCTGGGTTCCTGGCTCAACATGGTGGGGGGCATCCTGCGCTACATAAGCATCCTGAAGCCAGTGCCAGCGGTCATGTGGGGCTTCCCTGTGCTCATGTTCGGCCAGACCCTGTGTGCTCTGGCCCAACCGCTGGTCATCTTCTCCCCCACAAAGCTGGCTGCACTCTGGTTCCCAGTGCACCAGAGGGCCACCGCCAACATGCTCGCCTCCATGGGTGAGTCCATGAGCGCCGTCCTCCTGGACTCCCCGGGGTCAAGGGTCAAGGAAGGCGGTTGCTAGAAATAAGGGATATTTGGCATGGTGCCGGGTGGCCAGCAGCCTTCAGTCATAACATGAAATGAAAGGGAAAAGTGTCAGGTAGTGGAGAAATAAAGCATGTCAGAATCATGTGACAATGAAGAGAGTCCATCAGAGTCATCGCTATAGTCTGCTTGCTTATTCTGCAGTTGTCCATGTGCTCCAAAGTCGCTCTTTCAGAACGCGAGGCTCTATAATCACTGACTCTTAAAGAGGGTAATTTGATTGACGTTTTTCCTTCTGATCCGCAGCCAACCCCGTGGGACTGCTGTGTGCCAACATCCTCTCTCCCCTCATAGTTGAGAGCACCAACAACCTGCCGCTCATGGTAAGGCGGCAGGAAAGGGGTTCAAGGTCCAGCACTGGGCTGCGCTGCTACGCGCCACTCAGGGCTTCACATTAATTTTTGGTGTCTGGTCAACTGCAGAACAAGTGCTTTTTACATTTTAGCTGCCCCATCAAATTTTGCAGCCAACCAGTTTTGGAACATACCGGAATGACCAAAAGAAACAAATCTCGAGGTACAGATATGTGTAAATTGTAATGAAAGCGAGGCAATTGGGTTTTTTATGTGAAAGGAAGCGTACTTACAAAAAAGACTGTAACACAAAGAAATAACCTAAAATAACAAGATTTTGGGACTTCTTTGCATTATTTTTTTGACAAATTTGGACACATTCTAGTTTTGCAGTATATTTCTGGATACTTCTTCACATCATCATCAGTTTAGCTGATCCGTCTCTCCAAAGTGACTTACGGTGTTACGTTTGTACACTAACCTATTCATACAGCAGGGTAATTTTTACTGTATCAGTTCAGAGTAAGCGTCTCAACCAAGGTACTACGGAGTAAGTTGCTGTAGTTGTGAGTCTGGACAAAACTAAAAGAAGATGCTAAGAAAGACTGGACACCGCAACCTTGTGACCACCCTCTGAAATCCACCGTACGCCTCACTTGCTGTGTCTCTTTTGCTCCGCAGCTGGGAATTTATGCCGTACCAGCGGCCGTCGCTTGTCTCCTAGCAACGCTGGGTATCCAGAGGAGCGTTCCCCCGTCACCTCCCTCTGCCAGCGCCGAGACCTCCACTTCGGAGCCCTTCTTCCAGGGAATGAAGCTGGTGAGGAGTCTGGGGTAACGTGTCACACAGCAGGCAGGAGGTGGCATAGTGGTTAGATCCATTACTTTTGGATGCAGGACCCTGAATTGTTACACTAAAAATTACTTTGCTGTATAAATGGGTGGATCGGTGAGAGCAGCTGAGGATTCCAAGTTGTCTTGAAGAAAAGCATCCAGATAAATGATCTTTGCACACATCCCTCTATCACTGGCCGCTTGGCAAAATATGTCCTTGCTGGTTGAACTGTGACATCATGCTCCTTGGTAAGGCGAAAGACCCCGGTAACCCAGCGCCGTGTGACGGTCTGTGTTTGGTGTGGCCGTGACCCCCCCTGTCCATTGTCCTTCCCTGTCCGTCCCCTTGCTGTCCAGCTGCTCAGGAACCGGCCGTACATGATTCTGCTGCTGTGCTTTGGTGGCGGGACCGGCGCCTTCACCGCCTTCTCCACGCTCCTGGAGCAGATCCTGTGCGTTAAGGGATACACAGACGTGAGTCCCCCGTCCCTCACACGCGTGCTGGGGCTCGGTTTTGGTTCCTGAGGCGACCGACAGTGGTTCATGCTCCATATTCTGGGTTTTGGCCTCCCGCTCCAGGACTTTGCAGGACTGTGTGGGGCGCTCTTCATTTTCTGCGGTGTGCTGGGCGCTGCGATCGTGGGGCTCTGCGTAGACCGAACAAAGCAGTTCACCGAGGCCACCAAGGTCAACATGTCCCTGTCGGCGCTGGCGCTGACCGCGTTCGCAGTGGTGAGCGGCGGCGACCGAGGGAGACTCTGAAATGTAGGCAAAGGATGTTTTGGTTTGGATGCAGTGGCCCCCTTCCTTTGCTCCGTCCTCCAGGTATCCCAGATGCAGGACCAGAGGGTCGCTGTGGCAACCGTCTGCTCGCTCCTCGGCTTCTTCGGCTTTGCCGTGTATCCGATTGCCATGGAGCTGTCGGTCGAGTGTTCCTACCCTGTCGGGGAGGCATCTTCTTCTGGTCTGATCTTCGTATCTGGGTACATCACGTTCCGCCTGAATAGCGTTCCCCTCTGAGCACCAGCTGCTGTTTTTATAGACATTGTCTGACAGTGACCATGATCCCACATGGACCAAGTGGCTATTTAGGGATTTACTTTATTTGTTTAGCTGATGCCTTTCTTCAAAAAGACGTACAGTGATCTGTCATTCACATATCTGGTTATTTATCCATCCATCCATCGTGTATGAATTTGTTTGACAATGATTGAATATTTCATAATGGTAAGAATTCAAGACCATTCATTTAGGTGAAGAACCGAATGATTTCAAAAAAATTATATTCTATTATTAGTATGAGCTCCAGCAAGTGATGTAGTGGATTGAACTGCCCAGTTGTATAAATGGGCAAATCACTGTAAGTAGCTTAGCGTACAAACCTAACATTTTAAGCTAAATGAATGATGATGATGATAATTTCCTGAGATGGTGAAGTAAGTAAACAGGGTGAATACCTCAGGTAAGTCAGGGGTACTTAATGACCCTGCTGGTTTTTAATCATTTATTGCTTTCCAATATAGCTCTGTTAATATTCCACATCTTGACCTTCTCCGAAAATCTTGAACTTCTTTGAATTTAAATGACTCATCAGACAGGTCCAGTCCATCATCTACACGATGGTCCTCCAGGCTTTGACCCAGGAGTTGGCAGATTCCCCCTTTTCCACCTGTGAGGCCTTGAGCTGGAGAGGTACAAAGGGTCCCTGGGGAGGGGGATTCATTGGGGGGGGCGGGGGGGGACAGGAATGGGGGACAGGGCACTTCAGTGGGAAATGCATGCAGGCCAAGTGCAACAGAGCTGATGGAGACAGGGTTCCAGAGCAGTGCAGACCATGATGGAATAAGTATAGTGCCAAACAGAGCCATGCCATGTTACGCCATGCGGGCTAATCGTTAAGGACACACCTCCTCCTATTAAGTTGTTTCCGATGAGTTGGTTGCACCGCGAACTGAGACCTCTGCTGATCGGACTTATTTTCTGTGTGATTAGTGGGCAGCTCTGCTTATATTCTTCTCGTAAGGAACGTGCTGTGGCTCGCTAGCGTAAACCAGTAGCCCCTTCTCCGGAGTGGCTGCTAAAAATACCCCCATGCGTCTGTCAGGGAGATGTAGGTTCTTAGCATCATCGACTTCCCGCGCTGACGACGGGGGATGCTGCAGGGTTGTCTCTGTCCCGCACAGAGCGGCCCTTCTGTTCACAGGCTCTAGCTGACAGACAAACAGCGACCGTGTCTTGGTGGGGTTTCGGGAAATCTGAATGGTAAATGCTGAACTGCCCACGCGGGGGCCGCAGTCTTAGGGTTCATTCGCCGATGTTTCCCCTTTACACCCGCCTCGCAGTTCCTGTGCTGGTGATGGCCGGTCTCTGCAGCCTGGGCTCCTGCTGCTTCCTGCTCCTCTTCCGCACGGACTACAGGAGGCTCCGCGCCGAGGGGACCAATGAACAGGGACCGCAATACGGCCTTCTGACTGCCTGATCGCCATGGTGACACTCTGGCGTGAGACGAAAGGCCGTAGCGTAACCTGAACATCTAACAGGGCACATGGACCGGTTAGTGATACACACTCCTCTGTCGTCAAGTGGCAAAGTTTATACTCTGATTCACAGGAAGGAACTTGACCATAAACTTAAAGGTTTCCCACATCTCGCAAGGTTGCCTTTTTGTTTGTTTATAATTCTGGACCATGAACATGATACGAAAATCCGGGTACCGTCAGCCTTCATTTATTACTTTTTACTTACTTTACTTAATTAATTACTTACTTTTTCCAGCAGGGAATTGAGATTTTTTTCTTTTTCTCTTCATGAGTGTGTGTGTGTTTGAGTCCCTGCTCTTCGGTACTCCAGGGTGCTGCACGGAAAATACAACCTGTCAGAGTTCCCCAATAGGAAGCCTGTGTACTAAATAAGTTGAAGAACTGAGCAGCAACCTTGAAAGTGAAATATGCATCCGTCAGTGTTTTGTGTGCCATGCTGTTTCTCCTTTGAAGTAAAAAATTCCTGTGTTATTTTATGTTATACATTACATGTTATGTATGTTTTGTAGAATAGAAATGGACAAGCATTGGGCATGAACATCAGGGATATGGGGATGGGCGAGGCAAATGTTTTTTGCACTTTATGCTGTGAAAATGGCTATAAAATATGTCCAGATGTGGTTGTTTCAGGGCGAGTAGTTTTTTCCCCCCCAAAGAGGCTTTTACAGAACAGGGTAATGCAATTTACTTGGTATTATTTTTGTGGTGTGTACCGAAGATAGCAAATGGCACTGTGAGCTGTACAAAAATGAAGATAAGGTGCATGAAGAGAGTTTTTGCATCTGGTTCATTTAGGAAATTTAGTTTGGTAAAATCAGGACCGATTGGTTAAGAAAACTACTGTTGTATTACGATGGACACATCTCAGCAGGATGCCTTCATCAGCACACATATATGTTCATATTTTCCAAAGGGTTCTGAGTACCCAAGCCCTTAAACCCCCCCCTTATACTAAGAGACATCTGTTTTTTTCCCCCAAAATATGTTTGATTGTTAAAAAGCATTTTCAGTACAGATACAGAAGTCAATACCAAATGAGGGAAGGTGAAAAATGATTAAAGTGTTATTTCTAAACTTTAAATTCTTACCTGAAACACCAAATGTTACTCAAATATTTTAAGTTTACTTGAAAGCCACCTGGAGCTACTGCATTATGCAAATATTAAAGTTAATATTGAACACTTCAATCACAGGACTGAAAAACACTGACAAAACTTTATTATTGTGCATCATTGTCTTCTACGCAGACCTCAGCCAGAAACTGAGCTGCTAAAACAGCTCTCAACAAGTCAAGCAGTTCTTCAAAACAAATTATTGACATTTGACTTAATTTATACAAAGTAATTAAGAATTTCTGTAAAATATTTGTCAATAAATGTTTTTCTAATACACAGTGTAATGGGTGTGTGCTTTTCTTCACAAAAAAAAAAAAAAAAAAAGGAATATTTCTAGTAAACAGAAAAAAGCTGTTTTTACCACTTCCTGTTTAGTTGTGACACAAACTCAGAATTTAGAGAGATGAATAATGGTGACAGGTGGCTGTGCGTCTTTACCAGGGTTTTACTTCAGCTCTGTTCTTCCACGTCTCCTTTTCAGCTTCAGGTCCCACAGCTATATCTGACCACCAGCTCTTTGTTGGCAGTGCCCTGTGTGTGGGCTGCAACCTTTCCCCACCCAGAAAGGAGGCATACAGCCCTTGTTGAAGAAAGCAAATCGACTGTAGTCTGTACTTTGGTAACTGGCTATGGCTTGGATGGTATGAATCCAGCCACCTATCCTCCCCCATACAATATTATGGTTAACAAAATGAAAGTAAGAAACTACATATGATGGAATACACTACAGTGCTGTAACCAACTCACCTCCCCCCAAAAATAAAGCAGATCTGAATTAAGAGGTCTTACTGCTTTAGTCCTATTTCCAGTGGTTTTAGAAGATCATTCACTCATTCAAACCCAATCTGTGTCCAAAATGATTTATTTGCATGTGCAAGCTGGTTATAATGTTATTGCAGGTTTATAACTAACATTTAGAAGGCAGGTTAGACATGTAAGGCCTCATCATGTTGAGCAAGTTTCTCATTAGTGCAGATATTAAGACAATGACTGCTGGGTAAACCCATTCAGTTCAGTGGGATAGCAATGCGTCTACAGCCAGTGAACACTTTGTGGAACAGACCAAGACAGCCCTATAGAAGTCTAGAAATGTCTTAAAAGGAAGATGAGACTAAGTTACTAAAAAGGCAAATTGTTACAAGGGCAGGGAGAAAAAAGAGAAGAGGTACAAAAAATAGAGTAGCATAAAGATGGCTGTTGCTGTGTGTCTCGAGACTATGACAGGTATGCCATGGGTATTCGCTCCTTTTCTTCTTCCACTGGCATCCTGGAGCTGCCTATATCATGTTCAGTACTGGTTACGGCCTACAAGACAGTCAAAGGATATGTACCCTGATGCCTACAGGACTTGATCATTCTCTACACCCCAGTAAAGTGTACTCCTCCATCTCTGACCACTTCATGGACACATTCACAAGGGGTCTAAAATCAAGAGTCTGTTGATTCTTGGTTTTAACCCCGGTGTGGTGGAACATACTCCTCCTCTTCCACAGAGCCACTGAATCCCTCCCAGGTATTCAAGAAGGGTCTCAAACCCATCTCTACGAGACCATTTCTCTCCTGATCGCCTGTCAGCTACATAAGTCTTTGAACACCATGTGCTTTGTTTATCTATGTACTGTATTTGCTATTTGATACTTTTAGTTGTGGCTGAAACTCAAAAAGACCAGAAAGATGCACATACTCCATTAAAAAAAAAAAAAAACACTCCAGTCTATTTCATCACTAGCACAAAGGCAATGACAGTTTAGAAAAGACTTTAAACAACACACACGAATCCACCTTGCTGGGAAAGATGCATATCATCGCACTTTATTTTAGTTCCGCAGTTTAACTCAAATAAAACTTTTAAAACATACTACATTTTGAAAGTCTACCCATTTATAAAGAACAAAAGTACTAGTCTTCGTTGGAACGGGGAAATGAACACACTGGTTAGAAAAATCCAGTTTCAAACAACAATGGGGATTCTGCAAAGCGTCCAGCTACAAAACCAAAGTAAATTGTATTCCAAATTTATGCATCTATGATATTGCTTTGAAAAATGCCAACCCCAGTTTTTCCTTCTTTTTAAGTTAAGACCTGTTATGGCGCATAAAAAAATAAAAAATGAATGCCTGCCATCTAATAGAAATCTTGATACAAGAAATTCCTCCTTTTCTGTGGTGGACTGGGTTCTCCATCTACCTGGGGGGTGGTGATCATGCCTGTAGGGAGCAGAACTGCTGGTACACTGCAAGGATATGATGATCCAGCTCTGCGGTGAACAACAGGTTCTCCAGGGTTCCCATGTACTGCTGGATGGTTGCGTGGTGCTGTACATGTACAGGAAGCTGTGATCAGTTACTCAAATGGCACACATTCTCCATAAATATGCAGGTATCTGCTCAATAAACCAAGTATTTACTTTGAGCTAAAAAGTACACTGGCTCCTTGTGACATGACCAGTGTTATAGATGTATTAAGTCAATTTTCAAAGATGGAAAGTTCCTAGTTTATTTGTAATTACCTTTTCTTTGCTTACCTATTTTTTAAAACTCTGTAGTGGAGCAAATGCAACTTGTTTATGCACAATAGATAGTAGTAACACACATCCGAAGAAAACAGGAGTGTAAAACAGAGTTAATCCAACTAACTCCAACATTTGTTTTTTTTTTTTTTTTTTAACTGCTTGCGCTTCGTGTTCCTGAGGACTGCTGTGGTTAGTAAAAAGATAAGTAACATCTTTGTATTTTTTGTCATTTTAAATTACTTTCAATTTTAATGTATCTTAAAGCTAATAAATATATTAAAAGACACACCCTGCAGGAGTCGAATGCCACTTCATTCTCCAGTAATTAAACAATTAAGATGAGGGATTCCAGACCTGACCAGTAAATAAACTATTATTCACCGTTTACGGATTGTTACTTAATAGCAAAACAAGATAAATTATCATCACAGAAAGTCCCTGTTGTGTCATAAGGAGAGGAGCCAGTGTACTTCTGAGTGATATTACACATTAGCATTAAATCTGAGAAAATACACATCAAATATATGATTCCAAAGCATAAATCTAGTAAAAGTGAGAAATTCTGCCCAGAAGATGGAGTCAACCAGTTAAGATGTCCTAAAAAAGGGATTAGTCAAAGAAATTAATGAAAATATGCAAGTAAGAACTTGGCAATACTATACGTGAGCCAACAAAGTGGATAAGGTTTAAATGAGGGCATTCGTGTTCTTCTCCCCCGCTCTGGTAAGCAGCCCCGACTATGCATGGCACAGTATGCTGGTTGTCTTGTTAGAGTAACGGACGAGAGGTACCATGAGGAAGATCTGCTGCAGTCTCTCGATGCAGTTCTTGTACCAGGGTGTGTTGAGGTCTGTGCCGCCCGTCTCGCAGCGTGCCAGATGCTCCGTCAGCATCATAATGAAGCGCTGCTCAGAAGAAGCAGAAAGGGGCATCTTAGAGTCCAAAAACATACCCATACATCCTCAAAGATAAAGGACCACCTCATAAATTATGCCATTAGTTGGGATTAATATTGATATGTGAAAAACTCTTGTAATTCTTATTACCCTGGCTTTACACGGTTTCATTTATTCTCTGAATACGAGTCTCCTCATTACCTTTAATTTACCCAGGGATTTTACTGTTGTTGATACTGATAATTACGGCTTCTAGTCCCTTACATATTTCTTTGTAGCTTCCTGATCAAAGCTCATTTTCATAGATAAAAACTTTCATTTCACCCAAGTGGCTGTCCGCTTGCTCCTTTCCTCAAAGGATGACCTAGTTTGGTCCTGGGAGCAAACAAAGTGAACGTGGACCACAGGGCTCTGCTGACCTGGAAGATGACAAGAAAGAGGTTCTTCTGCTCGCTCTGTGCAGACTCAACCTTCTCCTGCAGCCGTTCAATCTGCTCCTCCAGCTGGCTGTCCTCCTCCATGTCTTCCTCATCCCCGCTGTCCTTCTACAGCAAATTATATGCATGCATTCAACAGCCACTACCAATTTGCCAAAATTATACCAGTTCCTTCAGAAGCCTCTAGGGGGCACAACACCTGCATGGGGCCCAATATTATAAAAGCAAGGTCTGAATACCTTCTGATGCTGCTTCTCCAACTTCTCTTTGGAATCCTCCAGCTCCTTCTGAATCTTCTGAACATGCTTGTTCATCTTCCTGATGGTGGAATGCAGAATTTCCCACACGTAGAACCTGTTGAGCAAAAACGACTAAGGAAAAGTTTCTCCTTCTGAAGCAGATCTTTTTTTCCCCATCAATAATGCTGTCAGAGGTGCATTCAGTGATGGACTCACCTAGTGAATTCATGAGTCATGTCTTGAGAGAAGATCCAGTTCGCCACAGCCACGCAGTCTACAATCTGGGTGCGGATCATCTTGTCCACAAGTACAGAAATCATCTGTTCAAGAGATTGCACTAGATTAAGTTGTGCTTGAAAGGGAAGACTGTATTTTACTACTACAATTTAGAGGTATGGTTTTATATTCAGCGTTTAGAGGTGAAATCTGACTCTGCATTACTTAATCTGAGGAACATAAAGAAAAAGTTACAGCCCGCTACGGCTTTTCATCTCATTTCATATTGCCGCCTTCTGCACCTGTGGGTGGTTCTTCCACACGTCGCACACCACCCGTAAGATGTGCAGCTTGCCCTCATCACTCTCCGTCAGGGTCTTGAGCACTTCATGAAACCTGCAGGTAGTAGCAGCAACCCTGTTTGTCATGTGCTCATCGATCATCAACAGGGAAAAGAACGGGTTGCCACATAAGGTGACAAATGCACAATAAAATGAAGAGCCGCTTTTTGGTTATTAAGCTATTAGCACAACACAAGCATTAAAAGACTAAGCAACTGATCAGTGGACTTACTTTGCCAAGGCGCTGAAAGAATGACTGAAGGACTTGGCAGCCAAACTGAGCAGAGTTTGTAGAAACACATCTATCTTGAGGGGGTTAAAGCTCTCACCCTCATCTGAAGGAAAAGAGGAGACCTGTGTAAGAACAAGATGCACCCTGCAGGGGTCGAGTGCCACTTTGCCCTCGAGAAATGTAACAATGAGGGGTTTCTAAACCCAAGGCACTCTGACATGGTTGCCAAAACATTTAGAGGCATATTTCCATTGTTAGAACATATCACCTATTTCATAAGTATCAGAGGTCAACATGCTGATCCTGTACAATAAATCACTGCAACACTTTTAGAAGCAAGAATGCTAATCAGTGCCAATGCTATGAATATGCATGACTGTCACTCAAGTGCCCTGCATTTTTGCATCATATTTTAAACAGACTCTCGCAGGAAGAGAGCCTTTTCTCGGCTGGACGAACCATCATCATCCTCGTGGTTGGGGTTTGGTACATCCTTCAGGAGAGTCAGGATCTCCTCGTTGGAGGCTCGGTTTTTAATGGCATTGCCGACAGTGATAGCTGCATTGTAGCCAGGCAATGTACCTATGGAACATGCCAAGGTTCTGGAGGTCAGAGCAGACCTTAATATATGTTATAATAAATATGTCAAAATACAGGATTTACAGAGCTAATACATGTCATTTCTATTATGACAAATTAAGACTTTTTGATCAGTGAAATTCCATACTTACTGCTATTTTCATCTTCATATTTATATATAAAAAGAGGATTGGCTGGGATCAGAGGAGCAAAAGAAGGTGGTACAATGTCCACTATCCGCTGGTGGTAAGAAAGCCTGCAATGAAGACACAATCAGCTAGATTTCAGACCATTTCACCCCAAATGGGCAGAACATGAGCTGAAAGAGGGTGTTTCTTTGCAGTACATTGAGTTGTGTGCTTCCAAACTGAGTTTGTTAATCAGACTGGTACCTCATGCACTTCTCTAGAACTTCCCTGACAAATTTCGCCTTCGGTTTTTCAGGATCTGCTGTCAAACAGTCAGCCCTGGAGCAAAAAACAGACAATTAAAATAAGAAAACATTTCTGCCAGGCAGTGACATTGGCAGCTACGGTAAAGCAACATTTGAGTCACTGGCTTTTTTTAATATTACAAAATGCAATTTGCATATTTTAGTATTTTAGTTACCAGTTTTAACACATCATAGAAATGAATAGACTAAAGAAATGTTTCAATTATTTGCCTGAAAAAAAGCTCAGAAAGTAGTTTGAACTTAAGGGCTATTTCTGCTCTTACCAATCATCCCAGCTCCACCTAAACTGAAAATTGCTCAGATGGTGGGAAAACCAGTTGACAAGCCTATAAGCAACAACAGAGGTGACAAATGAATAAAACATTCACACAGTCAGAAAAAAAAATTTTGGTTGATGCGTTGAAATAAACATGAATCTTGTGCCTATCCAGCCCAACATTTCATAGGCATACCGGTCTACACAGGTGATGTTCATGGTGTCCAGACGCATGTACATCATCTCTGTGGCTTGAGCCAGCTAGTAGAAAATAGTTAAGGATGACCTGCTACAGAAGAGACACACTGAAACTGTGTTTAAAAAAACAGTAAATGCCATGGAGGGGCCTGCTCGCTGGCCTCTGGAGACTAGGAATGTCAGGGTTCAGACAGCCAAGGATACGACTTGGGGCAGGGAACCCGGCTGCAGCTTGCACAATTCAATGAGCAGGGTGGTGTACATGACTTCCACATGAGGGGGACAGGGCAGCTGGAAGAGTTCCCCAAAAATGACCTGGCCAGAAGGAAAGGTGCACATTCCAGTGGGCGGTGGGAGACCACATTGATTCTCAACACAAAATCCTTCCACTACAGCTGGAAACAACTAATGAGATGCTTTTGGACATACATCCAAATTGGTGCCCTCTTTCACCTACCTCCACAATGTGATAGTTCAGGGGGATCTTGCTTTTGCCTGGATAGCTCAGGAGCTGAGCAGCACTGCAGTAAAAATACAAAAAAGCATGCTCCTTCAGTTACACTTGTTAAATTATTAATTATTATTTAACTGGCACCTTTATTCAATGTGACTTACAATCTTACAATATATTTTCCCATTTAACAATTCATCAAAGTCCATCAGAGGGCAACAGGTGGCTCACCATGTCTTCCTTTCTTTCCAGTGGGTCCGGATGATGCAATGGAGGTTCTCCTCGATAACGAACCTCTCAACGGAGTGACTTCCAGGCATTACGGGGCCCTGGGAAAGGGTCGGCCCATGTCAGTTACAGGCACATGCAGAGAAAATAACAAGTACAAAGACTGTCAACCTGCATGCACCATACTATGTTAAATAAACACAATGAATACCTGTGTCATGGGAACACTGAAAAATCTTGGTAGTCTTACTATTACTACTTTATCGCAAGGACCATAACTCAGATTCAGTTGTAAATCTGGTCATCTGACATCTGAAAATTTAGCAGAAAAACTGGCAGAAAGAATACAGACATAAGAATTATTTCTCCTGGCTAGTTTTTTTGTCAGCATGTCTAGGAAACTACCCAGCTAACAGGGATAACATTGCTTTGTGACCCTCTACCACCCCAGTCGGTTGTGCAGCACACCTCAGGGGCGTCCGTGTAGTCAAACATTCGGAAGATGACATGGGGCATCGGGTAGACGGCACTGTCCGAGTGAGGTGGTGGTGTGAAGGGGGGCAGGTTGTGCTGCAGTGCCTCGCACAAAACGCTGTCGAAGGCGACATAGGGCCGCAGGATGTGGCGCTCCTGCCAGCGATCCTTCTTCAGCTTTTGAATCTGGGCCCATAGACAGTCCAGGTACTGCAGGGGAGAACGGTGATGAGGTCTTACTTTCAGCATCACGCATGATTACAAATAAGGTACCATTTCACAAACGCCTCACAGCTGAAGGCTGACACACACACTACATAATCCACCTGGGCTGTGTGACTGGCAATGAACATGAACCAGAGAATTACCAGTTAATTCCATGAACACTCTAGCATAGTTAAAGACAGGCAATACTAAAATACTAAATCCGTAGTTTTATTTTTTAAAATCAATATTGATCTTATCAATGTTTATTAAAAAAGTCCTCCAATACCCCAAAGTGCATTTTGGGTGAAGTGGTGTGTGTGTGTGTGTGTGTGTGTGTGTGTGTGTGTGTGTGTGAGAGAGAGAGATTCTCCTGTGTTGGACTGATGTTCCATCCAGGGTGGAACTTGCCTCACACACTATGCTTTTGATATAGACTCCAGATCACCGTAAGAACCTTCACTGGACAAGTGGTTATTAAAAATGAATGAATAAATCAATTAAATATGCCTTTGCTTCTGGACTAGATCAAAAGCAGCACTTTCTGGCAATCCAATCAAGTACTGAAAAAAAATCCTTACTTCATTCATGTCTACTTCATTATGACAGAGGAAGTTTAATTAAAGATCCCTCTTATCGGTTTGTAAATAAAAGTAATGTCTCACAACACGCAGAATTTCATCTGCTCAGTAACAGCAGATGAAACACTTAATTAAGTGGAACCTGACGCAGGGCACCGCTGGGCCGCTCAATAATATCAGTTCCCACGTAGCGCTAACATGCTCATTGCTCTCTTTCGCAGTGTGCGTTCACCATTAGGATAGAGGATTTATTTTGAAATCCTAACATAATGAAGACGCGTGTGCCTCCTTGTGGAGGGAAATAAAGCATAGGGTCCTGAGGAATGAAAGAGCTTGAGATTTCACTTCCTACCTCCTCCTGTGGATGGGGCTTCTCCGCTGACCATATCTGCAGCATCGCGACGTGGGTCTTTTGCCGTCTCCTGAACCAAAGACACGTGGCTGTTACTGCACCCACCCTAGACGGACAGTATTTAGACAACTGCTTAAGGAACAAAAGAGAATGAACGCGGCAATCAACGTACTTCAGGTAGCCATCGATCTGGCTGAGCAGTCGATCCATCTCAACATCCTTCTTCTCATAAAGCTCCTTCCCCACCCAAGGCAGCGAGGACAGGACGGCATAGACGTACCAGTCGCAGCGCACCTGCAGTGCAGAACGTTTGGTCAAAGACTGGTGTGGGATCTTACTGTCATTCTTAAGTATGCCAATTCCTCCTGTTACGAATTGTCAAGTTACATATTTTTAAGCTGCTAAAATGTTTTAGTTTATTCATTTTTAATTGTATTTTCTTTAGTCTTCCATTTAATAAAATGTGTCTGTAGCAAAGCAAACACAAGCTGTGCTCACCCAGTGAGGCACAAATGGCATTAAAAAAATACCCAATCAAGACAGGGACCTTCTTAGATCTATTCATTTAGCTAATACTTTTCTACAAAGCAACTTACAATGTTAAGGTTACAATTATTATTAATTACAAACTTACCACTATTTACTCATTTATACACCTGGGTTTTTTTTTTTTTTACTGGAGAAATTTAGGGTAAGTACCTTGCCCAAGGGTACTATAACCGGAGGTGGGGACCAAACCTGCAACTTTTGGATCCAGAAGCAGTAGCTCTAACCACTACGCTACCGGCTGTCCCGATGAAATGAAATGACAATGAAACTCCTTTCAGCTCATACCTGGTGCACCTGAGCGCTAGCAATCAGTAACAAGAAGAAGGTGGGACATGGTGCATAAACGGGACAAATCAGTCAAAAATCTGTACTGATTAAGTTTGTAATTTAAAATTAGTTTATCACAGTATAAAGTCAAATTTTATTATTAGAAGGTACTGCTTATGTATTCGTCCCATCCTGGGTGTGTCCTCTTTCCCTCTAGTCTTGTGCCCCGTGTGCCAGGTTAGGCTCCGGTTCGCCACAACCCCGCTTGATGGGACAAGCGGCTTCAGGCAACGTGTGTGTGCGTGCGTATTTATGTATTATAGCTATATCCAAGACTTTTACAGAACCAAATGTGAAAATAAACCCAGGGACGTCTGCTTTTACTGCTTATGAGTTAGTCGTAAAAAGTGACTGAGGTCATGAAAAACATTTATTCATTTAGCTGACGCTTTCTCCAAAGTGACTTAGAATGTTAAGTCATTTAAAATGATTTATCCATTTACACAGCTGGGTATTTTTACTGGAGCAGTTTAGGGGAAGTACCTTGCTTACACCTAGTACAGTAGGTGAGATTTGAACTGGCAACCTTCAAATCCAAAGGCAGCTGAGTTAAGAATAAGCATCTCACCCCAATTGCATTCATCAGCTAGGAAGCCAGTGAATTGTACACCTTACATACAGCTGCATGTAAAAGTACAATCATTATTAATTATATCTTGCTTCAATCACTTCATATGGTTTCTGATCACCTGTGGAACGTCATCTTCCTGGGTGACGCACACAAAGTTCTCAAACAAGGCCACCACGGAGGGCGCAGCAATCACATGGCAGTTCACTAGGTCGCAGAGGAAACGAACCTTGGAGAAAAGACAGGAAGAAAACGGCGCTCATTACCAAGCATCAGTGAAACTGGCTACACCTGGAAATACCTCTACTCCTGTCAGTGAACGAAAACTTCTAGGCACCAAAACCAATTTGATAGAATGTTCAGAATTTGAAAGCAAGCTAAGAAAGAATTTCTCAGTTGAGATATTGCCACTATTAAATGATGCATACCAGATATACAGCTTCACTGAAGAAGTTGGACTTGAGCGTCTCTTTGAGCTGTCGTATCATGGCCTCGACAAACTCGCCGCCAAAGTTGTAGTTGCGCGCGTTGAGCAGACCCACGAGCGTCGTGTAAATCGTCAGTTTCTCCGGGAGCACCCTGGCCCTGTGGACATCACCGCTTGAAGTTAGTCTACACCATGTTTCTGACACATCCACGAGGGTCGTGGAGTGGTTAAAGAGGAACAATATCAATAACCGTGCACCAAACTTTGAATACAGTCAACTGGATATTATGTAGTGCTGTAAAAGAAATGAAAAAGGATGACATTGTGCATGTGCCAGGTATCAGTGAGTGGACACTGAACACCATTACAGACATTCCTCTAAATATTAGACAGCTGTAATGCAGCAACAAGCTTGCACACTTTCAATATTTTCATGTGGTTTACCAATTTATTTCAAATAAATTATATTTTTGGTAGGTTTCTCTCATTTTGGCTGTGTAATGAGTTTTTGTGATTACTGTATTTTATGTGCTACTCCAACCCCTTTCCCTCACTGAAATTTATTTGTACTATGCAAATGTGTAATTTTAAAAAAAAAAAAAATGCAACATCACAGCAGAACTGACTTTTCTCAAAATGTATCAAAAATGTATCAACTCAAAAGCAATACTCATCAATATCCAACATCACAATACTAGAGAACACTGTTCAGAAAAAACTGTCCACCCTGGACTGAATAAATCAGCATGAGATACACAAAAATATAAGAAAAAAAATCTGCAAATATATAAGGAGTAACATACACGGAACACAAGATGCGCAGGATTTTGTTTTTGTAGTTGGGCAAGTCTGCCTCCAAGACGCCAGCAAGGCCTTCCAGGTTGCTTTCGAGGGAGGATGTGCTCTGTAGACGATCAGCAAGCAGAAATTAAACAAATGACTGACTGAGGTCATCATACACTGGACACGCCATGATGAGGAGATTAAATTCTGCCAAAAAGACAGGTATGACTGGAAAAGAGAAGAGGAGAGCAGCAACCAGATGGCAGGACTCTCAATGACAATGGACAGAGCCTTTTCAACACTGAGGACACAGATGGACAAAACTCGATATATGTTGACGCTGAGTTGAAAGAGTCGCCTTTATAGCACTTAACATTCAGTTTACATTTATTCACTTAGCAGACGCTTTTCTCCAAAGCGACTTCCAATGAACTCTACGTAGTGTCATCAGCCCACAAACCTTATTCACCAAGGTGACTTACACTGCTAGATACACTACTTATAAGGGGTCACTCATCCATACATCAGTGGAACACACTCTCTCTGTGTCACACACACTATGGGGGAACCTGAACAGCATGTCTTTGGACTGTGGGAGGAAACCAGAGCACTCCAACACAGACACAGGGAGACGTTGCGAACTCCTCGCAGACTGAGCGGGGGTCGAGCCCACGTCCTCTCGCAACACCCGGGCGCTGCGAGGCAGAGGCTACTCATTGTGCCACCGTGCCGCCCAACGAAAGACCGAGGGCAAAACAAAACTAACGCGGAACACGATCCACGCAACCCAAGAGCGACGATCGTGCAAGATGTCCAACTCGTTAGTTGTGGTCACTGGTAAGTGAGAGCTCTGGGTTGTTGGCTTTCGGAGCGTCCGCCTGCGACAGCCACTGGCTGGATGACCAGGCCATACTATAGTCTATGGACAGGTGGACACCAGTTCGTCCCCCTCATGACGCGTCCGCCCCCCCCTGCCCGCCCCGGTCCTCCACCTTCTCTCCCACTCTGCAGATGAGCGACTCCAGGCGGTCCTCGATCTCCACGGGCTCCGACGTGCGCCGCCGTTTGTGGGGCTGACCTCCTGCGAACACAAAAGACAAGTGAACACCTGCTGTCAACTCACAAACTCGTTTAGGAGGGCTGCGGAAAATGGCGCGCAAAGCTGTGCCTCTCTGTGACTTGTTTTGTTGTGTCGCGCGGGGCTCACGACACGTGCTGCATCCCTTCAGACAGACCGGTGCCAACAGTCGCGCGGCCCTGGCCCAGTTCGCGCAACGGACCATTTTTAATAAAATGATTTGAGCGAAATCGAGGCTGCGAGCTCCGGCCGTGACGGGAAGCGCCAGCGCTGCGCTGCGCGAGCGAGCCGCGGCGGCGGCGGCGGCGCGCCCGACCTCACCGTCGTTCTCGTCCGCGTGTCGTCTCCTCGACATGTTCGCGTAGCCGGGGCACTGGAAGTAAGCAGAACCGCAACGCGAACGGTAGCGTCCAAGCGGGTCGTATCAGTCGCGCGCACTTCCGAGAGCGCCGCAGGCAAAAAAAATACCGCAGTGTGATGGAAAGAGTTGTGTGTAACCGGGAGGTGAGATTGTTGCAGGAAATCACTTCCGGGGTCATAGCACCGGAAACCGGCACCTTCGTGCGCGGTCATTTTCCTAGTTTTTCCGGGGCAGCCCGTGTACAGGGGGCGGGGGCTGTGTTCAGTGTTTCAAGCTCCTGGATGGTAATAAAAATATGCATGTTAAAGTTATACAGTGAGAGTCACAAACTGACGTAGTCTGAAGGTTAACGATGTAGCTACGGATAAATAATGCTGTTTGGTATCAGTAGAGAGAGTCGCGCAGGAAACCTTCACGACCTCGTTGTCAAGTCAAGTGATTGTCAATCATGCCATGGCATCACGGTTTATGTAATTATTTTAGTGATATTTCATCATGCAGTTAATTTTTTGCCTTTCATAAAACTAACCCTTTTTGGGCAAAATCGTCAGCTAAATGCAATAATTATTAAATAATAATAAATAAAAGCGGCGAACTTGTAGTCAATCCAAACTCACTTTGATTCTGACATCGAATGTTTTTATTATTGTTGTGGTGCTAATAATAACGCGTGCGTGAAATTCCAAGTTCTTCGTTTGTCTTATACTAATCGATTACAAGTAGTTGCGGGTGGCACAGCGAGTTAGTGCTGTTGTTGTCTTGTCTGCGTGGTGCGAGAGGACATGGGTTCGATATCTACTCAGGCTGTGTGGAGTTTGGATGTTCTCTGGATGGCTTGCACAAGTTAGCTTAATGTAGTTTTTTTTCTTTTAAATACAACAGATAAAGTAGTACACATTCATGGAGCACGTACATGATCAGCATCTGAGTGAAAGAGAGAGATAATTCCATCAGATTTGAGCCAGATCTGAGAACCTTTGGCCTTTTGATTTTGGATCTCTCGTGTGTAGGATCACCAAGCGGCCCAACGTGCAGGAGCATAGCAGTCTGGCTGGACTGTGTGGGGAGATCTGGTTTGTAGGTATCCAGATCCATTGGTGGTCCCAGTAGGCCATAACCAGAGTCTTGAACTTGACATTGGCAGCTAGAGGAAGCCGATGGAGAGAGACGACAAGGGGAGATATATTGTTTGAGTAATCACAAACAGACCGCTTTTAATTGATGATATTGCCGAGATCAGTCTGCAACCACGGTAAAATATCGAAGACACAAAGTGTATTGCTTTGACTAATGAGCATTGCTTTGGTTATGTTTGTTTACAGAAATCCGGAAATCCAGGTTGCACATCTTCACATTCAACATGTCAGCTGATGGTGTGGAAGAGAAGGGTGCCGAGGGTGTGGAGTTTGTCCACCTGGATGTAGAAGGCCTTGCACACTGTGCCTCTAAGAGAGGGAAACCCACACTATCAACAGCTCTGCGCAAATATTACACCCATGAAAAGAAGAAGGTGAATTGATTGGGCAGAAAGAGCAGCATCTGTCTGCATTCAGAAATTACATTTATTAGTTTAGCTGATGCTTTTTTCCAAAGCAACTTACACTGTTGAGGTTATAATTATTTACCCATTCATACAGCTGGGTAATTTTACCAGAGTATTTTTAGGGTAATTACCTTGCTCAAGGGTACTACAGCAAGAGGTAAGGCTTGAACCTGCAAACTTTGGGTCCAAAGGCAATAGCTCTAACCATTACACTACCAGCTGGATAATTTTATGGGAGCAACTGAGGGTAAGAATCTTGCATAAGGATACTACTGCTAGAAGTGGGGATTGAACCCACAACCTATAGAGCCAAAGGTAGTAAGGCTAACCACTACACTACCAGCTGTCCCTATATGAGTGTTTAACAAGTACCTGTTTGCTCCTATAGGCTTTTGCAACGTTTGTCACTTCCAGGAAGGTTGTCATGCCAGCTGGAGAAGTACCTCTCAAACAGTGGCACTGCTGTGATCAGATTTTCACAAACTCAGCCTCTGTCCACAAACACGTTGCCAGGATTCATGATGCTGAGATCTCGCAGCATGCCGAAAGTGCCTTGGAGGCTGTCCTGGAGAGTGCCGAAAATGAAGTTATAACACAAGGCGCCTTAGATAAGGAGAAAACGCTGGATGTGTCCTGCTGGATACCGAATACCAGCCACCTTCGTGAAGAGCAACTGGTCGAGTATGAGATATACATTTCCGCTACAGATCTTTTTAGTGAGAACACTGATTGTCTAGGTTTTCAGCTTGTCTCAGGCCACTGTTTCCTAATTTGTTGTATGCAAAATCGTTATTCCTTTACACTCTCTGTGCTCTTGTCTTTCTCTCTTGGCCAGAGGCCCAAGCGAAGTCCTGTTGTATTACTGCTACTGTCCATTGCAAGACCCCCAGCTCATCTGTTCTTGGCAGAAGGTGCTGTGTGAAAATCTGCATCTGACAGGCAAGGTGGTGACAAGGTTTCTGATTGTCTTTTCTTCATTAAATCTTATGCATTATTATTTTTATTTATTTTTTTATGTAGCTGATCATTTTCTTCAAAGTAACTTTCACTACTTGTACTGCTTTACCCCTTTATATAGCAGTCTTAACTTTTACTGTATGAGTTTAGGGTAAGGACCTTGCTCAAGACTACTATATTATCTACATTTACATTTACATTTACATTTATTCACTTAGCAGATGCTTTTCTCCAAAGTGACTTACAATGGGTGCTATGTAGTGTTATATCTACGTGCTGGACCTGTGTGACTTAAGCGGTTCATTAAGCTTTATCAGATTGGTACGAGAAACTTAACGATCTAGATAAAATGTAGTAGAACTCAGTACTTCATCGACCACCAGAGTAAAGTTGGTGAAGATTAACACAGGGAAATTGATCTGCTCAGGAATAGCTGGATACTCTCTAAATTATGGCGTTTGTCCACTCAGACCAGGTTCTCCTTGCTCTCCTACAGGTTCGGGTGGCGACTGAGGGGATAAATGGAACTTTGGGGGGTACCAAACTGGCCACTGCTTTGTACATTGAAGCAATGCTTTCACATCCATGCTTCAGTACTATGGTGCAGGAAGACTTCAAGGTAAAGACTCCCTTATGGGAACAGCTCATATACAGTCCTGTTTATTACATTTTAACAGTTTTTCAGCTATATGGTCGACTTCTGTAATTAAACTTTTTTTTTACAGCATAAGATAGCATTCATCAGTTCAATTTACCAAGTACATAATTATGGATTTTGACTTGCTCTAATATAAGCTGTCACTTTCAATGAGTTTTGTTTCTGTAACATTAATCTAAATGAAAACAGTGCTGTTTTTCTGATGTCCCAACAGAGGAGTGAGGGAAATGCAGGCTGTTTTGCTGACTTGAGGATGGGGGTTTACAGGGAAATTGTCCCCATGGGTGTTGATCCAGACGTCCTGTCTTATCGAAAGGCAGGTGAGAGTGTGTGTGAACCACATTAATTTTTTTTAAGAAATCGTGAATATGCTCTTGAATATACGGCTCAGACTATTAATAATGACTTAAATATCCCAAAGCATGCATGGTGATGGAGTAAGGTGTCCCAGATGCCAAAACACCTCAGTATTTTTATACATGCAAATATGAACATTCGTTTCTGTTCAATTTATTTTTATAGAACACTTCTCATCAGGATGACACATAGCTCAGAGAGTCAAACAGCAAAAGGAAATTGTACAATACAGATGTTTCTTTTCTTAGGAATACACTTGGAACCAGAAGAATTTCACAAGGAAGTAGAACTGTTTTTATCTAAAGGTGATTCATGCACAGACACTATTCTGCTGGACTGCCGAAACTTCTATGAAAGTAAAATTGTGAGTATTAAACATAAATTATACGTATTTCTTTTCTTGATTAGTGTCACCTTGTTTGTTACAAAGTATGCTTTATTTTTGAAGGAATATATAAATATATCTTTCAATAATAACTGCAGGTTTTCCTTTCAAATTGTCAGTGAGTCTTTAATGTTGTTTATCTGTTAATTCATAATAAAATTATTCAGCATTTCAGTGTTGTCTATGTCAGAACCATGTGTATGTGGTATAAAAAGGTAAAATGACAATGTCAGTATTTTTCCCTCAGGGGCAGTTCAACAAATGTTTGGCCCCTGACATTCGGAAATTCAGCTACTTCCCTGACTACGTGGACAAGAACCTAGAGCTGTTCCGGGACAAGAAAGTTCTGATGTACTGTACTGGTGGCATTCGCTGCGAGCGAGGTTCTGCTTACCTCTGCTCAAAGGTGAGAGAACTTTTCTAACTGTTTCAGTATTTCATAGTACTGTTATGTAAACATCCTTACACACTGTAACATTTAACAGCTAGGTGCACATTATATGAACATTGCTGCTTATTTTCCCCAGGAGGTGTGTAAGGAAGTGTATCAGCTAAAGGGAGGCATTCATAAGTACCTGGAGCAATACCCTAATGGCTTCTATCGGGGGAAGCTGTTTGTGTTTGACGAACGCTATGCAATCGCCTTCAATGGTGACATCATCTCAGGTGCGTTCCTTGGCAAAGCTGCATATTCAGCACAGAATCTCTCGCCTTTGTGTGGTTTTGAGTAGATATTTGCATCGGCTCTTCATTTTGTTCCTAGAAAGAATCCTCATGTAGATGGCAGATTAGGAAATTGTCACAGGATGACACCATTTCTTTTACATTAACATTTATTCATTTAGCTGATTTCTCCAAAGCAACTTACAATGTTAAGGTTACAATTATTTACACAGCTGGGTAATTTTAGGGTAAGTACCTTGCTCAAGGGTACTACAGCCAGAGGGGGATCAAACCTGCAACCTTTGGATCCAAAGGCAATAACGCTTAACTGCTACACTACCAGCTGTGTGACTTTTAACAGTTCTTAGTTCAGTGTTGCATTTGAATCGTGTGGAAGGAATCCTGTTCCTCATAATCAAACCCAGGAAGTAGTGATGGAACTTTTGCCATGGAGTTGGCTATAAAACTGCAGATATGCTTGTATGAAAGAAAAGTGTCCCTAACATAAATGTCAAAATAAGTTGGATAATCAAACATTTGAAAATTCGGAAACTTTCATGTTAATATTAATGTTTTTATTTATCCATTATCTGACACTTTTCTCAAAGGTGACTTACATTTTTAGGTTTGTATAATAAGATATCTATTACAGTGATTTACCCATTTATATATAGGGGAATTTTTTATTGTATCTATCCAGTGTAAGAACCTTGGCCAAGGGTACAAAAATGGGAGGTGGGATTCAAATTGAGGAAGTTCAGATTGCAAGGGAGCATCTCTTACCAAAGTGCAACCTGTTGTCCTTCTCACCTGTGCTCCTTCCATCTCATGCAGAGTGCAGGTACTGCTCTGCCCCGTGGGACCGCTACCAGCTCTGCTCCACACACTTCTGCTACCAACTAGTGCTGTCCTGCCCCTCCTGTCGTGCTCAAGGCCTCACCTCCTGCTGCCCCACCTGCCAGGCCAAGGGCCAGGAGTGCGAGCAGGGTACCCCACTGGAAAAGAAGGAGGAATGTGAGTGTACAGCCTTGAGGCTGCGGATCCCCCAGGATGTTCTCTGACAAACGCTATCCCGAGACCCCTTCCCTACACGCGCTGCCAGCACACATCTGAAAGGAAGAGTGTGTGTATGCGTGCGCTGTCCTGCTCTCACTGTGAACAGTGGACCACTTGAGAAGGAGACATTTTAACCAACTGGCACATCACGCTGACATAAAAAAAGTCAGTTTTAACTGTCCTTTTAAACTCTTTTATACTCTTATGCTCCTCTTTGGGTTGTGATAAATTCTAATGGTGTCTTGCATTACTTCTGAAATCAATGGAAAAATAAATCTGAATACTTTTAAGGCAAAGTTGGAGCACCCTCTTAATAAAATGTTGCTATGTGTGTCCATGTCTATTTTCTTGTATCGAAAGCAGCGGGTGATTTAGCGCACACACTGGAACGCAAGGCTCCCTGTGCTCCTGTTTGTCCCAGCGCGTACAGTACAGGCTGCTGTCCAAACCCGGCCCCAGAGAGCGGACCCTGCGCCACACAACAAGTGGTGCACCAGGAGGAACCTACTGCTGCCTTTCATCCGCAATCAGACATAAAATAAAGGAAAATAAAGACAGGAAGGCAATTTCAGAGCACCACTTACAAATTTAAATCTCCAGGTAGAAAGCTAAGACCCGAAACACCTGTTATGTAAAGAGTAAAAAGATCATAAGGACAGTTCAGTTACATACATCATGGTGGATCTAATAAAAATACAGAATATAAAATTATGGTAGACATGGATGTAGTACAGCAATAGTAAGTATGCGGTATATAGATTAATTGGTCACATGTGGTATGTATAGTGGAATATAGCGCTGGCGGGACGCTGTAGCTTCGTCCCGCGTGCACGGACGGGTGGCGTCGCGCACCTTGCCAACCTCACGAGCCCCAGCGGCGGCGGCGGCGGCGGCGGCGCGAGTGTCGTGTTAATCTTCTCGGCAGGCGGACGGTGGCCGTGGTGGCTGCGCTAAGCAGCCATTTATTTTCATTAACCGACAAACTCCCGGCGGTTCCCGGCACTTCGCTCATCGTATGAATGTCTTTTTATGAACTCGGAGGGTCGGATATAGGGATGTCCGCGCCGGGGTACCCGGGTTTCGGCTCCTCTGTCGGGCACGGCGTGGGCTCGGCACCGCAAGGAGGAGTAGCAGCGCCGCTTCAAGCGGGTAAGAAACGCCGAGGCTTCAAGGCCTATCCCGAGCTTTCCCTGCAGGGTCCCTGGGGGTGGTGAGGAAATCATGGAGGTCAGTTTTGGGTGAATTCGTCCCCGCATGGAGAAAAATAACATTCCGGTCAAACCCCTAAGTACGGAGATTAAAGACTTATCCTGGGATGAACCGGTTGGGAAAGGGGGAGGGCGGCTGGATTGGTGGAGCTCGACTTGGCATGAGGAGTACCGCCTGCTAGTCGTTGCAGTAGGAAAGGCTGGGGATATCGGAGGCCTATGGGCTGACCCGGTCGGCTGCGCTCAACGGAGGGATTGGTGCGATTTCAGTGAAGTGTTTTTTAATCTTTAAAAAGACACACCAAGCGGCAACATGAACCACGGTTTTGTAATAATCTGTTTAACGCCTTATATCCGCAGCCAGCAGAATTAGCAGAATTGGCAGCCTTGTTGCTTGTTTAGCGGATGGCCGGTTAACTAATGCTAATTCAGGCCAGGGGAATCCCAGAAACTGGCACTAACTTACACCTTTGGGTTTGTGTACTAATTTAATGTTCTCTTCGGTTAGTAGTGTATATTATTGTGAGGTTTGTCGTCATCTGTAACCTGCCACCTGACCTGGGCATCAGACTCAGAGTCGCTTTTATTATTGCTAATAATTCTTGAGTGTTTTCACACTGAACTCTGGTTACACTGACTGTAATAAACACCCCGAATGTTAATCACGCAGTTTATCATTGATTTCTGAGGTCTTTTACTACAGGGCTAATCAGATTATTCACATTTCACCCACCCCTCGAAATCTCACAATCGACATTATCTTAATCATCAGAAGTGTCGACGCTGTTATTAACGATCCTCATCTTCATCAATCAATACAGTTTATCACGGTCATAAATACATGATCAGAACCCGTTATCATAATCTTCTTCATCATCTGTAGCATCAGTCACATCATCAGCCACATAGTCGTCATAATTATCAACAGGAGCCAAGGAGTTGTAAAGAGAGCATTTTTTGCCAAGGATCACACAGCCCATAATACTGAACATTGTAATCAGTACTAATCATAACATGTCTCACAGTTAATGATTCCCCTGAATTTGTCACCTAGCTTTGTGGTCATACATTCAGTATTTGAAAGTAAATAATTAAATGCTTTTAACTCTAATATTGGTCATGCATCTGCATAGATGATTCTTCAAAAGGTTTTTTTTTTTTAAAAAAGAAAAAGCTAAGGCTGTCTATTTTTGCACTTTAAACAAGATCTGATTGTTTGCCTTAAAGTGTCACTTTGAATTGGGTGATATATGTAGTTTTAGTACAGTTTTTTGGCTTGCAGTAAGAAAAACTCATTCAACAATGTTGGCTACTAAACACCTCTCTTAACTTGTGTCCATGTTGTACTGCAATTTATACCAAAGCTGCTGTGAAATTTTGTTTTTATGGCCATGATTAAATTTGGGATTAGTGCTACACTGTTCAACTTGTTGTGCTTCACTTTTGTAATGAAATGTAATGGGATCTCATTTCAGGTCCAGGACAGACGTATCCCACCACGTATCCTGCTGCAGGTTACTACAGCAACCCACCACAAAGCTACCCCACAATGTCAAACCCCTGTGCTCCAGCCTCCAGCAAAGCTCCTGTAATGAACAGCCAGTATCACCCCAGTTACTATCACAACAGCCACCCTCATACAGCGCACTCAAATGCTGTGCCAGGCCATGCCAACTATGGAGGGGCCCTGGTTCAAGCTCCGCCTCTTCAGCCTTACAGCACTGCTGCTCCGCCTACTTCTGCTGCTGTCCATGCAAATCAGCACTCTCAGCCATTCCAGCAGCACCCAGGTTATCTGGGTGCCTACTATGGACCGTACACAGCCTCTCAGGGCCCTTCACACTACCCAGTTGTGTCCTACCCCTCTGCTGCAGGGGGTGGTCAGTACAACATGCAGCCTTCTTCACAGGCTTCGCTGCAGCAGGTCTCTCGTGGAAATGGCACCCTGCCTGCTTCAACTTCGACAACAGCTCCTTCCAGCTATGGTGCACTCCCAGCTGGCCCTTCGGTGGCAGTTAATGGGCAGGTTAACACAGGTATGCTTCCTTGAGAGTGGATTTTTCTGCCTGTGTCATGTTTGATCTTTGCGTAGACATTTGCTGTGCATATTTAATTCACTTTGTAGGTGCTTTTTTTTCCAAAGCAATCTTAGAAACAATACAGATGTGCATTACACTTACAGACGAAAGATCTAGATGCAGATGCGTGATTCACAAAGTACAAACAACATGTTTTGTTTCACAATATAAACCAGCGTTCATGGGTGGCATGGTGGCACAGTGAGTAGCGCTGCTGTCTCACAGCATCTGGGTGATGCGAGAGGACGTGGGTTCGATCCCTGCTCAGTCTGTGTGGAGTTTGCATGTTCTCCCAGTGTCTGCGTGGGTTTCCTCCCACAGTCCAAACACATGCTGTTCAGGTTCACCCATATTGTTTGAATGACAGGGAGAGTGTGTTCCACTGATGTATGGATGAGTGACCCATTGTAAGTAGTATATCTAGCAGTGTAAGTCACCTTGATGAATAAGGTGTGTGGGCTGATAACACTACATAGAGTTCGTTGAAAGTCGCTTTGGAGAAAAGCATCTGCTAAGTAATGTACATACATGAACAGCTTCACATATATATTTTTTTAAATATATAAGGTAGTACACTTTTATGGAGCACCTAGGTGACTGGGGAGAAGTGAGTCCAGAATAGATTTTGAGTTTTGAGACCCTTCTTGAATGTTGAGAGACATTCAGCAGTTGTGTGTTAAAGACAGAGGTCATTCTGCCACATTGGAGCTAGAACCAAAAACCTTTGGGATTTTGTTTTTGGAACTTTTTTGTATGTGGCCACCAGAGATGGAGAAGTATAGCAGTCTGGTTGGACTGTAGCAAGTGATCAGGTCCTGTAGTTATCAGGAGACAGATCCATTGATGATCTTATAGGCCATAACCAGAGTTTTAAACATGTGGGCAGCTACAGGAAGCCAGTTGGAGAGAGCCAAGGAGGGAAGATGCGAGGGAATGTTTTGAGAAGTCAAACACAACTCATACAGTGGCATTCTATATCACCTAGAGAGGTCTGATGGCAGAGACCGAAGGATGAGACAAAAGAGTTGAATAAGTCCAGATGAAATGTCACCCAGCCCTTCACCTGAAGTGTGCCACCCTCCCTGCTTCACAGTGAGATAAGGGAAGATCCCACAAATAATATTCAGGATATGTCTCCTGGACTGGGTTATAGATTTGATACACTGAGGGAAGCACAACTTAAGTTGATTGTTATTCCCAGGTCTTAACCGGTGAAGCAGATGAAATGAGCAAGTTGTTCAGTTTGATAGAGAGTTCCTGACAGGACAGACCAGCTGGGAGGTAAAGGTTCTATGTTTTGGAAATGTTGAGTTGTAGGTGGTGTAGAAATGTCAGAGAGGCAAGCAGCAATATGTGAGGAAACATCTGTAGCTCCAGGGGGAAAAGAGAGGAAGAGCAACTGTCAGCCTAGCAGTGATAGGAGAATCTCTGCAAGGTAATGACAGAGCCAAGGGAAAAGGTACAGATGGAAAAGAGTAGTGGACCCAGCACAGAACCCTGTAGAACACCAGTTGAGACAGGTTGAGGGGGTGACCAGGAGCAACACCAAACCAATTTGTAAGATCTACAAGATACCATTTCACTGTCATTCGTTTTAAGCAAAGCTGTCCAAGATTGGAGAGTGAAATCAGGTGGCTGAAAATGTCAAATGTTACAGACAGATGTAGACATACAGGTTGTCCCCGATTTACGATTTTTTTCGACTTTACGATGGTGAGCTGGCGATAGACTTTCAGTAGAAACCATACTTTGAGTCCCCCCCCCGGGCAAGCGACATGCGGTGCAATACTCATGATGCTGGGCAGCGGCAGTGATCCGCATCTCCTAGTCTGTCACGCAGAAGTTTATATTAAATGCATTTTTGACTTATGATGGGTTTTGTGGAATGTAACTTCATTGTAAATCGGGGACCACCTGTATTCCTATTCTGAGCATATTCCTAATTTTGCGTAACCATGGACCTTATGCCTTGGTGCTGGTGGTAATTGGGGAATAAGTGTTGGTGACAGACTCAAAAACATGAAAAATGAGGCGCACACCAGCTTGGGAGGAGTCAATGCGGGTATGTACCTTCCACGCATGTACATTTTCTCCCACTGGCTGCAGCCCACATCAAGCAAAAGATGATGCTTGGAGAACAGCTTTTTTTTGCCTCACACACAAATTAATTTTGCTCCACACAGATCTGCCGGGTTGTTGTAGATTGTGGTGTGATTGAGGAGGGGGAAACTCCAGTTATTTCACCTATCTCAGGCAACACAGGACAGTTGTGTTCCCTTAGCTCTCTTGCCACCAATAACTAGTGCAGTATGCTGTAGATTTAAACCCAGATCCCTGACATACAGTACGTGGAGGTTTAACCTGCGTGGCTAGGCAAATCTGAGAGCTCTCTACTAGGGGACCAGCTTACCTGAGAAAGTCAGGGGATGAAAAAATATGTTTTAATCTCTCTCCCCTGCAGTTTCACTTCCTGCTCTTCAGCGCTATGACCAAAATCGGCCAGCCTCAGCCCATCCTTATACAGGAGTCCAGTCTGATGCTGGAGGACCTGCCAGCGATAGACCACCTTCTCTTCCCCCCTCCACCTCAGTCCATTCCTCTCCTAGTCATCGGCAAGGTAAGACCATACCACAGTGCTCCACAGTAAGCTTCAATTGGAAACTGGGAGCAGTCTTTCAGGAACTGTGTCTCAGATGTAGTCGTTTCCACCCCAGGCTTTACATTTTTAAATATTCTACTTTTTAATGGAACTGCCTGGTGTTTAACAGTTTTAATGTCAGATCTGTTACCCGTTTCAAGTATTAGCTTTAAGGGGTACAATTTAGGACTTTTTCAGCAGTAATAATAACAAAACAGCTAAAAAATTGAATGTACAGTCTGTCCGTGTCCAGTGAAGGTTTGGAATGGAAACCTGTGCGTGCTACTCATGAGGCCTCGGGAGCCATAGCTGTAACTTGGCTGTATTGCCAATTAGTGTCACAGGAGGGATTTCACAGGAGGCGGCCAGTCTGAAACCAGATTGAAAATATGAAAAAATTATTCCCTTACAATGTTGTATGGTTTGTATTTTCTTTTTTCTTTTTATTGTTAGCCTTAAGCATATGCGGCAGTCTTGGGGGGTAGATCCCATTCTGTGTCTTAAAAACCTTTTATATTTTTTTTTTTTTTTTACATAGTGTATTTTCACATAACCCAAAGAGCTCCAGTTTTAGAATCCAAATCTCAAGTAAATGTTGTATTCAATAGGAACACCAGGTCAGGTGCTGGGATGGTGTTAGGCTCAAAAATGTTGCATTGTGAATGATTGATTGACACGTGGTTTATTCTCAGATGAAAGTCAACTGTTTAAATACATGCTTTTGTCATTGTTGGATTAATCCAACAAGTATTCTGTCCTGTTGTGTGTTTCTTCTGTTTATCCCCTTTTATCACCTTCAGGCCATGTATTTTTTCCTTGTAAAAATGTAGTTCTTTTTTATTTCATGTAACACCAAAAGATGTTTTTAAGAATTTAAGGTAAAATGATGTAACCTTGCAATTGATCGATTTATGAAACATGTTTAATCTACAAATAGCAAGTAGTGAAAAGCAAAACTTGCTGATTGGAAATGCAGTATAACATTGGCAATATGCAGACTTTCATAAAGAAATGTTGTAATACAGTTTAGGGGAGTAGAAGTTTGAATGGTTTGCCTTGATTTTTATTTTTAATGTATTTCTTCCATTATCATGAAATATAATTTACAAAATTTGATGCAACAGTAGCTTTGCATCCTGTACTTAATTCACTTCAGAAAACTTGTGCAATAAGATGCTGAAACTGACAGAAGTGGCAAATGAAACTCAGAAGTACAGCCAGGGGTCTTCAGTAGTGCAACAGACTCAGAGATATGGTATCAACTGGAGTGATTTTCACTACTGTTTCACTACAGTCGCTCACTGAAACCAAGAATATATCGACCGCACAGGTGGTTCTAGTGCCTGATAGTGGACCGCAGCAGTAGCACCGCCCTACCGTAGGCCCTGAAACGCAGCCCGTGGCTCGTTCACCTCTGATCCTTCCCATGTTCCCACCTGATGGCAGTTTGTACTTCTCCACCTGCAGGCACACTGCGTGGATATGTCGCTAATAGCGGGGTTAGCTCTGCCACTGCCGCCCCCTCATCATCGAGCTCCGATGATGACGACGAGGAGGAGGAGGATGAGGAAGCAGGTCTGCTTTTACTTGCTCCATGTCACCACCAGCTCCAGCATCACCCTTTCCCCTCAGTCAGCTTGACTTCCGCTGTTACCTGGAAACAGTTTTCAGTTTACTTCCCGCTGTTTACATTTTAGGTCCATCTCGCTTGACTCTTTCACCTCCTCCAAACTCCGTCCCCAAGACCTTGCGTCCCCTACCTCACCCTCCCCATTAATTCCAACCTTCTTTCATTCCCTGTCATCATCACCTTCCAGACCCTTACCCCCCAGATTTTTATTCCACAAGGGAAAAACTTATTCTGAAATAAGATATGCTTTCATGCAATTAGGAGGTCCTAGGTTCCAGTCCCTTCACATGCTCTACCCATGAGCAAGGAGCCGACCCTGTATTGTTCCATTAAAAAATTACCCAGCTGTGTAAGTGGGTAAACAAATGTGGAAACTGCTTGAAACAAAACTTTATGTAAGTTTAAAAGTTAAAAAAAGGTATGTTTGAACTGCTTTAAGAGGCAATAATGGAAGAACATGGCAACAAAATTAAAGAAATCAACGGAGCAGAATTCACACACATTAATGAGGAAGGAAAACCTATAACTAAAGAGCTTTGTTGTCAGTAAGAATGCAGAAGTGCCTTCATGGTTATTTTGAAATATTTTTCCTTCACTGGTTTGGTTACTTTCATCTGATTAAGTGGTCTGCTTTGTGGCAATATTTTTCTGTATGAATTTGATCATGAAGGCTGAAAAAATTAGTGAATAAATGATTCTTAGAAAGTAATAGATTCTTACGAATGAGTTAGTGAGAAAAGTTGAGATGTGTTTGACAGGTTTTTGATGCTCATATGACACGTCACTGAGCTTGTGTTATTGTCCTGGGCCTTTGGTCTGGTCATTGGTATTTGGATTTAGTTTGCTCTTTTATAAATGTGTGTATAGAACAATTATTTTTCTGATGCCTTGGTACTCTTCATATTTACAGTAGTGGAAGTAATCTTGGTTCTGCTGTTCTTCTTTGCTGTCCTGCAAAGTGTCTGTGCCTTGTTTCCTTTCCACCTGTCTTCATGGACAGAAGGGTTGTGCCTTTCTGCCTTTTTGGCAAATTTGTTAATGCTGGACCCTCTATATCTGCCACTGTGTCTCATAGTGGCTAAATGCGAGGAACGGTCTGCTTCGTCTTTCCAACTGGGTGTTTGTCTTTTTTCTGATCCTCTTCTTGCCCACATTCTGCCTTGCCTTGAATCCCAACTTTCCTCTTACAAAAGACCTCCACCCCTTACAGCTCCCACTTCTGTTTAACAAGGTTTTAAATATAGCCACTCCAGCTACTTGGTGCTAATGAGTGTGAAGCTTGTCGCTGGGGAAGGACAGTTGTGTGTTCTGCTTTCCAGTGAGCGTTACTGCCTTGATTATAGTTCTCTCATGTGCCCATGTGGCCTCGTGGGTGAACTGTCACTATCCCGTTTGTACACTTCCTGGAAACAGTGACTCAGGTACTGGCACAGGGGTGGGCTCCGCTAAATTGCTTGGAGCACACCCTCCCCCTCAGCATAACAGATTGCCCCCTTCACATCATGATTCTCATTTTACCTACAGGGGGAGAGAGATGAGGTAAAAAGCCCCCGGGTGAGTTATTTGTGGCTTTAACTGTGTTTCACAGCCAGTGCTGTTAATCTGATACACAATGAGATTTAGGCTGGGATAATGGTGCTCACCTGGGGAAATCTGTGCTATCTTGGTACGCACTCGTATCTCTGTCGCCCTGGGATTAGCTGACCCAGTTTAGACCCCATCCCCCCACCCTGTGTGCAGACCAAAAGGGTTCCTGATGCGTTTTCAGCGGCAGTGTCTCTGCTGAAGCTGCTCGAAGTATGCGTTGGCCTGTCTCTAGTTCTTATTTGGAAGTGCACCCCCCCAATGCGCAGCACCACCCCTAGTGGCTGTGTGACACTGCAGGATGGGCTTGACCACTTTGGAACCAATAGATTCTCTCTTCTCCTCTCCCCCCAGGTGTGGATAGCTCCTCCAGCGGCAGCAGTGCCTCTCCCGTCCCCAACAACTACGATTCCTTGGAGGGTGGAAGCTACCCAGGTACTCCCAATTTCTGACAGATGACATCTGACCCCTACTGTGAAATGTTCTTCAGAAAGATAAGCCTTTAAAACTGATGTTCTTTGATACACCAAACCATCGCTCATGATCAGTCTTCCACTGGTTTGTTGAGATCCAGGATTGTCCTGTCACTGGTTATGATAATATGTATTATCTCATATATGTATATGTGTGTGTGTGTGTGTGTGTGTGTGTGTGTGTGTGTGTGTGATTTTTCTCCACCCTTCTAAAAAGATACCCCTTCAGTTCCTCCAGCCACTGACTCTTCGAAAGCAGCCCCACCTTTTGGCTTTGGGTATCCCAACCTCCAGCCAGCCTATCAGCAAAGTCCAGCCAGCAGAAATGACTCCACCCCATCCTACAGTGGATTCAATCCACCTGGGTACCAGCAGTTCTCACAGGTAAGGTGTTGTGTAATAACTTATTTAAAACTCACTTCCTCTTTGTTCAGGAAACAGTGTTCTTCTCTACTGTTACAAACTAATCAATGTTCAGTGATTGCTTGTGGTTTGGGGGATTGTCCTCTTATCTGCTGCTCTCACGCTCTGCCTTGCCTTATGCTTTGCCCTCTGCCACTATCTGCGCAGCCCTTTCCCACCATGTCCCAGTTGTCGGCAGCATTGGGGGGAATCGGCGGCGTGTCCGAGCTGGAGGTGGAGGGACTGCGGCCAGTGAACCTGCTGCAGGAAAGGAACATCCTACCGCCTGGGCCTGTGCCGCCTCCAGAGCCTAACCTAAGCACGGACTTGCGGAAGGTCAACTGCAGCTCAGAGTGAGTGTGTGTGTGCGCTTCTGCATTTTTGCAAACGCACCTGCACTAACAACCTCAAGAATCCCAGCTGCTGCAACAGTTCACTCTCTAGACCGTAGACAGCCTTGCCTACCTACAGATTCCTCACTTTGTGTGCAGGTGTGACATAGTTACTGTAACCCCATAAATGTAGTCATAAAGCTCTGCTTCTGCTTTTTCCCTCACATTTGTGACATGTGCATGGTTTGGGGCTGTGAACGACTGCTGAGCTTGCTCTCGTTTCTCCCCAGCACTTTCCGATGCACCTTGACCAACATTCCCCAGACCCAGGCGCTGTTGAACAAGGCCAAGCTTCCCCTAGGCTTGCTTCTACACCCTTTCAGAGACCTCACGGTAACTACATTGTTACTTTTGTTCCACCACATAATTTACAGCCCAGTTGCAGTAGCCACATGTGCTTTGAGGTGTCATCTTGGGCTCACATGTTCTAATACAGCCAATTTTCACATTCCGCTCTGCAGCAACTACCGGTTATAACATCAAACACCATTGTGCGCTGTCGCACCTGCCGGACCTACATCAACCCGTTTGTATCTTTTTTGGACCAGAAGCGCTGGAAGTGTAACCTGTGTTACAGGGTCAATGACGGTCAGTGTTTGTTTTATAACACTGTGCATGTAGTTTGTTCTTTCATTTGAAAGGAAGGAATGAGAAAGGAAACATGGAATATTCTGACACCAGCTATGAACAATCTCCTTAGATCCAGCCATTCATTTTGTCCACAAATATTTTCTAACTCTGTCTACAAAATTGTAAATGTTGGAATACTGAGTCTTCATGCACTTTATTGAGAATATTGTAGGCTTTTAAATTATACCACACATTTCGGGGGGGCTTGAACTTCCTATAAATGAATAATTTTTTGCTGGGTCTCAGAAAGCTATAAATACAAAGAACTCACCCTTTCATAACCCGATACACTGATATATGGCAAGTGACAATTAACTGTTAACTTTGTTTGTTTTCCCCTTTGCCAGTTCCTGACGAATTCATGTACAACCCAGTGACCCGCTCATATGGAGAACCACACAAGAGGCCAGAGGTGCAGAATTCCACAGTGGAGTTCATCGCTTCCTCAGATTACATGGTAAGTGGTCCTATTGCACACGGTGCACAGAGAGCATTTCCTTATCCGTTCAGGTTACACTTGTGGTTGACTGAGGTTAGCTGGCATACAGGTGTGTGCTGTATGACCTGCTTCCCATCTGGTGCTCGTGGTAGTTCTGTTGGTGGTGGTGCGTGTCAGTGTTGAGTGAGGAGCTTGGCTATCAGCTCTCACATCTTTGTGCACCTTTCTCTTTCGACAGCTTCGCCCTCCTCAGCCTGCAGTCTACCTGTTCGTTCTCGATGTGTCCCACAATGCAGTAGAAACTGGCTACCTGAACATCTTCTGTCAATCCTTACTAGAGAACCTTGACAAGTAAGTGACAGGCCTATAAGATTGTCTGGTATTCACTGTGGAAATAAAAGGATTGGTGAAATGAAGCTGGGTGTCAGTAAATTTTAGAAAAAAAAAAAAAATTCTTTAGAAAAGAGCCATATATTTTCCATTGGTCATTTAACAACCCACACATGGTTTATTTCCAAGTACAGTTTGAGCTGAACTTTTCACATCAGCATTAGGAGTTTTGAAATATTAAGAATGTTAAAAACTGTTTATCTTGACTGTGTGGGGAAAACCTCCCTTTTGAAAAATGTCTATTTTTCCTTCCTGGCTGAGCAGAGTGAGCTGTTCTGTCTGTAAGTCTGGGCTGCTTCCGTGACGGCCTTTTCTCAATCGCCTGTCTGAGGGTTGGGTGACCACAGTGAGGGATGATGTGGCTGTAAAATGCAAAGCCATTGCTGCTGAATGTTCAACCCCCACCTCTTTGGTCCCTCTTCCAGGTTGCCAGGGGACACACGTACACGGGTGGGATTTGTCACATTCGACAGCACCATCCACTTCTACAACTTGCAGGATGGCCTCTCCCAGCCGCAGATGTTGGTGGTGTCTGACATTGATGGTACATCCATCTGCTCAAGCCACCCTTTGTCCCCTTCTTGCTTATGAGGCTTTTTTTTTAAATCCTAGCTGAGTTTCCATGTTTTATAGATGAAAGACGGATCTGCACATATTTTAGATGAGTAAATCTCGGGTACCGCAGCTTTACATAGCTATAATTTGATGGTTGTATTTCAGTACAATATTCGTGCTGTGTTGTATTTGTGCACATGAGCAGAAAAGATTTAAATTTACTGTTATTGTTGATGTATGCTTTTATTCAGATGTCTTCATCCCAACTCCCGACAGTCTGATGGTCAACCTAAAGGAAAGCAAGGAGGTGAGTTGATCTGTGATCTTATTTTTTTGGACTGTGCTATCTATGGCAACCCATCTCACCGATCTTTTCTTTCTCTGGGTAGCTGGTGAAGGACCTTCTGAACACCCTGCCCGCTATGTTCACCCACACCAGGGAGACCCATAGTGCCCTGGGCCCCGCCCTGCAAGCTGCCTACAAGCTCATGTCCCCCACAGGGGGCCGTGTATCAGTCTTCCAGACTCAGCTTCCCACACTGGGTGCTGGCCTTTTGCAGTCCCGCGAAGACCCCAACCAGAGATCCAGCACCAAGGTATGGACCCAGCTGCACTTTGGAATTTGACACACCTCTGAAAGTATTTCTCTGTTAGTGGTGTATCATGAGATTGAGGCTCATTGTCAAGTGGTTAAAGACATTGACTTGCACCCGTCACGACCCTACCTTTATGCTCTTGTGAAGACATTTTTATTAAATTGCTCCAGAAAGATACTCAGCTGAAGCTACAGCTAAGCAAGATAATAGCACTACGCTGGCTTCTTACCTCATGAACACAGTTGGGACAAGGTGTCTGTTTTTAACTTGAATTGTGTGTAACACTTAAGGCATTTACCATTGTCACTCTCTCTATAAGACCTTAACAAGTACTTTACGTACAGCTTAGGTTTTATGAGTAAAATATTGGTTCTTTCTGTTGTAAATAAATTTATGTTGTAAGGCTAATATTTTTATTAGCTTCCAGCTATAAATTCAAACAAGTTTGAACTTTTATTTTCATTAATTTATCTCCAAAAACTTTTAATGCACATTGTTTACCAATTCATCCCATAAATATGCACTGTTTGTCAATTTATTACTGATCGTTAGAACTCGGGAACACTGGACAGGAGCTGTACTAGAAATGAGTAGATCTAAAGTGGTCCCAACTTAATTTTCTGTTTGTCTGTTTTCCTGCCAAATAATAGCTCGGTATGGAAACACAGGCCACATTCACTCAGCAAAAGATCAGTGAAGAAAATTAAATTAAAAGTAAAGTAGAAAATGTTTGTGTGTTTGAAAACTTGCAACTTGACCATCAGTGCACTAATATTATTATACCCATCTATTGTTGGCACAATTGTGGTGTTGACCACAAAAATGATGTTCATACATCTTGTTTTCATTTGTTCCCCTCATACTGCCCACAGACTGTCTGAAA